>NW_024882080.1:0-429219 GCF_019059575.1 Amphibalanus amphitrite
CCTTGGAAAGCACAAGAGATCGTTTCAGGCAAGATAAAAACATCTTCATTATGAACTTCAATATCATGATATGTATTTTAATAGAACCGTCCGGAGTCGGAGTTGGAGTCGGAGTCGGAGTCGTTTTTTGAAGCCGGAGTCGGAGTCGGAGTCGGAGTCACCCTAAAATCCATCGACTCCGCAGCCCTGATTTCCAGAGCCATCAAGGCTCTGAGAAACATAACCGTGTTTAACGCGTGTGTTTACCGATAAAACCGCGCCGGGCGCCCGGTAGCCGGCGCAGCGGCCGGGCCGCACGCGCTGCCTGGGGCTCAGTGACATTGAACTCGGCAGCGCTACCCGGAGAATGTCTCACTGTGTGTCCTCCCACTTGGTGCGTATCGCTTGTGATTAACCCCTGTTGGCGGCACTTACAATGATGCTTACGCATCGTCGCTGGTGTGAGTTCGATGTCAGGCATTTTGCAAACTGCCTGAGAAAATAATTTCAGGCAGTTTGCAAAATGCCTGGTGGGCCAGGCAGTTTGCAAACTGCCTAGGCATTTTGCAAAATGCCTGGCCGGTCAGGCATTTTGCAAAATGCCTAGCCAGTCAGGCATTTTGCAAATTGCCTAGGCATTTTGCAAAATGCCCGAGTTTCACTTTGCCTGTAACATATATATATATATATATATATATATATATATATATATATATATATATATATATATATATATATATATATATATATATATATATATATATATATATATATATATATATATATATATATATATATATATGTGTGTGTGTAAATTTGGGCAGCAGGTTCTCATTGATGCATGTTTGTGTAAAAATGACAGCATAACGGGCGTTTGTTTGCTTTTTTGCCAAGTTCTCTAAACTTCGTACGATCTTCTTGCCATCTGCTTCAAATTCATGTAAAATTGTGCCTATATTGTCGGGTAACGTTTCGTTAATATCACCATTAACATCTTCAGACATACAAAACAGACACAATATTATATATTAAACCACGAGCAGGAATAAAAATCATTTAAACGTCGAGCCGCAGGCGAGACGTTTAAATGATTTTTTTTCCTGCGAGTGGTTTAATTGTTTTATCCCGTGGCGGTTGCGCGTTCTTCAATAAATATACAAGCTCACAAAGCCATCTGCAAAATATTTATCAGCTTCCATGATTACTTCCTTGGATTACTTTCTCGTTACTTTTTGATAGTAGGGGTCTGATTACTTTATTGTACTAATTAATTTCTACTTCTTCTTGGTCTAACTACTTTCTGGGTCGATATGAACCATGAAAGGGAGTTACCTAATTTTGACATGTTTCAAGGGTTCCTGGACTATGATGATGAACCAGATGAAAATGTGGAAGAAAGAATTGACAAGTTTATTCAAAATCAGGTGCCGGCGGCAACGACTAAGAAAACCAAGTCAGATATCCGGAAGTTAGACGCTTTTCTACAAAGAAAGAATGAGACTAGACCGATAGAGACTATTCCGGCAAGGGAGCTGAACATAATTCTATGCGAATTTATCATGGAACTTAACAAGGACAATGGCGATCCATTTGAAATTTCTACTTACAACGGCGTTCGGTATTCGCTGGAGAGACATCTGAAGGCCGTGAAGCACCCGCAACCAGATCTGAGTGGGAAAGAATATGATAAGTTTCGGGCTTGTCTGTCGGCAAAGGTGACCATTGCGAAGGGAGCAGGAAAGGGAAATCGGCCGAATCGTGCAATGCCCCTCAGCGAAGATGATGAGAAGAAACTTTGGACTAGTGGAGCAATGGGGAAACACTCGCCTAAGTGTCTCTTGCGGGCACTCTGGTGGAAGTTTACCACTGGCTTCGGTCTTCGTGGTGTTCAAGAACACCGTGACATGCAATGGGGCGATGTGAAGCTCGGTGAATCGTCTGAAGGGACCTTCATCGAGTTTCAGGAGCGAGCTACTAAGACGAGAAAAGGTGCATGCCCGGGACGCCCATTCACCCCCAAGATATACTGTACTTGTGAGGGTCAGTGTTCCGAAAGCTGTGCGGTGGCTCTTTTCAAGCTATATGAAGAAAAGAGACACAACAAAGAACACCCAGCGTTCTACCTAGCCATCAACTACCAGAGCAAAGAAGACTGGTATAAAAACCAGCCGCTCGGCAACGGCAGCCTCAGCAAGATGATGAAAGAGACAGCGATTGACGCGGGCTTAGAAGGAAACAGGTTTACCAACCACAGCGGCCGCAAGACCTTCATTGCGCAGCTTACGGGACATAAGAGTGTTAGTTCTCTATCGAGCTACGCCGAAGCCGATGAAAAAATGCAGAAGAGAATGTCGGCTGTGGTCGCAGGAGAGAGCCATCCTGCTGGGCCAGTCAAGAGGACAGAAGTTGTGTCTCGCGCGGATGGGGGGCAAGATGTTCACGCGCAGAGCATGTCGACTGGTGCGAGCGGATTCAGTGGGAACTTCAATGGCTGTACATTCTATGTGTACAGTCGTAACTGATAAGTTACGAGGGCGCTAGACAACAAGGAGTGGAGTGATTTGAATAGTGATTTTGAAAACTGTCACCATTAAAACGTTATGCTTGTTCAGCCTGCAACTCGAATGTTTTGAATGTGATGCGATGTGATTGAAATACATATCGTCATATATGATGGATCACCGATGTTTGTTTTGGTTATTCAAATGAATTAACACATTTAATTTCAATACCCATCCCTGTATGAAATGTGACGTCACAACAAGGGGTTTAACAATTTGTTAAACCCCTCCCGCATGTTTAACAACTCAGTTATCCATCGAGTGATAAACTTTTCAAGATAACACGTGAACAAATGTGTAACACATCCTTTCGCCATGGGATAATACCAAATATAACATTCGTCTCGTCTCGAAAATCGCAAGGAATGAGTTTCCTATTGACACGGATCTAATTCAATTTGATGTAGCACTTTAAAGTACAAACGCACATGATCATTGCAATGGCACCTCTCGCGATTACATTTTCAGCGCAAATATACGGACACTCTACGTACATATTCATTATACACCGACACACATTTCGTATAACACAAACATTCAGTTACATCATTCGGTTACAATCATCGGTTCAGTTACATTCAGTTACAATCATCAGACAAGCCACACATGTTTCAATGACAGTTTCGCATGCATTCGGCCTACACATAATCAACTAGCACACAAGTCTAAAACCTAAGTGCTATCTATCTGGGCGCCAAGGGTCTTTCATCGTATAAGGACAGAGTACCCGTCATGTTCATTTGCCGGTTGATAGCTGGGTCTCTATCCCTGATGAAGACAGCTTCAAGAATCGCAAGCTTATGTTTTTTGGGACATCTAGCTATGATGCTGGTATTGTTAACCATCATGCTGCGAGTGAGTTTGCTGCCGTGTTCTAATCGGACGTGTTTTTCGGGGGCACCATTTTGAAGGTGCATAGTGATGCGTCGTGACAAGGTCGTAGTGGTGTGGCCAATATATGAGTTGTTTGGTCGGCGCGCGCAGTCGCCAATGGGGCATCGAAACTCATAAATGACGTTGGTCGCCTTGAGATCACTGTTGTCGCGTGATGCGTTGTTGACCATGACTAATCTTGATGTGCTAGGTGTTTGGTAGTAGACGATAAGTTTGATACTGGTATAAGGCGCGACCGGAACACAGTTACGATGTATGATGTTTCGGATGACCTTCTCGTCCTTCTTGTACGCAGATGACATGTGCCCTTTGAAGAAGAGTTTTACTGTTTGGGTGTCACTGTTTGGTGTGAGTGCGGGACGAGAGAGGTGTCTGTGTAGTTGACGTCTGATGTGAATGTCGATGTCGGTAACAGTGTACTTGTTGTTGACTAGAATCTGTTTTTTTTCGATAATATACATTTATTACACTCAGTTCACCTCATCACATTCACAGTCATCCGACATCATCCACTCCAATGATGCGCCACCAGTGGCTCATCAGTCGCTGCATCAGCTGCCTCAGCTGGCACGACGCGCAACGACAACTCCCCCCAACAGCACACACGCGTCCCACTATCACTGCACCGCTGCAATGGTTGCACTACACAGGTCAAGGCACACATGACACCACCGTGGGACCGGTCTTTGCGGCACTGCTCCAGCAGCGAACAGGCAACCAAACAAGTCAGAGTGAGCAAAACAGCGAGGCAAGGTCCGGGTGAAACGTTCAACACAAGATAAGGATAACAACACTGCGAAAAATACAAATTATTTAACAAAGCCCAGAGGTTTACATTTATCAATACAGAACAGTTTTTATATCAACTTTTAACAGCTATCAATGACTATCAAGTCTGATGGCCAAGAGTTGCGAACGAAAATTATAATTAAAATCTAAATCTTTTTTTTTACAAAAAAAAATCTTTTTTTTGAAATACAAAAAGATTTAGATTTTAATTATAATTTTCGTTCGCAACTCTTGGCCATCAGACTTTATAAACATGTCTTACAATACTGAACAATGACTATCAACCATCAATGACACCGGCGATGCAGCGGGCGACGCCGGCGGAAGACGCGCCGGCGGCGGCGTGACTGGAATCTCTACTATTTTCTACTTTGTTTTGCTCCTTTCACACATCACATGCAAGACAAAACAGCCGCTAGTCCCTTCCCGCGACCGGCGAGCTCGTGACCTTGGGGATCATCCAGGTGTTTGTGGCATGTTTGTTTTATAAATATGATGTGTATATTTATGTATACTATGTATTTATTGTATGTATTTTATGTATGTATTTTTAAGTGTTTTTACGTATTTCTATTCCTCATGCAGATCAGCCCACATCATGCAATGATGCAAACTGATCCCACATGAGATGCAAATTGCATGAAGATACAATTTACATGCCCACAAATGCATGCAAATGCATGCATTTGCAGGCAAGAGTGCTGCAAGTGTGCAACTGTGTTACGAGTATGGATTGACGTACAAAGATTTGTGTAAAAATAAATATACGCCAATTAATGTGCATCGTTTTGTACGACGATGCTTTTTAGTCTTCCCCACTTTTTCTCGAATTCTATTTGTTTGTTTATGCGATTGGCTGCTTGTTGTTCTATTTCTACAACAATTTTCAGTTTGTTTATTAGGTGTGTCACCTCTGGTGTGATATTTCGTAACCTTGCTTCATATATGAACAATTTTGCTAAAGCCAATATATGTGTCTGTTGTGGATTTGCATCGATTAGGAAGAACCAAGTTTTGCTGTTTATAGGGAGGCGTATTTCGTACGGATCTAAAATTCTGAGTTTGATATCTGCTATAAAGGACTTTACTTTATTACAATGCCAGAACATATGAACCAGCGTTTCCGGTTCTACTTTACAGAACGTGCAAGTATCTTCGTCTTTAATGTGTATAGGTATTCGTTGCTACTATGCGATTTATGAGTTTATATTGAAACATTATCAGTTTTGCTGACTTTGTGACCTTTTTTAAGATTGCAAGGCTATTTTCCTCAAAACCCCCAATATCTCTGATCCACTTTGCTTTTTGGCGTTCATTAGCATTCCGTATTTCTAACTGCTTATGTTTTACATTTGCTTCGTACGCTTGACGTGAAAATTTTTCATTGTTTAACACCACGCACATTCTATGTGGCATTATCGGCCCAAGTGTTTTATCTATTTGTTGGTTTTTTATATAATCAGGTAAGCTCCTGATTAAGCTCGAATAACATAAAAATGTCGGAACCATGGAAACGGCTTTCCGCTGCCCACAGGGAAACATGTACCGTCAAATTGATGGGGTCGCGATGGGCTCGCCACTAGGGGTTCTTTTCGCTGAATCGTACATGGCGCACGTGGAGTCAATTGCACTTGATAGCCTAGATGTGAAACCGTACACGTACTGCAGATACATAGACGATATCTTCGTGGATGTCCAAAGTGATGAACAACTGCTCGCTGTCAAAACTGCTCTCGAGGAACACTCTGTTCTTCGATTCACGGTAGAGTCGTCCATCGACCATAAGTTACCGTTCCTTGATGTAGAAATAGACGCTACCCACGGCCCATTTACCACGACAGTACATAGGAAACCCACCGATACTGGTCACTGCCTGAACGGCGATAGCGAATGTCCCGACAAATATAAGGACAGCGTCATTAGGTCATACATCAACCGCGCAATCAAACACTGCTCGTCATGGCCTCTTTTACACCAGGAACTTCAGCGAATCAAACAGATTCTAGTCAACAACAAGTACACTGTTACCGACATCGACATTCACATCAGACGTCAACTACACAGACACCTCTCTCGTCCCGCACTCACACCAAACAGTGACACCCAACCAGTAAAACTCTTCTTCAAAGGGCACATGTCATCTGCGTACAAGGAGGACGAGAAGGTCATCCGAAACATCATGCATCGTAACTGTGTTCCGGTCGCGCCTTATACCAGTATCAAACTTATCGTCTACTACCAAACACCTAGCACATCAAGATTAGTCATGGTCAACAACGCATCACGCGACAACAGTGATCTCAAGGCGACCAACGTCATTTATGAGTTTCGATACCCCATTGGCGACTGCGCGCGCCGACCAAACAACTCATATATTGGCCACACCACTACGACCTTGTCACGACGCATCACTATGCACCTTCATTAAAATGGTGCCCCCGAAAAACACGTCCGATTAGAACACGGCAGCAAACTCACTCGCAGCATGATGGTTAACCCCCGCATGTGTAGGGGGTCGGATGGACCCCCCCCCCATGGTTTTTCGCGAATAACTCGCGTAAAAAGCGGCCGATCGCGACGAAACTTTCAGTACCCTCTCATTGATCAATTTTACACCTACCCTGAAAATTTCATGACCCTGACCCAAATGACCTTTGACCTGTGACCTCTTTTCCGAGACCATGTTTGGCCGGAATCGCGATTCCGCGTATGTCGGCTCGCATTAGCCGCGCGTTTGCAAGCTTTTCGTGGTTTCAAACGTTCAAACATGTGATTTGATGTTGCTCCCATGCATTAGAATGGGTGTCAAGGTCACCTGAAGGTCAGGTCAGGTCATTGACCTTTGGTGACCTCGGGTGACCTCGGTTCACTTTTTCGAGTTTTACATGTTTCTAGGCTAGTTTTTGGAGCTGAATTCGAATTTAGCAACCATTTGAACATTTACGAAGTAGTTTTGGTGCCTTCGTAACATGTTACGAAGCTGTCAGAGGCGGTTGACACGTACTACGAATACCCGTCACAACCCCTACTGGTTGACCTGACCTGACCTGACCTGACCTGGTCTAAATGCTTAAAGACATCATCTGTGATCAAAACTAACACGATATTCGTGATCAGCACCCCGAAAAACCCCTCAGCCGCCACACTTTACGACTTTGTAATAGGTCCCGATTTTCCCGACTTTGGGTCATTGACCTGACCTGGAAGGTCAACCAATGACCTAGGACCTTAAAATTGGGTATCATCGGCTTCCTCTCGTCACGGGCAACACGCTCGTTTTTTCCGCGAAGCTCTAGCTCGATCAGGGGCCAAACGGCAAGGGGGGGTCCAACCGACCCCCCCCCCCCTACACATTAGAAGCTGGCAAACGCCGCACACATGCGAGGGTTAACAATACCAGCATCATAGCTAGATGTCCCAAAAAACATAAGCTTGCGATTCTTGAAGCTGTCTTCATCAGGGATAGAGACCCAGCTATCAACCGGCAAATGAACATGACGGGTACTCTGTCCTTATACGATGGAAGACCCTTGGCGCCCAGATAGATAGCACTTAGGTTTTAGACTTGTGTGCTAGTTGATTATGTGTAGGCCGAATGCATGCGAAACTGTCATTGAAACATGTGTGGCTTGTCGGATGATTGTAACTGAATGTAACTGAACCGATGATTGTAACCGAATGATGTAACTGAATGTTTGTGTTATACGAAATGTGTGTCGGTGTATAATGAATATGTACGTAGAGTGTCCGTATATTTGCGCTGAAAATGTAATCGCGAGAGGTGCCATTGCAATGATCATGTGCGTTTGTACTTTAAAGTGCTACATCAAATTGAATTAGATCCGTGTCAATAGGAAATTCATTCCTTGCGATTTTCGAGACGAGACGAATGTTATATTTGGTGATATTGTGTCTGTTTTGTATGTCTGAAGATGTTAATGGTGATATTAACGAAACGTTACCCGACAATATAGGCACAATTTTACATGAATTTGAAGCAGATGGCAAGAAGATCGTACGAAGTTTAGAGAACTTGGCAAAAAAGCAAACAAACGCCCGTTATGCTGTCATTTTTACACAAACATGCATATATATATATATATATATATATATATATATATATATATATATATATATATATATATATATATATATATATATATATATATATGTGTGTGTGAACGAAGGGAGCAGGTTTTCTTGAAGACATTTTTCATTGACAATGACAGCATAGAAGTGATTAACCCTCGCATGTGTGCGGCGTTTGCCAGCTTCTAATGTGTGTGGGGGAGGGGGGTCTGTTGGACCCCACGGTTCGTCGGAAGGTCATCTCAGGCTCAAAAGAAACTATTTATACCATTCGAAAGCTAACGATGCGCTGAATCCGAAAATGTAATTTTTATCAAAATCGATCGATGGCCTTTTTTGAAAATTGCGTTTTTGTAAAAACTTAATAATTTTTTATTCAACGGGCTGTCCCAGACATTCTTGAAAAAACAAACATGTATTTTTCAGTTCCAGTGAAAGCTGAATGCCAAAAGAACAATATCTAGCGGAGCAATATTTCCAAACATTAATATGCTTCTCCCACAGCCGACAATAAGGCGCAATTACGCAGCTCAGTGTCACGATGGACCAAAGTCAGCCACACAGAAGCGTGAAATGACCCTTATCGACTCGCAGACCCGGCGCTCTTGGCCCGCCTGACCGGCCACGGAAAGAACGTTCGGCTCTCGTTCTACTAAACAAATGTCATATTTGTCAGTTTAACTGTCCACATCGCTATTAAAGTTATTCAGGATACCTGTGAAGAAAATTAATTGCTCTGTCATCTTCACATCATGCATTAATTTGCATTTGTTCATGTCCACTTTGCTCAATTGAGCTTGGTATCATGCCCATATAAGGAAAATTGGCCGCGCTGAAATGTCAGAGGTTGCACCGGCCTCAGCTCCGGTGGAGTGGGGGTAGCGCCCGGTGGGGCAGGGTAGCCTTTGACCGGTCGCACGGCCGAGCAGCTGTCACCAGTACAGCCTCTGACAGTGAAACCCCACTCACTTCCCCTGCGCGGGCACTGAGCGCAGCTGGATGGAACAAAACATGTATAAGAAAAATGTAAATTAAAGCATGTTGTAAATCAAGCAGAACAATGAATTTTCTTCACAAGTATCCTGAATAACTTTAACAACGATGTGGACAGTTAAACTGACAAATATGACATTTGTTTAGTAGAACGAGAGCCGAACGTTCTTTCCGTGGCCGGTCAGGCGGGCCGAGAGCGCCGGGTCTGTGAGTCGGTAAGGGTCATTTCACGCTTCTGTGTGGCTGGCTTTGGTCCATCGTGACATTGAGCTGTGTGATTGCGCCTTATTGTCGGCTGTGGGAGCCGCATATTAATGTAAGGAAATATTGCTTCGCTAAATATTGTTCTTTAGGCGTTCAGCTTTCACTTGAACTCGAAAAAACATGTTTATTTTTTTCAAGAATGCCCGGGGCAGCCCGTTGATTAAAAAATTATAAAGTTTTTACAAAAACGCAATTTTCAAAAAAGGCCATCGATCGATTTTTTTTGGATTCAGCTCACCGTCAGCTTTCGAATGGTATATACCGTTTCTTTTGAGCCTCAGATGACCTTCCGACGAACCGTGACCCCCCCTTGCCGTTTGGCCCCTGATCGAGCTAGAGCTTCGCGAAAAAAAAACGAGCGTGTTGCCCGTGACGAGAGGAAGCCGATGATACCAAATTTTAAGGTCCTAGGTCATTGGTTGACCTTCCAGGTCAGGTCAATGACCCAAAGTCGGGAAAATCGGGACCTGTTAGAAAGTCGTAAAGTGTGGCTGCTAAGGGGTTTTTCGGGGTGCTGATCACGAATATCGTGTTAGTTTTGATCACAGATGATGTCTTTAAGCATTTAGACCAGGTCGGGTCAGGTCAGGTTAGGTCAACCAGTAGGCGTCGTGACGGGTATTCGTAGTACGTGTCAACCGCCTCTGACAGCTTCGTAACATGTTACGAAGGCACCAAAACTACTTCGTAAATGTTCAACTGGTTGCTAAATTCGAATTCAGCTCCAAAAACTAGCCTAGAAACATGTACAGCTCGAAAAAGTGAGCCGAGGTCATCCGAGGTCACCAAAGGTCAATGACCTGACCTGACCTTCAGGTGACCTAGACACCCACCCTAATGCATGGAAGCAACATCAAATCACATGTTTGAACGTTTGAAACCACGAAAAGCTTGCAAACGCGCGGTTAATGCGAACCGACATACGCAGAATCGCGATTCCGGCCAAACATGGTCTCGGAAAAGAGGTCACAGGTCAAAGGTCATTTGGGTCAGGGTCATGAAATTTTCAGGGTAGGTGTAAAATTGATCAATGTGAGGGTACTGAAAGTTTCGTCGCGATCACGCGAGTTATTCGCGAAAAACCATGGGGGGGGGTCCATCCGACCCCCCTACACATGCGAGGGTTAATTCTCTTCTTTTCTAGTGACTCAATCTGTCGCAAGTTATATATATATATATATATATATATATATATATATATATATATATATATATATATATATATATATATATATATATATCAGTATATCTTCTTTAATTGCAGTCTGATTGAAGACCAAAGCGAACTTAGCTTTCACCAACTTCCGTTGAGTCGATTCAATCTTTCGTACTGTGTCTTTCGTTTTCTTAGGAAGTGTATACAATATACGTCCGATGCTCATTCTATATATAAACGTTTCGAAACATCACTGTTTCATCTTCAGAATATCAAAATTGAGCTAATATGTCGTATCGGTAAGGTTTCAAAATTCAAAATTGACACATTTTATAACTTTCATCCGCCGTATGTGAATGGGCCTATTTTCTTGAGGCGCCTCAGTTAGAAATAACTGAACATCACACACCTAACACAGAAACACCATACGTGGAGATCTAGAGTCTTGACACTACACGGAGAAAATTTAAAACACTGCTAACGGTGTAAGTGGTTAAACTGCATACCCACGGGTGTTTTTGAAAGGTGTCAGATAACACTTATATGAGCGTCAAGATACACCATTGTACTATCCCTAAGGGTGTCCAGTTTCTGTACTGTGGTGTCATACACCCCAGACAAGGGTGCGTTTCGACTCCCCTCAGACACCCTATTTACACTTATAATGGTGTCACCAAGATAACACCCGTAGGGATACTGGGGGGAATAATCGCTTGGGTGTGTGTTAAACTGCATACCCACGGGTGTAATTTAAAGGTGTCACAACACAACGCTTATAACGGTGTCACCAAGTTGGCACCCATAGGGATACTGGGGGGAATAATCGCCTGGGTGTGTGTTAAACTGCATACCCACGGGTGTAATTTAAAGGTGTCACAGCGCTGCTTACACTTATAACGGTGTCACCAAGTTGACACCCACAGGGAGCCCACAGGCTCCATATACTCCATGACACCCTGTGGGTGTCATGGAGTATATGGGCGGCTCCAGTGGCGCAGTTGGTACACGGAGAAAATTTAAAACAACGCAAATTCAAATTCAAAATTCAAAACAAGTCGCATGGAAACATGGTTTCATTAGGTTGCATGTGGTGGGATTCAATCGGATCTCAGATCCTGATTTTGGTTTGTTATAAGATGCAATGAGATCATAGATTCAGAGATTCAGGATACATTTTCTACGTGGGATACAATGGGATTATAGATCCAAGCTTATCGTTTGCTTTAAGATCCACTGAGATCATGGATCAATCACTCGGATCCATGCACATGTCTACTACATATCAGCCCCCCTCCTCCCTCTGAAGTCCGTATCAGTTCAGTGTTCACCGAGGTCGCCGTAGGACGCTAGCTCTCTCTAGCCCTATTCACACACTTCGCAGTTCATAATCGCCTGTCGTGCCTACCCCCCCCCCCCCCTCCCTCGCCACACACACCTTTTACAGCTCTGTTCACTTCAGCGCGGCCCGAAGCTTGATCTCTGAGCCCTTCTATCTCTTTGCCCTTTGCTTCAGCTCTTTGAAAACGGAGCGCACTTGAGTGGGTACATGGCAACTGAGCTCCACTTCGAAGATCGTTTGCTCCATGAAAATGTTTATGTTCTTGGCTTTTCAGAGTCAGAGTCAGAGTCATTTATTAGAATTCTCCACATGGTGGGTATTACGAATTCAGTCATTGTACACTGGTAAAAGCATGGTTAAAAATGAGACACATTGCAAGACCTAAAACATTTTGTTTAAAACACAGCGCTGTTTTAGAGTCATATTTTTCCCAGGTTTATGTTTGTAGATATAAAACTCTATCGGAATTCACTGGGATTGTATTGCGTATGCAAGTCCAAATATTTCGGTCAATATTGTTTGGCCTTGGTCACTGGACAAATACAATAACCCTATAAGTATAGCTCACAGCTGCAATGTGAGCTATACTTATAGGGTTATTGTATTTGTCCAGTGACCAAGGCCAAACAATATTGGCCGAAATATTTGGAGTTGCATACGCAATACAATCCCAGTGAATTCCGATAAAGTTTTATATCTACAAACACAGCGCTGGTGCTTCACTTGGGCCTCTCCGGTGCTATCCAGTCTAACTGCGTGTTAATTGGGCGTTCCAGGCGGATGCAGCCCTATAAGTGAAGCTCCGCTGGGTTCTCACTAGGCGGCATCTGGGAAGATCCAGGGAGGCATATTCTGGAGAAACACGAAAGGACGACACTTAGAAATAGAAACACGTACAGACTACAGAAACAAGTATAGGATGACTCCGCGGCGGGCTTGAGGTGTTTGAACATGAACACCACTCCCCCTCCTGCGGTATTTTGCAGATCTTAAAAAAAACGGCGGCGCCCTGCCCACTTTTGTCCAAGATTTTTGCACATGTTAAAATTCATACCCAGGTCGCTCAAGGTCAGGTCACCAGGCCACATCAAGTGACCTCATCCCAGAAAATTAAGAGTTTGTTCGCCAATGCTACACTATCTGAGTGATCACTTTCAAATTTTAGGCGATTGATAAGATTAACAGCATGAATAAATACGTATCTCTGAAGCTTGATATCTGTAACCTGTAAGGTCAAGAATGCAAACATTATGCATAAGTCAACGGGAACAAATTGAAATGTGTTCTTTTGGACGAAAGTCATACTTAACGCCCCCAAACATTGAATAACAGAGAAACATTACACACTGAATGGGAAAATTGCACCCGTGACCAGACATGTGCATGGATCCGAGTGATGGATCTATGATCTTAGTGGATCTCGAGGCAAATTGCAGACTCGGATCTATGATCTCACCGAATCCGGTGTGAAAAATTTATCCTGGATCTATGATCTAACAGGATCTGACGATAAACCAAGAACATGGATCTATCATCTGAGTGGATCCCGCCATGCACAACATTTGAAACCAGGTTTTCAAGTGTTTCTATGTCAATAAGTGCCATAAAACTATGGATTATGACGTGTTATCACATAAAATCACTAAATAAGAACGTTTGTGAGTTGCAACGAGTGATCTTTTGGGATTTCTGTGTTGACCAAAAATAAATGAGGATCTATGATCCCACTGGATCTCAAGCAAAAATGCTAGACGCGGATCTATGATCCCTACGGATCTCTCGATAAATTAAAGAACTGGATCTATGATCCCGACGGATCCGAGATCAGGATCCGTGGGATCAGATCAGATCCCAGATCCATATTCTCGGATCCATGCACATGTCTGCCCGTGACTCTATTTATACCCAAGACGTGCTATCAGGTCATGACATGTATTCACTATCCACTATTCAGTTTTTTTACAGTAACTTTTTATAGAGCTAGAGCGATGAAAACACATAAGATGTGTTCAGCTCGACAATACTAATCGACTAATTTGTAACATGACCTTTCTGGTCGGGTCATCACCATAACCCTTGGTCAGATTTTCAAAATCACATTTGACGGTCATATTATTTTTTAATTAGACGCGTCTCAAATCGAGGAACACGATGCCGGAACATTAAATGTCGTGTCGGTTTTGAATCAAATGAATTGCTGCAGAAAACAATTTCTGTAAAACCGTTTATTTCATGGGTTTTCTCCTCTGTAGGGCAATTAGTTGATCTTAGATCAAATCTGAGGACGCATTTCACACCCACAAAAAAACGTTGAAAGAGCTACTGGCAAGGGCGCACACAGGGGGGGGGGGGGCACACGGGCCCGTGCCCCCCCATTCGAGTTGGGGTCTCAAAAGGCCCTCAGATGGCCTCGAAGGGCCCTCAGTTAGCGTCATAGGGCCCTCATCTGGTGTCAAAGGGCCCTTAGATGGTGTCAAAGCGCCCTCAGATGGCCTTAAGGAGCCCTCAGATGACCTCAAAGGACTCTCAGATGGCCTTAAAGGGCCCTCAGATAGCCTCAAAGGGACCTCAGCTAACGTCAAACGGACGTCAGAAGGCCTTAAAGGGTGTCAAAGGTCCCTGAGCTGGCGTCAGAGGGCCATGCCCTTGCGTCAAATGGCTCCCCGAAGGCTCTAAAGGGTTCTTAGCTGGTGACAGAGGGCCCCCAGCTGGTGCCAGATGGCCCCCAGCTGGCGCCAAATGGCCATCAGAAGGCCTCAAACGGTCCTCAGTTGGCGTCAAGCGGCCCTCCAAAAGCCTCAAGGGGCCCTTAGAAGACCTCAAGGGGCCCTCAGAAGGCCTTAAAGAGCGTCAAAGGGCCTTGAGCTAGCGTCAGAGGGCCCCCCAGCTAATGTCACAGGGCCCTGAGCTAGCGTCAAACTTAAAGTGCCCTTAGCTGGTGTCAGAGGGCCCCAGTTGGTGTCAGAGGGTCATCCATCGGCGTCTAATGGCCATCAGAAGGCCCAAAAACGATCCTCAGCTGGCGTCCAACGGTCCTCAGCTGACGTCAAGAGACCCTCAAAAGGTCTCAAAGGCCCCTCGACTGCTCAAAGGGCCCTTAGAAGGCCTCAATGGGAACTCAAGAGACGTTAAACGGCCCTCAAAAGGCTTGAAAGGGCCCTCTGCTGATGGCAAAGGGCTCGCACCTGAGTCAATAAGAGCCTTGTCAAAAAACGGACCTGAGAAACCTTGCCGGCCCTGGTTATCTGCGGGACTCCCACACTTACCTTAGTGGCCCCCGTTTACTGAGGGGCCCTGGTTATTGATGGGGTCCCTGGTTACTTAAGGCGCCTTAAGGCGCCTGGTTACCAGAGGGGCCCATGGTCACCTGGTGGGCCCCTGATCAATTGAAAACCCCTGGTCATCTGAAACGCCCCTGATTACCTAAAGGGTCCCATCACTTGGATTCAGTGACATAGCAAGGGAGCGAGGGGGTACGTGCCCGTTCTCGGGTTTAGGGTTCCTTCGAAACCGAGGGGCCCTGCGGCGCCAGTTGGTAGCAGAGGGTTCGCGCTGGCCGCACTTCAACTCGGAAGGACACCACAGGGCTTGTGGGGGGACGTTATTGGCTCCTATGTAGCCACAATTTTCTTCATAAAGGCCCAATGCCGGTTTCTGAGAGACCTCGCCGGCCGCTCAGGGCCCTAAGTAGTAACGGCCAACGAGGGGTTGGCTGCTATGGCTCCACATCCGTCTGTGATAGACACACGGTCCACACCAGTGTTTCTAAAGGCACCCACAACGGCAACTGCGAGGCCCCTCGTCCCACCACCAAGGGACCCCCACCAGCGCATCTTAAGGGCCTACATCGGCGGCTCTGAAAGTCCCCACACCGACGCCTCTGAAGGCCACGTACCAGTGACTCTGAGGGCCTCTTACCAGCCTCCGAGTGTCCTTGCCAGCCTATGACGGGCCACTTTCCACTTGCAGGCCATTTTGCAGGGCCACACACATGCCAATGATGGCCCCACCAGTGTCTCTAAGCCCTAAGACCCCGCAACGGCGCCTGTGAGGACCCAACACCAGCGCATCTGACGGCCTTTCACTGGCACCTCTGAACGCGCCACACACCGGTGACTCTATAAGGAGCTCGCTCGCTTCGCTCGCTCGTAAAATACCATGTAAATTAGGCATTAGTGTATATACATTAGGCACACTCCTCGGGCATAAATGATACTTTTGCTTGCCAATTTTCCACATTTTCTCATGCAAAGACCGTTTTAAAGAGACCCGTCTGCCAGTGAGACTGGACCCACCGTGCCTCCCTCCTCCCATCGAAAGGTCCTGGGTACATCCTTGCCTGAGCTGACCCCGGGCGCCCGGGTGACTCGCGGGCCCGGGGTCAGGTGACCAGCAGGTGACCCCCTCTTGGGCGAAATTCTGGGTACGTGTCCGACATGCATCGTACATAGTCCTGTTGATTTGATTCATTGGTTAAGCATTAAATATAAGTTATAAGCTGGATCTCTAGTCTGTGATCCCGCATCGTATCAGATATAATGACATTTCATGTCGATGTGCCTAAAAAAATATGCGAATATACGTGAAAAAGGAGTGCTGCTCCCGCTCCTACACATAAGGCCAAACAGTGACCGGCCCCTGCTTCTAGCCACCCGGGGCCGGTCGGCCGGCCGGCAGTCAGTCGCTGTCCGGGGCTGATTTCTGAGGACCTGCAAAAATGTTTATTAATGAAATGTTTTACGTAATAAATTAGATGATTAGGTATATGTACCGGCTCTGAGTCGCATTTGAGAAAAAACAGCCTGGCGTAAAAATATATATGTTTTGAAAATTAAGCTGGTACCGAAATAATTGTTTTACCATGCATTGACAAACCAATTGCTCAAGCTTCAAACCAACCGAAATATAGCCCCGTGGGCCGTATTTTTTTTTTTTTGGGGGGGGGCCCTTCGGCATGGGGGGCCCAGTTCGAAGGTCGTGCCCCCCCCCCATTCAAAAATCCTGTGTGGCGCCTGGCTACTGGGTGTACTTTTCGGCGGCGCTGTAGCTCTATTCGTTCACAAGTTATTCGCCGATTCGTCAACAAGTGGCGTAAGAGGCAAAATTTGTCCTTCGATGAACTTTGGTGACCTGACCTTTGACCTAATCTAAGGCTCCCTTAATATCAGCTTCGGGTTACGTTGTTTTTAACGCCCTTTGGAATTTAAGCTCATCCTTCAGGCGTCCATTAAGGGTGTACTTCAACACTGTTAAGACACCCTAGTAACACTCGTAACGGTGTAAAATTGATAACAAACACTGACATTGCAGGGAATAACTAGTGATGTACGCTGATGATGTCCAGATCCTTGACGCTGACACTCCCAGTAACGTCTTGGCTATCAAAAACCGCATCGAAAGTGACCTATCTGTACTCGTGCAGTGGTTCACTCAGAACCGGCTGAAAATTAACCCATCCAAAACTGAAATGACCATTTTGAAATCCAGTCGTCAAAAAACTAACACCAGTTTCTCGATCCACTTTGGCGGTGACGTAGTTTCACCTTCACCGAGCGTCAAGGTTCTGGGCATCACCATCGACTCTCACCTGACGTGGGATTCACATGTCACGTCTGTCGTCCAGCGCTGCAACATGATACTTGTTAGCCTAGCGAGAATGCGGAACAGGCTGCCGACGGAGACTAAGCGCCTGCTTATCGAAGCGTTAGTGTTTCCGCACATACAATACTGTATTAGCGTATGGGGTGCCTGCTGCATCGCTCAGAGGAAACGCATCCAAAAGGTGCTGAATTTCGGCGCACGTGTCGTGTCTGGCCTCAGCCGAAGAGATCACGTGACTCCTGTGCTTAACGAGCTGGGTTGGAAGTGTGTGGACGACTTGATTCGTGACAGTGACGTAGCTGTGGTTAGTCGCCTACTTACTTCGGACAGTGCACCACAAATCCTGCGGAGCAAGTTGGTGCTCAGCTCCGACGAGTCAGCTCGCACCACGCGTGCGACCGAGCGGGGACAGCTGCGTCTGCCCCGGGTCCGAACCGAGTTCGGCCGTCGTGGATTTTTGTTTCGCGCCAGCCAGCACTGGAACGAGTCCTCAGGAGCGCGTCAACAGTAGGTGTGGTCGACTGGTTAGTGTACCGGAAGATGTCTTAGATGTGTATTTTACTCTGTGGTTTCACTTCTATCCGGTTTTACTGCAGTGTTTTATCCAGATGTGTTTTCGCATGTATACGACGTGGTCACCACAAAACCCATGTAATGGAGGGACCTAAAAAATTGTATTGTATTGTATTGTATTGTATTGTATGACGCTCACATGTGTGATAAACTGAACACCCACTTTCATCATTGGTGTTATTCAACCTTGTTATTACCAACAATTCATTTAAACTACCAGTGATACATTTGTACCTGACACCCTGTACCCAATGGGGGAATCAATAAGTTGTATGCATACCTATATGATACAGCGTTATGAAATTACACACAGAATGTAGGTTGCAGGGAACAAATGCCACCACATTGCATCGCAAATCAGTCTAGCAGCACGGATACGCGGAGCATAATAGAAATAAGCAGAATCCAACCCCCTCCCCCTCTCCAGTGGGGTTACGAATTCGGATAAATACCCAAGCAGGGTGCGTGTTAAATTGCACACCAACACAAGAGAAAAAAATCTGAGGATATATTTTTCGGATATTAAAGAACCCCTATCGGGAGTATGCCGCCATCCCCCCCCCCCCAGCGGCCAGTACCATGTCTTTCGGAATCCGCAGCAGTGCCATTGCTAGCCAAGAATAGCTCACCTTTGCTAAAACTGGAGCTCTTCGAGTAGCAAGACACCACTCACGATCACTTCTAACTCACGTGCACACACTTATACTCCCAACACACCGTAATCCCACCAGCGCCTCCGCCCGCAGTCGCGCACGTTTTAAACTAGTATGGCGGCCGGCCGCATGGAAGCCAACGGTTGAACATGGGCTACTAGGGCTGCATTATGTTCCCAATATTTTCCCGACGCGTTTTCTTTGAAGTATTGTATATGAATTTATTTATTTATTATCGTGGATTTGTTTATTTGATGTAGTTGAAGCAAATCCATTAGAATATAAATGCAAACTCTGTACACCATACAGCACAGCAGCGCCATCTACCCAACTGCACCCATAGGAAATTTCAAGGGTGTCTGACACTGCAAAGACAGGCTGACGAAGAAAGACGAACATCTTTCGAAAGCTCCCGTAACTAATAAACGAAGCTGGTAATTTGAATATTTTTATGCTAGAATGTCTCTGTCCCAGCTAAACAATAACATTTATAACTACATGAAGTACCAAGAGAATACGAACGGTGTTAGTCATCCCCTGGCTCAGACCCCCTATGAGGCTGGCTATCACACAGCGATATAGTGCCTCTCATATTTGACTGCCGGTTTATGTGGGGATCTTTGTCTCTTATATAGACCGCTTCTAGGACTTTAAGTTTGCGTCTGTTTGAGTTCTTCACCAGTATGTTTGTGTTGTCTACCATAGTGGATCTTGTGAGAGTGGTGTGGTGTTTGGCTTTCACATGCTGTTTGGGTGCACCGTCCTGCAAGTGCATAGTAATGCGTCTGGATAAGGTAGTTGTGACGTGGTAAGGTAGTATGTGACGTTCCATCAGCCTTCAGCTGATCGCACTTCTAGAGGCACCAACAGTCCCGAGTGCTCAGACTGAGTATATTGTCGAGAAACAAGAACTAAGCAACATGCACCTGCAAACAGACAAACAGCCAATGACAGTCAGGACGGAAATACATGCAGCTCCCAGCGAGGGGCAGTGCGTATGCGGTCATGCGGACGAGCACATGTGAGCGTTGGGGAAGCATGTATGCACAAGGGGGTGAGACAGCAGGCATGACATGCGGTTGTGCAGCGGACATGTTAGCGCGAACATAGATAAAGGACAGTGCGAGAAGGAATGCATACAAGCAGGCAAAACCAGATCAGTGCAATAAATGATACCACCGTGACATCACCTTCCGAAAAAACGGACTCACGAACCGGTGATACAGACGCTGAGGGAAAGTGTGGTATAACATCACGGACCATACCGTGGGTTGCGCCGTATCTCTCTGCCTGATCGAGACACAGCGGGGAGGAAGTTCAACGGATCATCCGCGGAGTCCGGGATCTGTGCGACAGGAACAGGAGCGGGTTCGATGCTTGGTCGCTGGCTGACCTCGGCTGCACCCTGTGCATCATAAGGCACGGCACTCGCATCTCCGTCCGCAGGTGTGTGGGCGGCAGTATCGTTTGCAACTTCAGATGGTCCGGGCTGATCTCCAGTGGTGCCGTGAGACGGAGGGCAGCAGTCCGGTACAGTCACATGAGCGTCGCCACCGAATGCTGCTGGCACGGATTTGACGCGGTTCATGTGCACACAATTCTCTGAGCTCCCTATGAGCACGAAAACGTTGCTGTCGACAATTCTTGTCACCAGGTATGGACCGCTGTACATAGGATCCAGCCCACAACGCTCTTCTATACGGACCATGACTTTATCTCCTGTCCGTATTCCACGTTCAGGCGGCGATACTCTAGTCCGATCGTAGTACTGCTTGGTTCTGTTCTTCGCCCTTTTGCTGTTTTCCCATACGCGGCGATACGAGTCGGGACGAGTAGCCTGCAGCTCATCCACATGATCTTCGGGGCTGACGTACGCCGCGGGCTCAGAGTGCAACACTGCGGTGGTCTCAGGGTAACGCCGTACATGACTTCGTGCGGAGACACTTGGGTAGACGCATTCTTCGCCGAGTTGAAGATGAACGTGACTTCTTTCATAACTTGTGGCCACTCTGTGGTCTCCATCTTCCTTTCGGCGAGGAGGCAACGGAGCAGTTGCTTTGCAGATTGGACGCATCTCTCTGCCAGTCCGTTGCCCTCCGGATGGTAAGGACTCGAGCGACGTTTCTTGATATTGTAATCTGAACAGAAACGCCTGACTGCCTCACCGTCCATGTTTCTTGCCTGATCAGTGACCAGTATTTCAGGCAGTCCATGACTGTATACCCATCCCGTCATCAGGGACTGCAGCACCGTGTCAGCCATCTGGTCTTTCATGGGTATGAATTCTGCGTATCTTGAGAAAAGATCCACCACCACCAAGAAATACCGGTAGCCCGATGCGCTCCAGGGTAGGGTGCCAACGTCCATGGCCACCGTCTTCCGTGGAGCTAGATCCCCGACTACATAAGACTGCAACTCTACCTCTGGCTGGTAGGACCTCTTATTGGCACTACATACGGCACACTGAGCGCACATAGCACGCACACAAGCTGGCAGCCCAAGTGAGAAGAACTGGCTCTTCACTCTCTGTAGAGTCCTCTCCACGCCCCGGTGTTCCGCCTTGTGCACCGCTTCCACCACTTCTCGTTGGATGCTCCCGGGTACGACCACTCGCTGACCTTTC
The DNA here is from genome assembly GCF_019059575.1 of Amphibalanus amphitrite. Classification (NCBI taxonomy): domain Eukaryota; kingdom Metazoa; phylum Arthropoda; class Thecostraca; order Balanomorpha; family Balanidae; genus Amphibalanus; species Amphibalanus amphitrite. Next base: position 21,515 of record NW_024882080.1, read on the forward strand.
ATCAAGACGCCATGTCTCATCGTCATGTCTCGGTAGTGCCGATATCGTCCTTTGGTGATCTGGCCATTGGCAATCATCTGTGACGCTGCGAACACCGTCACTGGATCTTCTCTCTGCGAGACTGTCACTCTGCTCAACAAATCGGTGTTCGTAAGCCTGTAGACGTGTCTCTCAGAGTGCTCACTTTCATCGTTCAACTGTGGGTCCACGGATTGGTTAATCCTGCTGAGACAGTCCGCTCCAGCATTTTCGGTGCCTTTCCGATACACGATTTGATAGTGGTAGGATTCCAGCTCCGATGTCACGGTGGTATCATTTATTGCACTGATCTGGTTTTGCCTGCTTGTATGTATTCCTTCTCGCACTGTCCTTTATCTATGTTCGCGCTAACATGTCCGCTGCACAACCGCATGTCATGCCTGCTGTCTTACCCCCTTGTGCATACATGCTTCCCCAACGCTCACATGTGCTCGTCCGCATGACCGCATACGTACTGCCCCTCGCTGGGAGCTGCATGTATTTCCGTCCTGTCATTGGCTGTTTGTCTGTTTGCAGGTGCATTAGAGATGTCAATCGGATACCAACTTTTTGGTATACCGATACCAAACCGATACCAACTCGGTATTTGGTATTTCAATCCTAATGTGTTTGGTATTTTGTTGGTATCATGAACCCTCGCTAATGTTTAAGAGGCTGAGAAATCGGTAAAAGGTTGGTAATTTCCTCATGTCCCGTAGCTCAGTTGGTAGAGCATTGGACTCCCGGTGGTGAGAGCCCGGGTTCGAGACGCTCCGGCGCTCGATATTTGAGACTCCTGACGGGGATGGTCTGCGGTTGGTGGGAGCAGCCGCAGTCAGTTGAAGTCAGTTGAGTGGGACAGGCCGTGTCCGGCTTTGAAGGGCACGTTAAACTTTGGCATCCAAATTCTCCCGTTACCCGGAATTGCGCGATCGGACGGTAGGGTTCGGGGTCTACGCAACAAGCTCTGCTTAGCGTGGGCTCCGGCTCTGTCAATCCGTCCATTCAAACATTCGAACTAAATTAAAAAAAAAAATGTTCCCAAGTTGGTTTGGTTTCGGTATTTCTCCATGGTTTTTGTTAGTATTTGGTTTGGTATCGGTATTCCGATTTTCCGTAATTGACATCACTGAGGTGCATGTTGCTTAGTTCTTGCTTCTCGGCTATACTCAGTCTGAGCACTCGGGTTGTTGGTGCCTCTAGAAGTGCGATCAGCTGAAGGCTGATGGAACGTCACATAAACAAGAACTAAGCAACATGCACCTGCAAACAGACAAACAGCCAATGACAGTCAGGACGGAAATACATGCAGCGCCCAGCGAGGGGCAGTACGTATGCGGTCATGCGGACGAGCACATGTGAGCGTTGGGGAAGCATGTATGCACAAGGGGGTAAGACAGCAGGCATGACATGCGGTTGTGCAGCGGAAATGTTAGCGCGAACATAGATAAAGGACAGTGCGAGAAGGAATACATACAAGCAGGCAAAACCAGATCAGTGCAATAAATGATACCACCGTGACAGTATGGCCAATGTAGGACGAGTTGGTTTGGTGCGCACACTCACCAAAGGGGCATTTAGACTCGTAAATGACATTGGTCGCTTTCAGTTTGGACGATTCCTTAGACCAGTTATTGTTCATGATCAATGAGGACACTTTTGGGCTTTGATAGTAGATGATGAGTTTGATTTCATCGGTTGAACTCACTGCTGTGCAGTTTCTTGAAATGATATCCCGCAGGGCCTTTTCTTCCGCTTTGTAGCCAGTTGACATGTTACCCTTGTAGAAGAGTAAAATGTCTGTCTGTTTTTTTTTGTCGTTGGGTTTTGTTTCTGCTGGGGATGTTAGAAAGTGTTTGTGCAGCTGGTGTCTGATTTCTTTGTCAATATCTGTCAACGTAAAGTTGTTGCTCACCAGCATCTGTTTTACTCGACTGAGCTCCTGGTGTACCAGGGCCCAGGTCGCGCAGTGTTTCAGGGCACGGTGTATGTACGCCCTAATTACACTACGCTTGTAAGTCTCTGGACATTCACTGTTGCCGTTAAGGCATTTTCCGCTGTCTGTTGGTTTCCTGTACACTGTCGTGATATATTTGCCATTTGACCCATCAACATTGACGTCAAGGAATGGTATTTTGTTGCTAATCGACAGTTCACAGGTGAAATCTAGCATTGAGTTATCCTTGAGTTTTATTTTCAGCAGAGTAAGCTGGCTCTCATCTGCGACGTCCACAAAAATGTCATCAATGTACCTACAGTAAATGAATGGCTTCCTATCCATATGGGACAGGACTAAAGTTTCAATGTGTGACATGTAAGCTTCTGCAAACAACACCCCGAGAGGTGACCCTATAGCGACTCCATCTACCTGACAGAAAAGTTTGCCTTCTGGACTACGAAATGGCGTGCTTTTGGTACACAGCTCAAGCATCTTTTTGAGGATGCTGCGCGGTAGCCGTGGTGCTGGGGTAGAATCATTGTGATAGGTATAGTTAAGTATGATCTCAATAGTCTCATCTATCGGCACATTTGTGAAAAGTGAAGACACATCAAGGGATGCAAGAGTTCCTTGCCTTTCTTTCACCTTCAAAATCTCGAGAAACTCACTAGACGACTTTAAGGAATAGTCTTTCGGTATGTATGGGTCTAACAGTGAGTTCAGCTGTTTGGCCACTCCATACGTTGGTGTGGGGATTTGTGAGATTATAGCCCTGTTTCCATGACACTACGGACAGGATCGGATCGGCGAATCCGGATCGGCGAATCCGGATCAGCAGTGCCGTTTCCATGACCGATCCCTCCCGAAACGGGATTCGCACCGGGATTGGCCGATCCGGATCGGCTTCTCTAATCCGGGATTGGTAGACGTAACTGGCGCGCTGCGGCGATTTACTTCATAATTCCCTTCATAACGTTCTCAAACTAATGCGAATCAAGCGGTAAGTTGTGTCTTTTCAGGGATCTGTGCCACCGTTTGCGCGCAGAGACTACCGACTGGGATTCAGCGACCACGCTGTCAGTGTTAAAGACTGTACGGCCGGCGGCGAGACTGTACCCGGGCGGCGGCGAGACTGTACGGCCGGCGGCGAGGGTCCCCGCCGCGGCGGGTGTGGGAGACGGCGCGACCTTGGCGCGTCCCCTAGTGTCGCGCGGTGCCGCTCGGGGAGGGTGGACATAGGTGTGCTGAGTGTGTATTGTCGTCTGTCGTCTCCTCTTGCGACCATGTAAGTTTCTGCCGTGCTTTGTAACAATTGGTTAAGAAAATTTATCCCAACTATTGCAGCAAACATTAACCGCAGACCAAAACTGGCGCCGAAACGCTCAGTTCAAAATGGCGGCGGCGCCGCCTGCCGCAAAGGGAATAGTGCTGCCATATGCTGCCAAAGTGGGATCTAATCTTCTCTAATCTCTTCTCTCTTGAAGGCCTCTCTAATCTTCTTTTTGAATCCGGATTACCCGATCCGATCCCCCAACGCGAAATGTGCCGTTTCCATGGTCGTTTGAATCCGAATTCGGAGCTAATCCGGATTCAGAAGTGTCATGGAAACGGGGCTTATGGGTCTGAGTGGGTTGTCTGGTTTGTGGGTTTTCGGGTTTCCGTAGAAATAGCCTGGCTCGCACTGAAAACTTTTTTACCATTTTCTGAAGGGTAAACCCGCCATAGCATGGTAGCTTGACACACAGACGTTTTTTACCACCTTCCAGATGGTAAATTTTACTCTTTCATGAAGAGTAAACTCGCCAGGGAGGGGTAACATGACACACAGACGTTTTTTACCATCTTCTGAATGGTAAACTCTTTTGATTTACTCTTGTCTAGAGTGTAACATTTTTTGGGTTACACTCTTTGAAAGGGTAAATCTTTAACGGAACCCTTTTTTAGGGAGTAACGCATCATCTACTCTGTGCTTTACCCTCCTACAGAGAGTATATTCTTATGGCCTACCCTTTGTCACATGGTAATGTTTACTCTTTCCTTTAGTGTAAACCCCCCAGAGGATGGTAACAGACCCACAGACGCTTCCTTCAGAAGCTTCACGAAGCTTCTGTTAACCGGAGCTCACCAACTAAAAAAAAATGTTTCAAGAGCAACAATGTAGGTATATTTGGCTTCCGTACAAACAATACGAGGGGCACACCAACCATGAACATTGTGAGACTCTTCACTTATTCATACAAATTTATACAAAGCGTTCAGCAATGCACAAGCGGTAAATAAACACCACGATACAACTTGAATGCAATTTGAATATGAATACAAGACATTCAGCGCCCTCATATTGGATTAGGCAGAGCGCACAATATTTGAAGTGAGCGACGGCGTTCCTGGGTGGTCGCCCGTCTGCGTGAGATAATGAGACTGGATCACTACAGTGCAAGGCTTTTTCAAAGTCACCAACAAAATGCATAAACTTGTAGCATCACAACAAAATTAATGTACGTACTCACAACACTAGGCCACGTGGCCGTGCACGGGGTCCTGTTAACCAGGTCAAATTAGCACCACTCAACGGCACGCAATGCTCTAGCACATCGGTACTTACAATAAAATGTCCACAGAGGCTCTATAGGCGATGAACAACACACAAGCACAATCACCAACGGCCACGCCGCGCGGCACCGACACTGCTCACATCCGCTCTCGGAGACCAACGGCCGAAAACTGACAGATGCGCGCGGCCTTCAAACCGCAAACGGCCGATCTCGTTTCTGATTGGCTGATTGTTTCCATTTCAAATATCATCTTCACGAGGGTAAACAAGATCCACGCATGAAACGACTATCTGTACCCGAGTCACGATACCCAGGAGGAAAGAGTTTTCGTGATGTTCTGGATCGCGAGAGTAATATTGATATTTACATGGTAATAATACTCTTCGCTGGCGAATAAGTTCATATTAACCACGTACCGTTACTATGCACATAATGGTAGCAGCGAGTTACCCTTTCAATATACTATTATCTTGCGGGTTTGATGAAAATGAACTCTCCAGGAGGTAGTAAAAAAGTTTTGAGTGCGTACTCACCGGTTAGTTTGGTGACTTTGACACTGCCGCTTTCAGCATTAGCAGCATCGATCAATGCATTCAGATCCACTGGCGGATCCAGGGGGGCCACGGGGGCCATGGCCCCCCCCCCCAAAGGCCTAAAGTGGCCTGTTTGCCCCCCCCCCCCAAAACGTCAGCAAAATTGCTAAGAAAATATACCTTGATAGAGGTTTTTAGCCACTTGGTGAAGTAAAGCTTTCCACAGCATAATATGGAAGCAATATGGTAGCAGTGAGGGTCAGTCAAAAGTTGCGCGAGCGGAGTCGACCTTCAAAAAAAGACTGTTGTTGGCACGTGTTTATGGCGCGGCAGCTGGTAGTTGGCGGTGTTTCGCGTGGTGTGGCATCACTGGCGGATCCGGGGGGGGGGGCACGGGAGCCTGAGGTGCCCCTAACAGACCCGTGGTGCCCTTACTAGGCCTGTAGTGCCCCTGGACCCTGGCAGGCCTGTGGTGCCTCTGGCGGGCCTAGGGTGCCCCTGCTAGGCTGCTGATGCCCCTGGGACCTGACAGGACTGTGGTGCCCCTGACAAGCCTAAAGTGCCCCCAACAGGCCCGTGCTGCCCCCAACAGGCCCAAGGTGCCTCTGCGTGATGCCGTGATGCCTGCGAGGCCAGGCCGGTGGTGCCCCTGCGAGGCCGGTGGGGCCCCTGACAGGCCCATGGTGCCCCTGCGAGGCCGGTGGTGCCCCTGGCAGGCCTGTGGTGCCCCTGCTAGGCCGCTGGTGCCCCTGGGCTCTGACAGGACTGTGGTGCCCCTGACAGGCCCAAGGTGCCCCTGCAAGGCCGGTGGTGCCCCTGTAAGGCCTGTGGTACCCCTGCTAGGCCTCTGGTGCCCCTGACTGGCCCATGGTTCCCCTGCGAGGCCGGCGGCGCCCCTGACAGGTCTCTGGTGTCTCTGACAGACCTGGGGTGCCCCTGACAAGCCTGTGGGGCCCCTCACAGGCCCGTGGTGCCCTTGCTAGGCCTGTGGTACCCCTGGCGGGCTGGTGATGCCCCTGACAGGCCTGTGGTTCCCCCGGGCGTACCAAGGGGGGTCATGACCCATGTGGCCCCCCTTGGATCTGCCACTGATACATAATGTATATTGATTTGTAAAGGCGTTATGGCTTATGCAATATGCAATTGCAGGCACTTGGTATCCCTCTTTTATCCCTCATTGGGGGCTCTGGCGGACTCCCGAGGGCCCACGTCTATCTCCGGGAGCCCTAGACAGGCTCCTTTGGGTCCTTTCAGTCCACTATAGCATAAGAGGTCTCCATGCGAGTCCTATACATCTGAGGGCGTACCCTGACGTCTGAGGTACCCAACTGCAGCTCCAATGGTCTCTTACACTGGCGGATCCAGGGAGGGGGCATTTAGGGCCATGCCCCCTTCCCAGAGGCCTTAAGTGTCCCGTTTGCCCCCTCCACCAAACGATAATGAAACATAGTTCAATCAGTGCGTGGCCCAGGAGCCGAGTTAGATAGGGGGTGTTTTACCACCTTCCAGCCCGCAAATGGAGCCAAGCACTGACTCGAAGCGGGTTAACTGGTCGACAAAAGCAATGGTAAGTGTTTACAAAGTAATATAAAGGCATGGGTCGGGTGGGCTACCATTTATATATTTTTCTTTTTAGTTAAAAAAAAAAATATTCATAGTGTCAGGGCTGTGACGAAAAATAAGTGGCCTAAATCCGATGAGAAAACAGGATTTGGGGGTACCCTAGGTTTGGCTCCTGCATGAGTTGCCCCCCCCCCCCCAAAACGCAAGCCTGGATCCGCCAGTGTTCAGATCTTTTTTTCCAGAATTGGAGGATCAAAAGCATGCGATAGCATGCTTTTGCATCCGGAAATTCCCATTGGTGGGTCGCTGAAAAAAAGTTCGGCTGAACCTGTTTGTCAGTGAGTGAGTGAGTATGTGAGTATGTGAGTGAGTTTGTCCAAGCTTTTTTGGACCTGGAGTCAAAATGGGTGGACCGATCGGGACGAAAGTGGGACCGTTTGATTCGTCTCCGGCGAGGTAAGCTTTTGGTGCTGGCCTCGGTTCGCTCGGTGCTTCGTGGCACATGCTATTCCGTTTCAAAGTTTCGGTGACACGAAATTTTTTGTCAAGGCTACAGGTCAACCCGAGGTCACGGGCAAAGCCATACTGGCGGGACACATCGGTAACACCTTGAACCAGTTTCCAGGGGGGTCACCGTTTGAGAGGGGTGCAGGCTGCACGTGCTGGGGGCGGAAAACCGTTTTGACGTGAGGTCCTCTGGCTCAAAGAAATTTTAAGCTATCAACCTCAAAATCGGTTCAATGGTAGTCCCAGGCAAGGCCTCCAAAATAATGCACATTTCATTGGGCTATGGATCCTCCAATTCTGGCCCAAGGCAACGCACGAGCGCTGCCGGCATCTAGTACTCTATCGGTGGGGTTTCTACTTAGCTGCTTGAACTTCGACCTGTCATCTAAGAGCGTGATTACTTTATGAAGGTAATCAGTACGGTCCAGGAGCACGAATATGGATGACTTATCGGCCCGGCGGATGATCAGGTCCTTGTTGTTCCTCAGTTCCTGTGCTGCGTCTCGGAGTCTCTTCGTGATGAGTCGGCTCTTGGTGTTTCCCCTGCTCTTGGTTCCCTCTGCTAGTAGCTGCTCTTGAATGTCAGCTTTAACATGGATTTTCCCCGCCTTATGGTGATCACAAATTTGTTGGTAGAGTAGCTCCAGTTCGGCCTTCTTGTCCTGTTGACTGTGGCGCGGGTAGAAGCTGCAGTTCAGACCTAGGTTTAGTAAGTCCTTTTGGTCCTTCGTGAGATCGTGGGAAGACAAGTTGATGTAGTTGTCACTAGGATTAGGGAGAACGACACGATCGCCGTAAAGCGAGGACAGCTTGTTGATCGTGCGCGTCCTCACGGTTTCTTCGTAGTCAATCAATATTTCTTCAATTTTGGCTGTAGCACGCTTCTTGACATCTTCGGCTGCGTTCAAATCACGGAATATTTGAAGGGTGTCAGACAGTTGTTGTGATAGGTCATCTATCAACTGTTTCTTCGTCTTCACTTCGTTCTCAAGCAGTCTTCTCCGGAAGTTGAGCGTCAGGTCACTCTGCTGTACTGAGGCCTCTTGCACTAAACTACCTAGCTAGGTAAAATCGAAAAACCGGTTTCAGAATAAGCTAATCAAACGGTGGTAAGTTTGTTTGCAATAGCCCAATACATAATCCACAAGGTGCTTGGTAAATTTTACACGCAAATTGTCACATTTGATTCTTGGATTGGGTATACGATGCAAAATAATCCAAGCATTGGTGCAAGAGGATTTTGGTGCAAGAGGCCTCTGCTCGGTCTTGTAGGCGAATATTTGTAAATGTAGGGAGCAGATTGTTTGATATGCAAAATTCATTAAACAAGACAGCATATTGTGCATTTATGAGCTTCTTCCGAGTAGTCTCTATGCTTCGAACAATCCTTCTGTCATCTTCTGGGCCCTGGTACACCAGGAGCTCAGTCGAGTAAAACAGATGCTGGCGAGCAACAACTTTACGTTGACAGATATTGACAAAGAAATCAGACACCACCTGCACAAACACTTTCTAACATCCCCAGCAGAAACAAAACCCAACGACAAAAAAAACAGACAGACATTTTACTCTTCTACAAGGGTAACATGTCAACTGGCTACAAAGCGGCCCTGCGGGATATCATTTCAAGAAACTGCACAGCAGTGAGTTCAACCGATGAAATCAAACTCATCATCTACTATCAAAGCCCAAAAGTGTCCTCATTGATCATGAACAATAACTTGTCTAAGGAATCGTCCAAACTGAAAGCGACCAATGCCATTTACGAGTTTAAATGCCCCTTTGGTGAGTGTGCGCACCAGACCAACTCGTCCTACATTGGCCATACCACAACTACCTTATCCAGACGCATTACTATGCACTTGCAGGACGGTGCACCCAAACAGCATGTGAAAGCCAAACACCACACCACTCTCACAAGCTCCACTATGGTAGACAACACAAACATACTGGTCAAGAACTCAAACAGACGCAAACTTAAAGTGCTAGAAGCGGTCTATATAAGAGACAAAGATCCCCACATAACCCCCGGCAGTCAAATATGAGAGGCACTATCTCGCTGTGTGATAGCCAGCCTCTAGTGTCAAGACTCTAGATCTCCATGTATGGTGTTTCTGTGTTAGGTGTGTGATGTCAGTTATTTTTAACTGAGGCGCCTCAAGAAAATAGGCCCATTCACATACGGCGGATGAAAGTTATAAAATGTGTCAATTTTGAATTTTGAATGTTATTCTCTTAATGATCGAAGCTACGATACGATTCCGAATGTATCATTTATCTGTAATTGGGATTGTTTTGCTATGCGTGTCCGTACCTTTAATGTCTGAAGATGTTAGCAGGTCTAACGAAACGTTACATGTAAATATAGGTACCATTCTCCAATGTTTTCCAGAAGATGACAGAAGGATTGTTCGAAGCATAAAGACTACTCGGAAGAAGCTCATAAATGCACAATATGCTGTCTTGTTTAATGAATTTTGCTTATCAAACAATCTGCTCCCTACATTTACAAATTATATATATATATATATATATATATATATATATATATATATATATATATAATATATATATATATATATATATATATATATATATATATATATATATATATCTGAATACTTAGGAAGCAACCCTTGTTCAAGACATGTTTCATTGAAGAAGACCGCATTTCGTGTGTTAATCAGCTTCTTTTGGACTTTTTCGATAGAACGTACGTGTTGCTTATCGTTATCATTAAGACCCTTCAGTAACTCTCCAAGAATAGTCATTTATATCGCAACCGGTTTCGTCATATTCAGCATGACATTTTCAAGCGATTATATACAAAACATATGTCTACAGAAAATAAGACAAGCAAACGTTACAGGAACGATTCAAATAAATTTTACACACTGTTTTCATTTCTACACTGTTAAATTCCAAAAACATGCAAAAACACGTGGTACCACTTGCTCTCTGAAGAACTGAAAAAATGAATGTCAGAGCTTGTCATTCATTTACACGGCCATGTCATGCAGTGTCAGAATTCTGTCATGCTCGCGTTGAATGTTTAACGCAGGTTTAGACAGATGTATGTACACCGCTTCTAGGACACGCAGGCGTTTCGTGTTCGTCTCATGGTGGATAATCTCTGTATAATCCACCAGGTCCTGACGTGTGATCCGCCTGTGGTGATCCTCCCTCATGTGCCGCTCCAGTTCTCCATTTTGCTTGTGATACGTCAATCTCCGGGACAGCGTCGTTGTAGTATGACCAACATAGCATACCGGGGTATCCTGAGGCTGACAGTCCTCATCTGGGCATGTGAATTTGTACACTATGTTGGTGGCCTTCAGTTTAGCTGTCCTGTTTTGATTGTTTCGCATCACCATGCTAGAAGCACGCCTGCTACGGTAGTATATGCGTAGCGCCACATGGTTGTCTTCGACAGGGGTGACATTGGTCTTGATGATTTCTTTCAGGATGCGCTCATCGACACGGTAGGCGTCGCTCATCTGACCCTTGTAGTACAAGATGTTTGTGTGCCGTTTGTCATCCTTTTTGCCAGGTTGGAGGTGCTCATCAAGTGCTACTTTGATTTCATGCTCTATGTCTGTGGCCAGATAGTTGTTATTGAGGAGCATTTCTTTCACGTAGCTCATTTCACTGTCAAAGAGTTCCCATGTGCTGCATGTTTTCAGGGCGCGGCGCACATATGTCCGTATCACCCCACGTTTGTATCGCGCGGGGCAGACACTCCGGGCATTCATACAGCGTCCACCATCAGTTTTCTTGCGGTGCACTGAGGTGGTGTGTTTGCCGCCAGTGATGTCGACATTGACGTCAAGGAACGGCAACTTCCCAGTTACAATTTGTTGTTGAGGACTGTGAAGAAACTCAACAAATTGTATGGTGGTCAGCTTCCCTTGAAAAACGGCAAAGATTCATTTGTGAATTTATCATCCAAAGCACTCAGTGAAAATGAAAGAAACTTTCTGAATCTCGGTATCAACTGTCATGTAGAAAGCAAGTTTAACGCCGCTGAGAAGTACACGGAAATCGAACTTTTGTTTCAGCAAGTCGTAGAATTAGAAAAGGAGAAGAAAGTGATAATCAAACCTGAATTGAAGCCACAACTCCTTGCTGAAGCCTCTAAGGACAGGTCTAACCGTCGGAATAAGAAACATGCAATTTTGACTCCTGAGCTTAGAGAGGCCGCAAGAAAGCTAAGGGAAGATGACAGCATTGTTATTCGTAGAGCAGATAAAACGGCTATTTACGTCATACTTGACAAAAAAGAGTACAGTGACAAAATCAATGCTATCCTCTCAGATACGAGCAAGTTTCAAAAGATACGCGCAGATCCAACCGACAGTCTCAAAAAGAAAGTGAACAAACTGATATCGTGCGCCAACGCGGAAATAGGTGGCGTCCATTTCAAGGAAATAATAGGTGACTACAAGCCCGGTTATCTGTACGGCAACGTAAAGGTCCACAAGGAGGGTAACCCACTAAGGCCTATCATCTCCCAGGTACCGACGCCCACGTATTTGATCGCAAAGCAGCTTAACAGTCTGGTCACACCGTACGTCCCCACAGCAAATACACTAAAATCAACTGATGATTTTATCACGGTCTTACGGTGCACCCAGCCCCAAGGTATTCTGGCCTCACTGGATGTCGAAAGTTTATTTACAAATGTACCAGTAGATGAGACCGTAGACATCATCCTCAAGTATGTGTATGAAAATGAAAACGTTCCTGCGCCAAGACTCCCAAAGCAGATACTCAAAGAGTTACTGCTACTGTGCACTAAAGAAGCCCCGTTCCAGTCACCCTCGGGACAGCTGTACAAGCAAATCAACGGCGTGGCAATGGGGTCACCACTCGGTGTCCTCTTTGCTAACGCCTACGTGTGCTCAGTAGAAGAGACGGCTTTGAACAGTTTGTACCGACAGCCGTACATATACAAGAGATATATTGATGATATCTTCCTTGAAATTGACAGTGAAGCAGAGCTTGAAATTCTTCGACAAAAACTAGAAGGTTCCTCCATCTTGAAGTTCACCTGTGAGGTAGGTCCGTCTGGGAAGTTGCCGTTCCTTGACGTCAATGTCGACATCACTGGCGGCAAACACACCACCTCAGTGCACCGCAAGAAAACTGATGGTGGACGCTGTATGAATGCCCGGAGTGTCTGCCCCGCGCGATACAAACGTGGGGTGATACGGACATATGTGCGCCGCGCCCTGAAAACATGCAGCACATGGGAACTCTTTGACAGTGAAATGAGCTACGTGAAAGAAATGCTCCTCAATAACAACTATCTGGCCACAGACATAGAGCATGAAATCAAAGTAGCACTTGATGAGCACCTCCAACCTGGCAAAAAGGATGACAAACGGCACACAAACATCTTGTACTACAAGGGTCAGATGAGCGACGCCTACCGTGTCGATGAGCGCATCCTGAAAGAAATCATCAAGACCAATGTCACCCCTGTCGAAGACAACCATGTGGCGCTACGCATATACTACCGTAGCAGGCGTGCTTCTAGCATGGTGATGCGAAACAATCAAAACAGGACAGCTAAACTGAAGGCCACCAACATAGTGTACAAATTCACATGCCCAGATGAGGACTGTCAGCCTCAGGATACCCCGGTATGCTATGTTGGTCATACTACAACGACGCTGTCCCGGAGATTGACGTATCACAAGCAAAATGGAGAACTGGAGCGGCACATGAGGGAGGATCACCACAGGCGGATCACACGTCAGGACCTGGTGGATTATACAGAGATTATCCACCATGAGACGAACACGAAACGCCTGCGTGTCCTAGAAGTGGTGTACATACATCTGTCTAAACCTGCGTTAAACATTCAACGCGAGCATGACAGAATTCTGACACTGCATGACATGGCCGTGTAAATGAATGACAAGCTCTGACATTCATTTTTTCAGTTCTTCAGAGAGCAAGTGGTACCACGTGTTTTTGCATGTTTTTGGAATTTAACAGTGTAGAAATGAAAACAGTGTGTAAAATTTATTTGAATCGTTCCTGTAACGTTTGCTTGTCTTATTTTCTGTAGACATATGTTTTGTATATAATCGCTTGAAAATGTCATGCTGAATATGACGAAACCGGTTGCGATATAAATGACTATTCTTGGAGAGTTACTGAAGGGTCTTAATGATAACGATAAGCAACACGTACGTTCTATCGAAAAAGTCCAAAAGAAGCTGATTAACACACGAAATGCGGTCTTCTTCAATGAAACATATATATATATATATATATATATATATATATATATATATATATATATATATATATATATATATATATATATATATATATATATATATATATATATATATATATATATATATATATATATATATATATATATATATATATATATATATATATATATATATATATATATATATATATATATATATATATATATATATATATATATATAGAAATTAAAGCAACTTTATGTTTCACCATGTGTATTCATGGCTTCATCAGAAAATACAGGCCTCTCCGCTGCGCCGAATAATACGACATATAAACATAAAAATCACCAGAAGATAAAAAAGTACGTGCTCTAATTCCACTCCACTTCCTACCTAAATAAAATCTCTAGCCGAAGTACTGAAAATGATTAAACTAACATTTTTACATACAGCAACATACTTAAGATTTAGGCATATGCACTCGAGTTGTGCGGTGCAGCCTACCACACAGGCATACTGGCATTGGAGCCGTGCGGCACAGCCTACCACCCAGGTGACTGCACAGTATACTCGTACATCGATACACTGATTTGGGCCACAGTTACGAGTCCGCGCTCCGGGGGGGGGGGGGGGGCATGTGCACCCCATCTAGCCGAATCTTTTGTTGAGACCGGCCGTTCCATCATACGTGCCTAGAAGATGCATCCATCTCTTCTCTCTTACACGCCTGTAGTCCACGTTCTGCATCCACACTCTTTCCAGTCCCACCACGCGTAAATCGTCCACACTGTGGTCCGGAGTGCAGAAGTGGTGCCTCACCGGAAGCGCCACGGTCGGGTTGCTCACCCGTACGGATGATAGGTGGTTCTGTATACGGCCGTACAGATTTCCACCTGTCTCTCCCACGTAGCACACGCACTCACATACATTACACCATATTCCGTAAATAACATTTACACTTTTACACCCTATCGTCCTATCGTACGTCGTCACGCGCCCCTCCCCCGGTCCCCTCACGCGATCACTGCTTGAGTACATCCTTCTGCAAATGACACACTGTTTGCCGCAGCTCTCTGGTTTGCTATCGCCCTTCTTAGAAACAATACGCCTAGTTTTTGCATGTACTAAAATGTCACGTAGGTTCCTACCTCGTTTGTATGCTACCATAGGCTGACCTGGAAAGACTTCACGTAGCCTATGCGATCTGTGGAGTAGGTGCTGCTTCTTTGTGAGTACCGTCCTGATATTCGGTAGGAATTTGGAGTACGTGACCGCCATAGGTACTCTCCCCTCAGTTTTGTTGGACGGTCGGTCAGAAAGAAGCTGTTCCCTATTTACTGAATCAAGCTTTTTAAACTCCCTATCTACTACTGTTTGAGGATATTCTCTCCCAAGAAGACGTTTCTTGAGGTTATCTTTGTGTTTGCTAAAATCTGTCTCGTTCGTGCAGATTTTCTTTATCCTAAGACCCAAGCCATAAGGGACTGCCTTTTTTGTGTGAATCGGGTGGTCAGAATCAAAGTGTAAGTACGATTTCGAGTCTGTTGACTTCACATGCAAATCAGTGGATAAACGGCCATCCGTCCCTAATTGGACCAGCACATCAAGGAACTCTATTTGCGAGTGAGAGGTCCTGAGGTCCACTTGGATTCTGGGGTGGATTTGGTTAGCCCGCTCATGAAAACGGACTAATTCTTCTTCACCATGGAGCCAGATGCCAAATATGTCGTCTATATAGCGCCAATATATCAATGGTTTGAGAGAAGCGTGACTCAAAAGTTGTTTTTCCCACTGTCCCATATAGGTACATGCATAATTTTTTCCCAGCCTGGAGCCTATGGCCGTCCCGTCACTTTGGATATACTGACTGTCTGGTGTGAGCGTGAAGTTGTTACTATCAAGAACCAGTTCAATCATCTCAATGACCTGCTGCGCAGGGCTCAAAAAAGGTGTTTGGTGGTCGCCGACCAAAAGTTTTATTCATATTGTGGTCGCAGCACCGGCTGCCCAGTGCCAACTGCCCATGGCTCTTGTTGTCGGACACGCAATGCTATTCCCAACCCCGTAGCCCGTATCAAGCGCCACCAATGTACACGAATCTGCAATTAAGTACAACATGGATTAAAAGCAGTGGTTTGATCGCTAACGCTGCGTTCGGACAGCCCAGTTTCCACGTGGAGTTTCTACGCCGATGAGCTCCTCACGAAAACGCCTTTCGGCCGTTTGGCCATAGCGTTTCGCACTGACCGAATGTGTTAGCGTGAGGAATTCCTTGGCGTGGAAGTTCCACGCAGTGACCGGGCTGTCCGAACGCAGCCTAAATACACATAACAAACAAGAGTGAAATTTTGCGCCCGAATCCCTATCCCTACCCCTCCCCTGGCTGACCCGACAAACGCCACCCCTCCCCTCGGCGTCCCTTTGTCCCGTCCCGCCACGCCGCGTAACTACTACGTAGTAGGAGACCATCTGGGCGACCAATGAACGGCGCTCGTCGGCGATTTTGACAACCACTCTTCCCCATTAGTTTAACCCGTGCCCTGCTGGGGGTCCTGGATTTCCACGCCCTGCTGGGGGGGGGGTGTTTGAACACCCCCCCCCCTTGTAACTCGGCTCCTGGGCCACGTAGCGATACGCGGAAGGCGGCGTTCGAAAGAGCGTCAAAAATAATGACGAAATCACTTCGGTCAATTTTTTGGTCAGGTCAAAGGTCAGGTCACCAGAGGTCATTGAAGGCAAAATTTCGCCGATTTCCAGGTCGAATGTCGAAAATTTCCAAGAAGCCAACGCATAACTCGGGAACCAATAGAGCTACAGCGCCGCGGAAAAGCGCATTCGATAGCCCTATTAACGCCCTTTCTGATTAATTCTCTCAGATTTGACCTAACGTCAACGGTTTTGCCTGCAGGGGGCAAAAACTGCAAAAATAGCCGATTTTTTCGAAAACAGTTTTTCTGCAATAACTTTTGACCCAAGTCTTGTACGAGCTTACTTTTACCGGCATCGTGTTCCTCTCGTCAAGACGCATCGAATGAACTATAACTTGACCTTGAAAGGTCAACTTGGAAATTTGACCTCAGGTCAAGGTCATGACCTGACCGGAAAGGGTCATGTTGCATATCAGTCGATCCGTATCGTCGAGCTGAACACATCTAAGGCGTTTTCATCGCTCTAGCATGCCTCTATCAAAAGTTATTTACGAAAAACTGATAGATACCATTCGTGACCTAAGATGACCTCAGGGCATAAACAAGGGTCACGGACACCATTTTCAAGCTCAGTGTGTCTAAACCACTTGTAATTCGGTGTTTGGGAGTGTTTATAATGTCTTTCATCCAAAAGAGGCGCATTTCAATTTTCTCCCATTGACTTATAATGGGGAGGTCGCAAAATTGACCTGACCTTAGGTCATCGATATCAAAATTCTGAGATAAACATTTTGTACATGCTATTGCTCTTAGCAATCGCTGAAAGTTTCAAAGCGATCGGTCACTCGGTGTAGCTATGACAGACATTGAAAGTTTTTATGAGGTGAGGTCACTTCAAGTGACCTGGTGACCTGACCTTGAATGACCTTGGTCTGAAATTTTCACAACATGTGTAGAATTGATGTATGATAAGGTGTACCAAAAACGGCGGCGCTCCACGCCGCCGTTTTTGAGATATTCGCGAAAAACCACAAGGGGGGGTGTTCAAACACCCCCCCCCCCCCAGCAGGGCGCGGGTTAACACGGGTGGTCGCACAGAAAACGCCGACGAGCGCCGATGGGGAAACGTAGTAGTATTCCCGTGTACGGAAGGTGAGTGGGACCGGTGGGACTGTCTCTGCCGACTGTCCCTGGCCGCCGGGGACACTCCTATGTCCGATGTTCGTCTCCGTCCACACCGGATAGGACAGTTGATCCTACAACAGTGGTATGTTAGCTCACCGTCCAGTGTCCATGTTGTACCGTTGGAAATAACCATGACCATTGACTAAATGATGCACATAAGTGATGCTGAGGTTATTTCTTAACAATATTTATATAGGTTCTCAAAGATACTCTTCGAAAATTTGTTTCATATTTCGCGTTTTTGGTCGCACCATTGGGAAATAGTATAGCATTCGTGGTCGCCGACCTCATCGGCAGGACGGAGCTTTATTTGAGCCCTGCTGCTGCGTAGGGATTTGAGGATTTGGTCTATCATCCAATGCTAATTGACATGCCTCAATACCTTCCGCCCGCGGTACGCTAGGGTACAGTTTTCTAACATCCATGCAAAACAACACAGGAGGGAGGTTCCCATCGCCCATTATAGGTTGGGACGTGTCCTTAAGCTTTCTGAGAAAGTCTGTAGTATCACGTACGTACGAAGGTTGACTCTCGACGTGCAGGCGGAGCTGTTCCTCTGCAACCTCTGCTATCCTCTCCGTGGGATGGCCTCGTCCGTTGACGATAGTGCGGAGCGGCGCGCCGGGTTTGTGCAGTTTAGGATTGCCCTGCAGCTGCCCCGGTTGCGGTCTGGTAGGCAGCATGTAGGACCTCTGGTGGGGTCCGATGTAGCCCTTCTGGTGGAGCGTTGAGACCAGTTTCTTCACCTTCTTCTGTATGGCTGCTGTCTGGTCCTCTGTTGTCTGTTGATACGTCGTACTGTCACTGATCTCCTGCTCCAGTCCTTGCAGGTAGTCCTTGGTGTCCATGATGACGATCCCTGAGCCTTTGTCTGCAGGCCGGATGATTATTGACTCATCGCCGACAAGCGAGCGTAAGGCCGCTTGTATGGACCACCTGCAAGTGGTCGGACTCGAACGAGTGTGGAGGGGGGAATGTGGATTATAGGAGGTCGAGGGAGAACCGCTGGATGGGGCTACTAGGTACCGACAAAGACGGGGGACTAAACGTGCGTTCGACCTATGGGGCTGAAAGAGGGTGAGAGTGAATGAATTTATGAATGAATAAATGAATGGAGTATGAGACCCTCTCACCCTCTTAATAATTCGGTGCTATGGTGTCTGTGATGTCACGCATGTCTTTGTTTTGGGATTTAATTGGAGGCAATTAGTGCCTATAATCACGTGCGGTCCGACATGATTGCATGGGTGAAACTTTGACATCACCATTGGGGTCCCAAACGTCCAAGGGGTCCTCCATTTAGTGGGGGCCTCCAAGCAATTAGGGGCCTCCAATTGCGGAAGCGGTAATTTACGAACCACGCCAGGGCCTCCTCTAAAAAATTTTCACTGGGGGACCGGAGGCTCAGAAGCCAAACTTAGGGTACCCCCAAATCCAGTTTTATCATCGGATTTAGGCCACTTATTTTTCGTCACAGCCCGGATGCCATGATTTTTTTTTCAATATTAATAAAGAAATTCACCTGACCCATACTGGTGGATCCAGGCCAGCAGGGTGACATTGTATATAAATATCCCCCGTGGCGTCCGAAATCGATGAAAATTTCTGGCTTTTTCACTTTCGACGATAAAACAAAATGCCTTTATATTATAGAAAAAAAAATTTAATGGCACAGTATTGCGCAAGGAATCTAGCCTATACCCCAGAAAGTGTGAGGCTTAATCCTCGCCCGCACCTGGGGGGGATTGCAACCCCCAAGTTAGTTTTCCTGCTCTACACTGAACATTTTTAAAGCTAGAAACACGATTTTTGGATAGCTGCTTTTCTATCTTTTCTCAGCGTCACTTTGAAAATTTCAAGTTTCTGTGGCTTTTGGGTTTGGAAATATGACCTTGTTCTTCAGGTCATGTCATTACCTAAATGAGGAATACCCAACATCTTGCGTTCAGTGTTGGCTATGGGCCTTGTGAGCTTTTGACACCTTGATTTCCGCTTTTTTTTGCCAGTCTTACCTCCCACCTATCATTGAACATGTTGTTCTGCGATGTACAGATGTCAGGGTCAGGGTTAAGGTCAACCTGGGTCATCTAAAATTATTTTCGTGAAGTTTCTTTGATTGCATGTTTAGTAAAAGCTTCTCAGTTCATGATCTCATGTAATAAGGACACACAACCCAATCTGTGCACACATCAGTACATACACAGACATACACAGACATACAAACACATATCATTGACCTTGACCTAACTTGACGTGAAATGACCACAGCCAGCAAATTAGTCGGATAGTGTGACGAAGAGCTGTTCTAGCTGGCTTAGCACCAATACGGCAGCGTCATCGGTATATGATGGGTTGGCCCGCTGCTTGTGTAGGTATTTTATTCGACATCACCACAATTTATTCAAACAAAATTTTAAGCTTCGCGATCAAGAGCAACAGATTCTTTGGGAAGAGACGAATCCAATGATACCAAATTTAACCTCATCAGGTCAGTAATTGACTTTCCAGGTCAGGTCAAACTAAAGAATGT
This sequence comes from Amphibalanus amphitrite, assembly GCF_019059575.1. Lineage (NCBI taxonomy): Eukaryota > Metazoa > Arthropoda > Thecostraca > Balanomorpha > Balanidae > Amphibalanus > Amphibalanus amphitrite. Next base: position 41,223 of record NW_024882080.1, read on the forward strand.
TGCTGTTTGGGATCACCGTTGCCCGTTGGAATATCACGTGCGCTGCTCATCATATACCGATGACGCTGCCGTATTGTGGTGCCAAGCCAGCTAGAACCTCTTTGTCACACTATCCGACAAGGTTTTTGCTGGCTGTGGTCATTTCAGGTCAAGTTAGGTCAAGGTCAATGATATGTGTATGTACGTCTGTGTGTGTCTGTTTGTATACTGATGTATGCACCGATTGTAAATGTGTCCCTATAGCATGAGATCATGAACTGAGAAGCTTTTACAGTCAAAGAAACTTCACGAAAGTCAACTCAGCTTGCCTAAAACGCAATATTTTTAGATGACCTAGGTTGACCTTGATCGTGGCATCTCTACATCATCGAACAACATGTTCCATGATAGGTGGGAGGTAAGACTGGCAAAAAGGGCCGAAATCAAGGTGTCAAACGCTTACAAGACCCATAGCCAACGCAGGATATTGGGCATTTGTCATTTGGGTTATGACATCACCTGAAGAATAAAGTCATATCTCCGAAACCAAAAAAACACAGAAACTTGAAATTTTTAGTGGACGCTAAGAAAGGATAGAGAAGCAGATATACGAAACATTCGGCTTCTAGCAATCAAAATGTTGAGTGCAGAGCAGAAAAAACTACCTGGGGGGGGGGGGGGGAGTGGCAACCATTGCCCCCCCCCCATGTGCGGGCGAGGATTAAATAATTTGAATATCAGGAAAACAATTTATTCAAACAGGCATTCCAACGAGTCCCGCTTTTTTATAGGTGACCTCCGATTTGTGTAGCCTCTAAGTTGCCCAGGGGGCCTCTTATTTGTAGGTATAGTACAGAGAACCTCCTACTTCGACTACTTGCACAGAGAGCCTCCTTTTTGTACATACAGCTAAGCTTCTACAGGCCGAGCGCCGGCCTCCTATTTGCACGTATGTACAGAGAGCCTCCTACTGTTACAGAGTCTATTTGTCTAGGGGGCCTCCTATTTGTCCAAGCGGCCTCTAATTCGTCTAGGGGGCCTCCTATTTGTCCAGGAGGCCTCCTGTTTGTCCAGAAGGTCCCCTATTTATCCAGGGGGCTTCTATTTTCCAGGGGGCCTCCTCTTTATCCAGGGGGCCTCCTACGTGTTCAGGGGCCTCCTAATTATCCAGGGATTTTCTATTCTACCAGGGGTCTCTTATTTGTGCAGGGGCCTCCTATTTGTCCGGGGGTCTCCTACTTGTCCAGGGGCCTCCTTTTTTGAAGGGCCTCCTTTTTGTTAAGGGAGTCTTCTATTTGTCCAGGGGGCCTCCTATTCGTACAGAGGACCTCTAGCTCCTACTTGTCCATAGGGCCTCCTATTTGTTCAAGAGGCCCCCTATTTGTACAGGGGGCCTCCTATTTGTTCAGGGGGCCTCCTATTTGTCCAAGGGGCCTGTTATTTTCCTAGGGGCCTCCTATTTGTCCAGCGGGCCTCCTACTTATTCAGGGGGTCTCCTATTTTCCAGGTGACCTCCTTTTGGTTAAAGTAGCCTCCTATTTTCCAAGCGGCCTCCTATTTATCCAGAGGGCTCCTATTTTAGGGGGCCTCCTCTTTATCCAGGGGGTCTTTTGTCAGGTGGAAGCCGCCGGCGCTCAGCAGAGAGTTGAGCGAGTTGACCAGCTTCCGTCCCTCTCTCTCGGTGTCGACGGAGTCCATGTAGTCGTCCATGTAGAAGCGGCTGACGATCTTGTCGGCCGCCAGAGGTTGTTTGTCTCTGCCGTCTTCTGCGCACCGTCGTAGCACGTAGGTGGGCGTGCTTGGTGATGACTTAGCACCGAATATGACCACGTTCATTTGATACTTTTCTGGTTCCTTTGTTGTGTCCATGTCTCGCCAGAGGAACTGTTGTGCGTGTCGGTCCTCAGCACGGATGGTTATCTGGTGAAACATTTGTTTCACATCAGACGCGATCGGCACGCTGCCCTGTCGGAACCTCATGAGCACGCCGGCGAGTGAGTTCAGATTGTTAGGCCCGGTGATGAGGTTGTCGTTCAGTGACGTGCCACCACATCTCGCCGCTGCATCGAACACGACGCGCACCTTTCCTGGCTTGTTTGAGTTCTGAACGGCGTGGTGGGGCAGGTACCACGTCCGCTCGTGCGTGCGGTGCTCTCCGCTGACCTTACTGGCGTGACCTTGGGCGATGTAGTCGTTCATTGTGGCTTGATACGACCGACAGAGGTCAGGGTCGCGAGCCAGACGTCTCTCGACCGCTCTTAGACGAGTGAGAGCGGTTTGTCGGTTGTCCGGTAGTTGCACATTGTCAGCGCGCCACAGGAGACCAGTTTCGTATCGGTTTCCGGTCCGTCTCGTGACGCTCTCCAGGATAGACATGGCTCTCTGATCTGCCTTGGAGTGCAGTTGTGCGCTCTCGTATTTCGTACCGAAAGCCTCCGTCGTCCAAAACTGCCTCACTTGGTTCTGAAGATCGACGAGCGCGCTGTTTTCGTCACCGACACGGACATGATTCACAACTCTGTCGTCTGACAGGTTTCGACTCGGCGCGCGGCCGGTGACTGTCCACCCGAGCAGCGTCCTCACGGCACACGGAGTCCCCCGGCCGGCCCTTCAATCACTTCACGTGGCACGATCAGTTCTGTCATGTCAGTACCAAGTAGCACTTCTACTTGACCTCGTGTCGTGCTCGGTAGATCCAGGTCGGCGAGATGAGACCACTTGCATTTCTCTCGTGACCAGTCTATGGCGTGGTTCGATACATTTAACGTCGGTGTCGTTTGGGCGTTCCGTATTTCATGACAGGTACCGCTGCTGCTGACGGACTCGATCTCGAAGGACACACGGCGTGAATTGAGTCTTTCGCTCCCGTTTATGGTACTTAAGACCAAGCTGTTGATAGGTCCAGAGATACCGAGCCGGTCGCTCAAGCCTTCAGTCACCAGTGTGACCTGGCTTCCAAGGTCGAGGAGGGCATGGGATGTGCAGCTCCCGTTAGGGCCATACACTGTTATCGGCAGTGTCTGCAGCAAAACTTTACAGGGCGGCTCGGCCGCCGCGGTGCCCACATGTTTCACTGCTGACGGCGCGCCGCTGGCAGCACTGCGCCGTGGAAACACACGCTCTCCGTTGTGCAGAAGCGTGTGGTGACGTTTCCCACAGTTCTCGTGTCCACATTTTGTACTAGACGTGCACGCAGCGCTTATGTGGCCTCGCACGAGACAGTTGAAGCAGAGCCCGTTTCGACCGGCCACTTCAGCTCTCTCACTCGCCGTCAGCTGTAGGAATTTGTCGCAGCTCTTGATGTCATGAGCCCCATGACAGACTACACATGTGTCCTCACTCCCGGCCGGCGCCGCTGCCTTTATTGCTGTCATCTTCGGTTTTACGACCTCCCGGAGCGCGGTCGGCGCTGACGCTGTCGCGTAAACACGCCGTGGCCGGCCCGCCCCACTGTTGACCTCGGCCTTGGATGGCTTGTGGCCCGTCAAGGTCAGGGACGCGCGCCCAGCGGCCACGTAACGGCGCAGCCAGCTGTCCAGGTCGGTGTTGAGATTCGCCTCCCACCGCCGTGCTCCAACACCAACAGGTCACCGGTGCTGATGTATTGGTCTCACACGCTCTGCACCGCGCCGCTCCGTCGTCGGTCAGGGCCCACGCCTGACTCCCCGCCCGGCCGCCCGCTCCGCTGACCCGGGCTGGGTCGCTCGCCGGCCCGCCGCCAGGCGGCAGCACCGGACGGGGGCGGCGGCGGCGCGGCGGCCGGTCACCACGCGGATACATATTTATACGAAATCCCGACACTCCTCCCCCCTTATCAGGAAAGCGGCGCGGATTATGAAATTGAACGATAACAAACAAAATAACATTTACCAGCTAACACAAATGCACTTGCTTCTCGGGCAGTGCGCGATCGGCACCACCACGTCGCGCAACGTCACCAACGATGTCCTGGTCACCGTCTCGCGCGCGGTCCTCGATTCGCTCCTCGTCCTCGTCCTCGATCCTCTGGGCATCTTCAGGCTTCAGCCAGCTGCAGCCACGCCGGCCAGCCCGCCTTCGCCGCGACTCGTGCGTACCCCGCCGGCGACAGGTGCACGCCATCGTCGTCGTAATGGAGCAGCGCGGCACGGGACAGCACATACGCCGACACCTTACGCCCCTGGCGCCGCCGCTCCAACACGCATCGTCCTACGGACACGCGCTTGATGCGCATGTCGCTCTCGAGCGGCTCCCCCAGCCACCGGGTGACTGGTCGGTCGAGGTGGTTGAAAGCCGCCGTCGCTTCCCACTGGGCCTCCCCCTCGCCGACCAGCGCGGCGCGGGGAGGGCTTCCCTCGGCCCCCCTCCGGGCCCACAGCAGGGGAGCATCGCGCCTGGGCCTCGGCGTCGGCCCGAGCAGGATCACCGGCGCGATGTCCCTGGCCAAGCTCGTGACGGTGGTCTTGAACTGTCGCCATACGGCTCCATCGAGACGGTCGGGAGTGGCCCCCAACGGGTATACGTCATTGCCCTCGAGCCATACTGCCACTTCTGATGGCTGGAGGCCTCTTCGGCGTGCCGCTTTGCTCCACTCTTCCACTTTGCGCGCCAGGGCACCGGAGCGGACACAGCCGGCCCAGGTCTTGCCGACCTGTGCAGAGGGCACCCACACGGTGACCTCCCACTCGCCCACTCGCGGAAGAAAGCCGGCTCGCCGGGCGAACGAGTCCCCCACGAGCAGCCCCGCCCGGAGGGGCGGACCCACGCCGCTCCCCCCGGTCCCGAAGGAGCGCATGGCGTCTCGCACCAGTGCAGGGCTTTGCAGGAGAGCGCAGCACCCGCCTCCAAGAGCCTGCTGAGGGGGCGGTAGGCGGACGTTGCCCTCCACGGTCACGGTCACGGACGCGTCCGACTCCGTCCTCGTGGGCATCCACTCGTAGATAACGGCTGCATTTTCAGCCATCCCTGCCGCTCCCGCGGTCCCGTTCACGTCATCTTCCTCCGCGATATCGAACTCGAACAAGAGGTCCTGCCGTTCGTCGAATGTCAGGAGGTCCGCTAGCAGGTCCTCTTCATCCATCACGTCCCTGAGAGAGCAAATAAACCGCGTCATGCTACGCGGACACCTGATACGGCACAACGGGTCGGGATACTCGACCAGACCGTGTGATGTAGGGGGCCGGGGGACCGTATACTGGGGGGCTCTCGTCATCCTCCCCCACCCGTCCCACAGGAGGCGCGGGCGTACTGTGTCCAGAGGATGACTGATGCAGGAGCAGGAGCATCTGAGGCCTCCTCTCATCGTCTGTGTTTATCGCGGGCACGGACCCATCACCGCCTCCCTCCCCCGGGGGCCTTTTCCCCGTAGACCTCGGGGTTCCCCGGGTTCCCTGGACACGTTCCTTACTGCATTTGGAGGGCTTCAGGTGGCTATGATGGAGAACACGTACCTTGCCGTCCTTGTTGGCCACCTTATAGGCGACCTCCTTCCCGGGGGCCCCGACCTTACCAATGATGGTAGAGGGACCGGTGAATGGTAAGCCCAGCTTGGGTTTACCGCCAGCTGCGGCCCTGAAGTCTCGGACCCAGACCTTGTCCCCGATCCGATACTCTTCGGCACACTGCTTCGCGTCATACCTCTCAGCGGCTTCCTTGGCGGCTCGAGCCGAGTTGCTTCGTACTCAGAGGCGCAACCAAGGGGGGGCACACTGGGCATTTGCCCCCCCCCCGTCAGCTTTGAAGGCGCCCTCGAGGCAAATGCCGCCCCTGCGCACGAAAAGGATTTGCAGGCGCCTTCGGCGCCTGCAAATCCTTTTAGAATGTGAACATGCAGTCTACAAAAGTGTCATGCCGCCCTGAGAAAGAACAAGGCCGCCCGCTGAGGTGTTTTACCGCCCTCCACCGGTTTACATGCAGTCCAAAAATGCGTTATGCCACCTTCCAAAAGAATAATGCCGCCCTCTGAGGTAGCATGCCGCCCTCTGTGGTCAGTACGCCGCCCTCCAACGGTTTGCATGCAGGCAACGAAATGGCGTTGTGCCGCCCTCAGAAAGAAGAATGCCACCTTATGAGGTGTTATGCCGCCCTCTGTGACCGCTATGCCACCCTCTAACGGCTTGCATGCAGTCCACAAAAGATGTTGTGCCCCTCAGAAAGAACAATGCAGGCGCAGCCCTTTGAGGTGTTATCCCGCCCTCTGTGGTCGATACACTACCCGCTAGCAGCTTGCATGCAGTCCACAAAAGGTATTATGTCGCCCTCAGAAAGAACAATGCCGCCCTCCGAAAGAACATTGCCGCCCCCCCCCCCGTGGTAAGTACGCCGCCCTCTAACGGCTTGCATGCAGGTAACAAAAGGCGTTATTCCGTCCTCAGCAAGAACAATGCCGCCCTCTGTGATGTTATGCCGCCCTCTGTGGTCGACACGCCGCCCTCTAACTGTTTACATACATTTCACAAAAGGTGTTATGCCGTTCTCAGAATAATGCCGCTCTCTGAGGGGTGATGTCACCCTCCGTGATCAATACGCCGCCTTCCATTAGCAACATGCTTGGACATCGACTTCATCAGACCAATCATACTATGACGAACTACTTTTCGTGCGCCCCAAAATGCCGCCCTTGTCAGAGTGCCGCCCCTCCCTTCCGACTGAGTGCCGCCCCTCAGCTATGAAGTGCCGCTCTTTGAAGCATGTGCCGCCCCTCGGCTGAGCTGGCGCCGCCTGTCTAAGCAAGTCTGACCAGCTTTTTTCGCGCGTAGATGCCCCTGGCAACATGTTGCCCTGTGGAATAGTAAGAGTCATTCTGCCGCCCTACTAGTTGTTATAAATCGACCCCCAAGTATATCATTGCACCTCGGAAGGAATGATACCGAGTTTTGAAACAATTTTGCCGCTCTCGAATCATTCTATATCGCCCTCAATAGACAATAGACATGGCACCTCCACTCGAAGGTACGCATTCAAAAGTATCTTGTCACTATGGTAGTAGAGATGCCGGTCTGAGGAAATATTTAACGAAACATAAATGTGGCATGTGTCGTATGTAGCGAGTTTTGGTTCCCATGTCTCCGTCCCCCTCACTCACAGAGTCGTGTAGCGCCGACCTAGGTCACGCAATGGAAAGGCACGGGCCGGGCCAGGTATTCACAGACCAAAAAGTGTCCACTCTATTTCTCAACGAGCACAATATTCTGCTGATTCCGCTGGTTTTAAATATATGCCACTTTCACCAGGAACTGCATACACAATTTATAAACATTTGTAGGAAATTAGCAAAACTTGTTCTGCAAATGATATAATACTTTTCAACAAACACATTCCAGTGAAAGCTTGAATTTACTTAATCCTTGATAAAAAATCGAAAGCCGTGCAGAAAAAATCAACAAACATTACGACTCGCGTTGACGTCACGGTGAGGATTTGAATGTCGCGGCTTGGTCGCGGCCAAGGCCCTATATACCGTCGCGGCGGTACGCGTTAGTTAATTGTTAACTAGGACTAGGGCGCATGTTGATGTGCGAGTAATATAGCCGCAATAATAACAGCGAAGCATGGACTCAGCGACGCCAGCATGGAGCCCTCAGAGGATAGTGTGGGGCCCTAAAAGACCGACATGGGCCGGCGTTGGACCCCAGAGGCCATTAGAGGGCCCTCAAAGGTCAAGATGGGCCCTCAGAGGCCGATGCGGGCCCTTGGAGGCCGGCATCAGGTCTTCAAAAGTCCGTGCGGGGCCCTCAGAGGCTAAGGTGGGTCCTTACAGGCCAGCACGGGCCCTCAGAGGTCAGTGTGGGGCCCTAAAAGACCGGCATGGGCCGGCGTTGGACCCCAGAGGCCAACAGAAGGCCCTTAAAGGCCAAGATGTGAGCCCTCAGAAGCCGATGCTGACCCTTAGAGGCCGGCATCGGGTCTTCAGAATCCAGTGCGGAGAGCCCTCAGAGGCTAATGTGGGCCCTTACAGGCCAGAATGGGACCCTCAAAGGTCAGAATGGGACCCCAAAAGACTGGCATTGGCCAGCGTTGGACCCCAGAGGCCAGCAGAGGGCCCTCAAAGGCCAAGATGGGCCTTCAGAGGCCGATGCCGACCCTTAGAGGCCGGCATCGGGTCTTCAGAATCCAGTGCGGGGCCCATAGAGGCTAATGTGTGTCCTTACAGGCCAGCATGGGGCCCTCAGAGGTCAGTGTGGGGCCCTAAAAGACCGGATGGGCCGGCGTTGGACCCCAGAGGCCAGCGGAGGGCCCTCAAAGGCCAAGATGGGCCCTCAGACGCCAATGCGGGCCCTGAGCGGCCGGCATTGGGTCTTTAGAATCCAGTGCGGGGGGCCCTCAGAGGCTAATGTGGGTCCTTACAGGCCAGCATGGGGCCCTTAGAGGTCAGTGAAGGGCCCTAAAAGGCCGGCATGGGCCGGCGTTGGACCCCAGAGACCAGCGGAGGGCCCTCAAAGGCCAAGATGGGCCCACAGAGGCCGATGCGAGCTCTTAGAGGCCAACATCGGGTCTTCAGAATCCAGTGCGGGGCCCTCAGAGACACTTAAATGCTAGTCTTGGGACTCGAGAGACAGAAATGATGCCACCAGAGGCCGGTGTGAGGCTCTCAGACGCCGGTTGGGCCCCTGAGGCCGGTTTAGGGGCCCTCAAAGGCCAGTGGAGGGCCCTCAGAGGTCAATGTGGGTCCTCAGCGGTCAATGAGGACGCTTGACCGCTACTGAAGGGCCCTCAGAGGTCAGTGTAGGACCTTCGAAGACTGGTACGGGAGCTGTTAATAGCTGGCGTTGGTTTCTCAAGCCTCGTGACAATCGAATGCGGGCCAGGGCCCCATACGGCCATGGGGGCCCATCGGTTGTTTGGGGGGGGGGGGCAAATGATATGATGGCCCCCCATGATTTGCCTTTGGGGGGCCATGGCCCTGATGTCCCCCCCCCTGCGACCGCCACTGTGTGGGACTCACACATTATATTATCTTTTTTTTATTTTAATGAATTTACCAAATCAAGTGGACGAAATCCGAGGAGAAACAAATTTGGAGGGGTAGGTTGGTGCCGCCCACCTGGGCAAAAACTGCGCCCCCTAGTGCTGTGCCCCCTCCGAAATATTTTTCTGGTTGCGCGCCTGTTCGTACTTGATTGTACGCGGCACGCATGGAGCGGAGTCGGTCCTCGAGGTAGCTGTGCACCGGCACGGATTCGACGGCAGGTCCGTACTCGACGTCCAGCGGCATCCGCGGTTCGTACCCATGCACCAGATAGAAGGGTGTGTACCCAGTTGCACTGTGGATTGATGAATTGTAGGCCATTGAGTACGCCTTGATGTCGACGTCCCAATGCAGCCCCTCAGCATCGACGTATTTGCTGATCATGTCCTTCAGCGTCCGGTTAAACCTTTCTACCATGCCGTCGCTTTCGGGGTGGTACGGCGTAGTTCGGGTCTTGTGGATACCTAGTCTCTGGCACATGGCCTGGAACACTCGGGACTCAAACTGCCGCCCTTGGTCAGAATGAAGGCGATCTGGGACACCGAAGTCGTGGACCCAGTCCAGGAGACATTCCAGTATGGTTTCGGTCTTCTGATCAGCCATCGGGTAGATGCGGACGTATTTGGAAAAATAGTCCATGATGATCAGAGCGCAGTTATTTCCTTTTAAGGACGTTGGCCTTTCGGTGACATCGACGGCGATCCTCTCGAAGGGCAAGGACGTCGTCTCCGTCACCATCGGGGCCCTTTTTGCGGGGGATGGCCGGTGCCTTCTCTGACAGGGGATGCAGTCATCGCAGAACGCGCGTATGTCCTTGTACATCCCCGGCCAGATAAAACGCCGTCTGACACGAAACGATGTCCTCCGCCGTCCCATGTGCCCACTGGTCGGATGGTCATGCGCCATTTTAAGAATCTCCTTCCGGAGATCTTTTAGGACAGCTGATCGAAAGCCCTCACCCGTCGCCAGTCCGATGACTTCATCGCGCAGCTCGACGTCCCTCCAGCGGGGCAGCCGCACCTTCCCCCAGGCTCCCATCTTGCTCCGATCTGGTGTCTCCCCACTCTCCAGCCGGCTGTGGATCTGCTGCAAAGTGTAGTCCTGTTCCTGAGCTTGACGAATACCCTGAGCGTCGCCTCTGCCAGCCCCCCAGAGGCACGTTGACCGCCGCTTGTATCCCCCCTTGGCTGGTGTGGTCCGGATCAGGGCACACGCCTGTATCCGTGCCACCCGGGAAAGGACAGCCCTTCAGGGCACCAGACGTCACCTGTGCCTGGGCTGTGTGGTCTGGATCAGGACACACGCCTGTATCCGTACCACAAGGGACAGGACTGCCCTTCAGGGCACGAGACATCACCTGGGTCTCTACTCCTCCGGCGCGATCTGGGTCAGGACACACGCCTGAAAACGTACCGCCGGAGCGAGGTTTATCCTCCACGAAGCGGGACGCTGCTACGGACGCCTTAGCGCCAGATACGGAGGCGACAGCCACTTCAGAAGTCGGCACTTCCACTGCTCCGGACTCAGCTGGCCGCCTGGATAGAGCGTCAGCGTTGCGGTGTTCCACTCCAGCCTTGATCCCGGCATCAAATTCAAACGAGCTTAGCTCGATGGCCCAACGGCCTCGCCGTCCCGTCCCGTCACGTTCCACCGCAATGGACTGAGGGATGTTGGCCAGAGGTTTGTGGTCGGTAACGATCAGGAACTTGGCGTCTGTGGTGTATTGACGGAAGCGTCTGATAGCGTGGACGACAGCCCACAACTCCTTGTCATAAGTGGGCCACTTCACCTGGTGCTTTGTGAGGACCTTGCTGTCGTAGGCTATGACACGCTCCTCGCCATCGATCCGTTCCGTCAGGACGGACCCCACCGTCGTGTTGCACGCGTCCGTATACAGCACAAACATGCCGCGGAAACGAGGCAGAGACAACACGGGGGGCGAAGCCAGGATGCTCTTGAGCTGAGCGAAAGCCTGGCTCATCTCGGCCGTCCACACCAGTTTCCCGGGTGACAGTGCAGCGTTCCTCAGTGGCCTGGCGATCTCGGCATAGCCATCGATGAAGTGGGCATAGTAGCCACACAGCCCCAGGAAGCTATTCATCTTCGAGTCATCGGCAGGTTCTGGCCACGTGAGGACCTTGTCCACGTTCCTTTGATCTGGCTTCACTCCTGCCTCCGATACTGAGTGCCCGAGAAAGGTGACTTCGTTTCTTGCCAAGTGGCATTTTTGGGGTTTGAGTTTGAGACCGGCCTCTCTGATACGTTCGGAAACGTCTTTCAGAGTCGCCAGGTGCTCGTGCTCGGTCTTGTTGAAGAGGATGATGTCGTCTAGGTAGACGAGGCATGTCCGGGTGTCTAGACTCTAGACCCGCCAGCACAAGCTCCATCAGGCGCTGGAAGGTGCCGCCGGCGTTTTTCAGCCCCATGGCCATCACTCGAAACTGGTGCAGTCCCCTCCCCGTCGTGAACGCGGTCTTTTCACGGTCTTCGGGAGCGATCTCTACCTGCCAGTATCCTGTGGCCATATCGAGGGTGGTGTACCATCGCGCCCCAGCCAATGAGTCCAATGCGTCGTCGATCCTAGGAAGCGGGTGTGCCAGACCCTTCGTCACGCTGTTAACAGCTCTCATATCCACGCAAAAACGGAAGGACCCGTCTTTCTTGCGTGCGAGAACTACGGGGGAGCACCATGGGCTGTCGCTGGGCTCTATAACTCCGTCTCGCAACATCTGCTCCTTTTGGAGTTCCACCTGTTCACGAATCGAGGCGGGGATCCTCCGAGGCGGCTGCCGGACCGGAGGGGCGTCTCCCGTGTCGATGTGATGCTTCGTGAGGTGGGTGCATCCGATATCTCCGGAATTGCGGCTGAATATATCCTGATGTTCCATCACCAAGTGCTTTAATTCAGCTCTCCCCTCCGCGGACATCCCAGAGCTCTCCACATCGACGACAGGGGGAGCGGGCACACGCCGATCGCCCCCATCGTCGGGTGCATTGAGAACGTCTGGTGCGCACTGCGCCGTGGTGCAGCCTGTGGTGACGTTCCTGGCTCCAGGCCCAACACACGTCACGGCGTGACGTACGCTGGTCTGTTTGTCGTCACACAAGTCGAACTCGTTGTCGGCTCCGGGAAGAATGGCGAAGAGCGTGCCGACATCACTAATTCACTACCCTTCAGTAATTTGATCTCCCCCAAGCCGGCGTTGGTCAGCCGAATGGGAACAGTGCCATCATGGTCAACTGTTACCACCTCCCTCGGGATCAGGAGGCCCTCCCTCTCCGCTGTGTGACTGGGCTCGAAAACTCCTGACAGAGATGACGGATTGTTCGTTCGTTCGTTCGTGTATTTAGGAAACATCCATAAAATGGTTTTTCAGTGTTCCACGTCAGTGTACAATGTACATGATAAAACATTGGCATATTAAAAAAACTTACATTAAAATAGATGCGACACACTTCTTAAAGCTATGCATAGATGACGAGCTTCTCACGTGTAGAGGCAGCTCATTCCATGCTCTAACTGCACGACTAAAAAAGCAGCGCCGACCGAACTCCGTGCGCGAGCGCGGTATCTCCAGCTGTCCATCATCGGTTGCCCTAGTGCTGCGCGCAGCTACATCAGAACGACTGACGATGCGCGAACACAGCAGTTCTGGCGCGTCTATGCCGTGAATGAACTTATACATAGCATAAAGGTCGCGTTCAGCAATCATGACGTCTATGGCGCGCCAGCCGAGGTCGCGGAGTACGCCCGACACCCTCTCGCGACTACCTAGGCCTGTCACTATTCGAACGGCGAAGTTGATACACTTCTGCAGCCTGCGCTTCTGGGTTTTGGTACAGCTGCCCCAAACACACATGCAGTACTGCATTTGGGGGAACACAAGTGCCTCAATCAACAGTTTTTTTGGTGTGACGAGGTATGCGACGCTGCATTCTAGCGAGCCCGATCAACACAGAGTAGCAACGCCGCGTGACCATAGATACGTGCTGTTCCCATGTCAGACTTGGGTCAAGTTGCACTCCCAGTATCTTCGCCGATTTGACAGGGACGAGTGTGGTATCACCGAAACGCACAGTCAGGCCAACCCGCTATATGTTGGCGCGATGATTTGAGCACGAGCAGTTCAGTTTTTGAGGGGTTAACTTTTAGCCTGTTTTTAGTAAACCACAACAATGCATTTGACAAGGTTTCCTCAACACGTCGTTTCAAATCAGGTAAGTGTCCAATAAAATCGGTATCCAGAAATTGAGCGTCATCGGAGTAAAGTACAAGTTTCCCATGTGTTATATGCTGTGACAAGTCGTTTGAAAATATCAAAAATAGTACAGGGCCTAAAACAGAGCCTTGAACGACACCGTGCGTCACCGGCAGCGCCGCCCCCGTGCCACCTCTAACAGTCTGCGTACGTCCGGTAAGCCATGCCCGGATTGCGCACCTTTCCGTCGAGAGGCGCCACCCGGGCCGCGACGATGAGGGCTGACCGGGCCGGGACTACAGTTGCAGCCGTGAGCAACGCCCTCGCGCGGGTCGGTCTGATCTCGCCGTATGTTGGCAGAGGAATGGACATTCCCGCGAGCCTGAGGACCCCCTGCTGGTCGTCGATGATGGTGCCATACCGGCAGCAAAAATCACGGCCCAGGACGACGTCATACACCAGACCGCTGACCACCGCGACACTCGCGCATGTAAATGACTGGTCGCGAATTCTAATTGGAATCTCACTCAGGACGCCTGCGATATGAAGGGGCTCGCCGCCAGCGCCTCTCGCCGGACGGGAAGGCCGCGTCATTTGGTAGCCGAGATCCCGCTGTATATCTATTTGAAGGCCGTCACGGATCATGGTGAAGTCGGCCCTACAGTCCACCAGGGCCCACACTTCCTTATCTCCTACTTGCGCTTTTACCACCGAAGCGGTAAGTCGGGACCCTGATGGATACGGGGCCGGCGCCTGTCCCTCAGCACCGGCCGACATCAGTTTCCCTGCATGCCAGAGGGCGGCACCGAGGAGGTACCACGGGGTGCGGCGGGGTACATCTGCTGAACAGGAGCACCAGGGAGCAGGCGGGAGTCCACCAACCAGTGGCCACTCCTTCCACAGCCCAGGCAAAACGGCCGCTCTCCATGAGGGTTGGGCCGCTCGACCGAGTGGGGACACTCGCGTGCATAGTGGGTCCCCTGCTCGCCGCACGTCCAGCATCGACCCCGCCGGCTCCCAGACCCCCGCCAATACTCCGGCGCGTCCCAGGCATTCTCTGAGTTGATCTCGGGTGCTCTGAGCCAGTCCGTCCACCCATGGCCGCGCCGCCCCGCTGCCGGTCGGCAGTCTGAAGCTCTTTGAGCGCCTGTTGGACAGCATCGAGGCGACGCTCGAGCGCATGCAGCGGGGCCGACCCCTCCCCACCATTCGATGGGCGGGTGACCGGCAGCGCTTCGAAGGTCATCTGAGGATCGGCATCCCAGAGGCGCGCCGGGTCCCGATCGAGCCCGCCCGCCCCAGCGCACGTTTGGATAACATCGCCTGGGGGCACGGTCCCCGGCGCGAGGTAGGACGGGCACACGCCGCTCCTCCCCGCCGCCGGAACACCCCGACCGAGCCCGTCCGCCCCAGCACACGTTTGGGCAACATCCCCGGGGGGCACGGTTCCCGGCGCGAGGTAGGGCGGGCTCACGCCGCTCCTCCCTGCCGCCGGAATACCCCCTCCCCCCGGAGGCCGACTGACGGCAACGTGGCCATCCGCTAGCTGGGCGGCCGCTGCCACTGACCGCACCCCGGCTGTGGCCTGCCTCATCGCACTGACAGTCGCCTGACGTTTGTGTACGGCATACGCTTTGTCAGCCACAGCCTGCAACGTGTGCAGATCCTCGCCACATAATTGGCCCTGCAGACGTTCATCGTGCAGTCCACACAAGAACCGACTTGCCAAATTCGTTTGGACGGATGCGTCGGTCTCGCCGGCACGTGGATATGCGGCGCGGCCCAGCAAACGGATCCTGTCGGCGAAGTCGACCACGGACTCGCCAGGCCCCTGTATGACTCCTGCCAGCTCTGCCTGTGCCTGGAGAATTCCGACATCTGACCCGTAGCGCGCTGCCAGGGCCGCCTTGATTCCTGAATAGCTGGTTCTAGTCTTATCGGGAAACGAGACGTACGAGTCTAGCGCCCTCTCCTCGAGGAGCGCCACGAGGCACTGGATGCGGTCTGCATCGGAAAACGAAGCGGTTTGGGCTTCGAACCGGCTCACCCATTGATTCCAATTCTGCCCCTGTGCTTCAGAAAATGGCTTAGCCTTAGACAAAATTAGTATTTGGGATCCATGCCCGGTCAGGATCGGGACACCGCTGAAGTTACGGGCAAGCGCCGAATACTTCAACGTGTCAGGACACACAGTTGAAAAAGGAACAATGCCCGCAGGGAAGCACGGCTAAACAAGCGGTAACACGCCGGATGTTTCAGCAGTACGATGTAAAAGAATATGTACAAATTTAAGCGCAATAATTCCTCTCGGGAATTTTCTCACCTGTGAGCAGGCGCGTAGCTTGGTGTGGCATCCACGGCGAGGCGGACCTGGTTCCTTGTCGTCCTACCGACCGCGCCAATGTTGAGATTCGCCTCCCACCGCCGTGCTCCAACACCAACAGGTCACCGGTGCTGATGTATTGGTCTCACACGCTCTGCACCGCGCCGCTCCGTCGTCGGTCAGGGCCCACGCCTGACTCCCCGCCCGGCCGCCCGCTCCGCTGACCCGGGCTGGGTCGCTCGCCGGCCCGCCGCCAGGCGGCAGCACCGGACGGGGGCGGCGGCGGCGCGGCGGCCGGTCACCACGCGGATACATATTTATACGAAATCCCGACATCGGCCAGAGTGGGGCGAACGAGTCCGCTGTGTACAGCGTGCTCGCCCCACTTCAACGCCAGCGCAGCGGGAAGCTTGGAGATCACGGCTGTTACATTGGTGGCAGCCGAGATGTCTGCGTCGTAGTGAAGGCACTGTAGGACACGGACCGCGGTGCGAAGGTCACGGACAGCTCTGTCACAGCCGACATATCCCCATCTTTCACCGGCCGCGCCTCGAGCAGTTTTTTCATTGTCGCGTGAATGACCCGCGACGGGTCACCGAACTCCTCCTCTAGCTCACGCAGAGCCTCACCGTACAGCGAAGAGTCACATAACATACCGCGCACTGATTGCTTGGCCGGCCCGGTGAGATGAGCTTGGAGATAGGTCAGGCGCTCGACGTCAGTCAGGTCGTCTCGATCGTGCACTAGAGCCCTGAACAGCGCGATCCATCTCGGCCATTCCAGAGCGGAGCCGCTGAACTTATCCAGGGTCACTCGAGGCAGCTGTGGAGTCGTTTGCTGTCTCACGGGCTGTAGCGGGCGTCGTGCTTCCTGCTGGTGACGGTCGTCGTATGGCCGCGCGCTCACAAGTTGTCCGTACTGGGAGGACTGCTCCACCCAGTCCCGGGTGCGTGAGGACCTGTCACCCGGCAGCAGCGGCTCACGCAGCTGGGCGGCTGGCTCACTTGGAGCTGCGGCAGCAGGCCGAGCTAGAGCCTGACGGTCGACGGCAGATGACTGGTGGTCATACTCCTCCTCCTCGAGCAGCTCCAGCTCCAGCTGACGGCGTTCAGCTTCGTCGGCGAGCTGTTGAGCTTCGAGAGCTGCCCGCTGTCGTGCCAGTTCTGCCTCCTGCCGCGCCCGCTCCGCCTGCGTCTCCGCCTCCTGCCGCGCCCGCTCCGCCTGCGTCTCCGCCTCCTGCCGTGTCAGCTCCGCCTTTGCCGCGGCCGCGCGCTGGCCTTGCTCCGCTGCGAGCTTGCTTAGCGCGGCTCGGCGGCGGGCTGCGCTGATGGTGGACGACGCTGCGCTGCCGAAGGTCTAGCTGCGGGTATGACATGCCTGCGAGCTGCGCGCAGATTTAGCGTCACACCGTGCGACCGCCCTTGCGGTCGATTTCGCGTCGGACTTCGCTTCCGACATCACTGCGTCGGACTTCGCTTCCGACATCCCTCGTTCACTGCACTCGCGTCGGATTGTACGTCCATTCACTCACTAGTTCACATAGATCCGGCCCGGAGGACCAAAATGTTCGTGTGATTCGTGGTCGTTCACTCTGATCCGGCACGGCAGACCAAAGTGTTCGTGTAATCGTCCAGTTCACTAAGAATTGCGTATCTGATCGTATCGTTTCATTAACCGGAGGACCAAAAGAGTTCTTTGATGAATGTCTATTTCTGGGTTACTCGTCACACACTGCACCTCAATCGAATCGTACGACGCCGGCGCTGTTGCGCCGGCGGAGCCGCGCCGTCGTCGTCGTTTCGCCGCGAACTGCCGAGCCGGCCGGCGGCGGCCGGCCCGGCGCGTTGGGGCCGGTCAGCACACATGTGCTCCAGATGACCCCCCAGGCCCTGCAGAGGACCACGTGGACGGCGGGGCTCGGCCGTGCCCGCCGCGCGCTGCCGTCGCTGTGCGGCACGGTACGTTTTCTCTCGAACACATCAGATCCATCCAAGGCCATATATAGGATCCATCAGATATCTGAATGATTCAAAACTAGCTTCGAGCCGATTTTTTATAACTCTGAGCTTTGAGACCTAGGTACCCAAACTTCTTTGGACGATTGTTGAAATGTGATTTAAGTAATTGTAGAAACATGGAATCAGATGTAACTGACAGTGAAGAAAACAGCGATTTGCCTTCCCAAGAGCTGGCAGATAGAGTGGCGGAATGCGTTCCAGCGAACACAAGAAAGACGACGGAATGGGCTGTAACAACGTATAGACGATGGGCGCAGCGCAGACCAAATGTTCGCTACGTCAAAGAAGACCTCCTTGCATACCGAAACGACCTACAGGCATTGGACCAGAGCCTGTATAAATTTTTCAGTGAGGTCCACACTACCGGCGGCCCTGGCTTTACGCCAAGTTCCCTTCAAGTACTGCGAGCGGGCCTGCAGAGATACATGTCAGAGCACGACCCAGACATGCCACTGATGTCGGCTGATCCTACATTCCGGCGCTCCAACGCAGCATTCAAGGCTGCTTAGAGACGCTACGCCCTAGATGGCACGAACCGTGCTGCAAACCAAATGAAGCAGCCATTGGACCCGGCGGATCAAGAGCTAATAAGGAGGTACTTCGCCACTCCTGAGACGTACGGTTCTCCAGTAAAAGTCTTGTTGGTTTTGCTTTTTCGGACATATCTGGTCCTATATAATGTTCAAATGCATAAGTATCAACCCGAATTACGTGTATGCACATTTACCACGAGACTATGAAATTGCATCGTTGTATGCCAAATACTTTCCGAGATATTCACCAAAAACCTCATTTTCTGCCGTTTGGGGTATTCTGGCCGCAATCTTCCTGGGATCGCCTATGGCATCAGCAGAGCCATCTAACGAGAGGAACGAGGAAACACAGAATCATGAATGAATCGAGCGCGTAGTAAACGGTGTATGAAAGGGAGACTCGGCAGAGGCTATCCGGTGGCCGGCGCGCGGCGCGCCCTTAGGCATCGGCCGACCCTTCGGACCGCGTGGGGTCAGAGGTCGCGCTCGGGAAGTCTCGGCTCTGGGTTTTAGCGCTGTGCAGTCATGAAGGGAGGGGTGGATTTGTAGCTCGGCTGATGTGTGTGGAGCGGAAGGGGAGCAGAGAACGGGATGGTGGCTAGTAGTGATGTCAATTTCAGAAATTTTGGAAACCAATACCAAACCGATACCGACCAAAACCGCTGAGAGTATATCAAAACCGAACCGATTTTCAGAAATAGGATAGCGCTAGCCCGACTGACTAGTATCTCGGCTGATTCGTGTGGTGTGGAAGGGAGCACAGAACGGGATGGTGGTTAGTGGTGGATGGTGGGATGGTGGTTAGGTTAGTGATTACTGCGTAGAACGTAGCTGAACATGCATTGTTTTTTTCATGGCAAACAACATGCAGCATAATGTGCGGGATTATGCCAGAACTCAATACAAAAAGGAAATAATAATTCGGCCGAGGGAGTGGATGAGTGCCGTGACAAAGCATGGTGATGCTGCCAAAATCGGGATGCTTTTTGCCCCCATTTTTTTACCCCTAACATGCAGCGCTTGATCCGAACTTAGAGGTCCACGACTGACCTTAGACTTTAAAATCGCACCCGTCCGGTGCGCCACCTTTTCTTCAGGGGCGCTCTTCTTGGCTGTATCTGTTCTTACCAATAACTAAAGCAAATCGAATGTATAATAAAAAAGGCATACATCAAACACAGTTTTACTCACATCCGCTCGTGTGCATACTTGTTTTGACCTATACCTTCTCGCATCATAATATGTCACTTCAGTGCTTAACCCTCAGCGGAATTTTGGGTTTTCTGCATATACCCCGGCTGAGGGGGGGGGCGATTACGACCCCTCTCCGTCTTTTTGTCCCTAATCGAGCTAGCGCCTTGCGTATAAAACTGAGCGCGTGCGTCGTATGAGATGCAGCAACTGGTAACCGAGTTGAATGTCTCAGGTCAACTGATAGTGATAAGCTCTGAGGTCAGTATAAGTGCTCCAAGTCGTCGGATCGGTTTTTGGTAAACAACTTCGCCATAAGTGGTTACAGAGCCAAGATAATGGCACCATCGAGTTTTGCATGCTCAAGCGCGTCGAATAGTATACGCTTTGTTTTTGTTGAGGTCAATTTAAGGTGTTCACCTCAGGTCATGTCAGGGCAGAGTCACTCAGGCCACGAGGCTGGCTCAAGGAGGTTATATCGCTTATTCGATTCGGTAGGTCCTCACAAGTCCACTATGGCTTCCCGACTCGCCAGCTCAATTTGATCGGGACTTTTTGGTGAAAACTCCTGTGACCTTAGTGACAGCATAAATGAAGTCGCCTAACTTAAAGAATGGAAAAGTGAATGCTGGGGCTTGCAAAGATTGTATAAAATCGCGAATTGATGCGCTTGAGATAGCTTTAGATGGCTGCCTGCGCCAAAATAACAGCTATCATATTTCCCAATTGATTGATAATCGTGAGGTTGCGTGACCGATTTGATTTCAGGTGACGATACGAGATAGCTACCTACATACAATTTGTGAGGCCTCTGGGAGATAGTACTAGATCATATAAGCTTCATTCCCCGTTGAAAAGTCCCCTGGCACGAAGGATGCTGCGACGTCGCGACATTTTGGAACCTTACAGAGGTTCACTTTTGACGTCATTGGTTAACGGCCTGACCTCAACCTTCGCACTAACGATGTTTGACACTAGGAGGGTGTCGAACAGACCTCCTACCCTCAGTTTTTCGCAAATAACTCTCGCAAAAAGCGGCTGATTACGACGAAACTTTCAGTACTCTCGAGTTAATCAATATTACGCCTACCCTATAATTTGTATGACCCTGACTCAAAGGACCTTTGACTTGTGACCTGTTTTCCGAGACCATGTTTGGCCGGAATCGCGTTTTGGCGTATTTCGAGTAGAGCGCGTTTTATTGTCTTTTTGTGGGTTTAAGCGATCAAACATGTGAAAGGATGTTGATCCCATGGATTCTCGTGGGTAGCAAGGTCACGTGAAGGCCAGTCAGGTCACTGACCTTTGATGGCCTTTGTTCACTCTTTCGAGTTTTACATGTTTCAAGGGTAGATTTTGGAGTTGATTTCGCATTTAGAAACCGTTTGAACATTTAAGAAGTAGTTTTGGTTCCCTCGTAACATGTGACCTGACCTGACCTGACCCGACCTGGCCTAAACGCACGAAAACATCATGTGTGATCCAAACTAACTTGAATTTCGTGATCAGCACCACGCAAAAACCTATAACAGCTTCACTTTACGAAGCTGTAATAGGTCCCGATTCCCCGAATTTTGAGTTATATTGACCTGTCAACCAATGACCTAGGACCTTAAAATTGGGTATCATCGGCCTCCTCTCGTCACGGGCAACACGCTCTTTTTCCGCGAAGCTCTAGCTCGATCAGGGGCTGAACGGCAAAGGGGTCCAACGGACCCTCCTTCCCCCCTTTACGATAGACGCTGGCAAAGCACCAATATGGGCGAGGGTGAAAATACAGCTGCTGTCATAAAAATTCAGCTTGAATCAAAGGTCAGGCTTGCCAAATTTCAGCTCTCGCAGCTATCAACAAAAAAAAAACATGAGGAGGCGGCCCCCGCCGCCGCCCCCCCCCCCCCCCGCCCCCTTCTCCTCTCGGCCACTGCCAGCGAGGTTTTAAGCGTATCATACACGTTACAAAGCATCATATCAAGATGACACACCCCAGCAGCCATATGCACTGAACACAAACTTATTACCCACGCTAGTGTATCGGCACCATAGCACATGGTCGAGACTGTTGTCAGCCACGGACTCGCACTCGACCAACCCTCTGAGCCCGTTGACTGCGGGTGACCTTGACATGTCAAGCCTGATCAGCGGCCGGCCGCTGTCGTGCGGTCGTTACACACAGAGGGGAGGGAGATTCAAAGCTCTACGTTATAGCTGACCTCTGACCTTTCCCTGCGCTCTGGTCACTGACCCCGCTCCATGTCGCTGGGCGGTGGCATGGCGGTGGAAACCGGTTCTAGCCTCTACACGTGCCACCATTCTAACCCTCCCCTCCCCACGCTACTACGCGGCGTGGAGTACGCTCGTGCGTAACTGGGCGGAGCAAGGGGTCACGCGATACAGGGGCGGAACTGGTTGCCCTCCCGCTCGCCGAGCGACCAACGACTAATACCCTGGAGAACCGTACACTCACCTACTAAGTGATGTTCGCCCCCCGACGGTCCAGCGTTTGACTGGAGCGGTAGACTGCGCCGCCTCACACCCAGCGGTTCAGGTTCAGCGGTACAGTATACCCCTCTGGCCTCACGCTCGGCACAGGCGCGTTGGGCTGGGTCAGGGACGCGCCGCGCTGCGCTGGCCGCCTTACCACTCATTACGGAGCGAGTGAAGTCTTACGTAGAATAACGGACATTTCTGAGTATGAGCGGCCGGCCGGCCGTGGTCACGCTTTTGCGATGCTTATATCTCAGCAACCACTTGACCGATTTACATGCGGTAATTTTTGTAGGGCAGTTTCATTCCTTCTACCAAGTATTGGACTATTTCCGATGCATGTGGGTGACCCCTTATGCACGTGGCACGTGCAAAACGAAGAGGTGTCAGTTTTGTAACAATTGCAATATCTCGGTAACTACTGGGCCGATTGCGCTGAAACTTGGCATGTAGGTAGGCACCCACAAGGCAATGCCTTTGCATGTGCCACAGTTGGGGTGCTGCTGCACGTGCGCACGTGCAGGGGTCGATTCCAGATCTCGAGAACGGCTGGACCGATTGCGCTCAAATTTGGTACGCGGTTAGGGACCGGTTAGCAGGGTGCCGAGCAAAAGTCAGTTGGGGCCCATTTTGCATGTCCGCACGTGCAGGGTGCCGCTTCCAGATCTCGAGAACGGCTGGGCCGATTGTGCTCAAATTTGGCACATCGCTAGAGACCGGTTAGTAGGGTGCTGTGCACAAGTCAGTTGGAGATACCCCTCGCGATTTCGCACCTGCAAGGCCCACCCTCTCGCTCGCTCCGTTAGTCGCCCCAAAAGGCGTTATGCTGGTTTTATTTTTATAGGTGGAATGCGTTAGCGGTTGAGCCAGCACGGCTCGTCGGAAAGTCATTTCATCCACCAAAGAAACGAAATATACCGTTCGAAAGCTGACGGTGAGCTGATTCCAAAACAGTATTTTATATAGAAATCGTTCGATGGCCTTTTAAAGAAATTGCGTTTTTGTAAAATCGTAAAAATCTTTTATTTTATTCAACGAGCTGTCCAGGACAATCTTTAAATCATAGTCATGTTTTTTTTCGATTACCAGTGAAAGCTGAATGCCAAAAGAACAATATGTAGCGAAAAAGTATTCTGAAATATTAAGATGTGTCTCTCACAGCCGGTAACAAGGCGCAATCACACAACTCAGTGTCACGACGGATCAAAGTAAGCCACACAAAGGCGTCAAATGACCCTTATCGACGCGCAGACCCGGCGCTCTCAGCTGTCTGACGGGCCACAGAAGAGACGTTCGGCTGTCGCCCTACTAAACAGACGTCATTTTTGCTAGTTTAACCCGCGCCCTGCTGGGGGTCCTGGATTTCCACGCCCTGCTGGGGGGGGGGGGTGTTTGAACACCCCCCCCCTTGTAACTCGGCTCCTGGGCCACGTAGCGATACGCGGAAGGCGGCGTTCGAAAGAGCGTAAAAAATAATGACGAAATCACTTCGGTCAATTTTTTGGTCAGGTCAAAGGTCAGGTCACCAGAGGTCATTGAAGGCAAAATTTCGCCGATTTCCAGGTCGAATGTCGAAAATTTCCAAGAAGCCAACGCATAACTCGGGAACCAATAGCGCTACAGCGCCGCGGAAAAGCGCATTCGATAGCCCTATTAACGCTCTTTCTGAGTAATTCTCTCAGATTTGACCTAACGTCAATGGTTTTGCCTGCAGGGGGCAAAAACTGCAAAAATAGCCGATTTTTTCGAAAACAGTTTTTCTGCAATAACTTTTGACCCAAGCCTTGTACGAGCTTACTTTTACCGGCATCGTGTTCCTCTCGTCAAGACGCATCGAATGAACTATGACTTGACCTTGAAAGGTCAACTTGAAAATTTGACCTCAGGTCAAGGTCATGACCTGACCGGAAAGGGTCATGTTGCATATCAGTCGATCCGTATCGTCGAGCTGAACACATCTAAGTCGTTTTCATCGCTCTAGCATGCTTCTATCAAAAGTTATTTGCGAAAAACTGTTAGATACCATTCGTGACCTAAGATGACCTCAGGGCATAAATAAGGGTCACGGACACCATTTTCAAGCTCAGTGTGTCTAAACCACTTGTAATTCGGTGTTTGGGAGTGTTTATAATGTCTTTCATCCAAAAGAGGCGCATTTCAATTTTCTCCCATTGACTTATAATGGGGAGGTCGCAAAATTGACCTGACCTTAGGTCATCGATATCAAAATTCTGAGATATACATTTTGTACATGCTATTGCTCTTAGCAATCGCTGAAAGTTTCAAAGTGATCGGTCAATCGGTGTAGCTATGACAGACATTGAAACTTTTTATGAGATGAGGTCACTTCAAGTGACCTGGTGACCTGACCTTGAATGACCTTGGTCTGAAATTTTCACAACATGTGTAGAATTGATGTATGATAAGGTGTACCAAAAACGGCGGCGCTCCGCGCCGCCGTTTTTGAGATATTCGCGAAAAACCACAAGGGGGGGTGTTCAAACACCCCCCCCCCCAGCAGGGCGCGGGTTAACAATTCAAGTCGGTACTTAAGCTGTTCAGGATACCTGAGAGGAAGCTTCATTGCTCTGTCATTTTCACATCATGTATGAATTTGCATTTGTTTTTGTCTACTTTGCTCAACTCAGCTATGCCCATACAAGAAGAGTTGGCCGCGCTGAGCTGTCAGAGGCTGTATCGGCTTCAACTGGTCAGAAGTGGGGGTAGCGCCCGGCGGGGCGGGGTAACCTTCGACCGGTCACAGGGCCAAACAGTTGTCACTGGTACAACCTCTGACAGTGAAACCCCGCTAACTTTCCCCGCGCGGGCATTGAGCGCAGCGGGACGGAGCAAAGCCTGTATAGGAAAATGTAAGTTAAAGCATGTTGTAAGTCAATCTAGCAGAAGAATGAACTTTCTTCACCGGTATCCTGAAAAAGCTTTGATAGTGATATGGATCGTTAAACAAACAAATATGACACTTGTTTAGTAGGACGAGACTCGAACGTATTCCGTGGCCGGTCAGGCGGACCTAGCGCACAGTGATGCAAATGGGGTTGACGAGTGGCTATAAATACAAAAAAAGTCAAGTTTACCAAACCGAGTAAATCACTATATGGCTAACCAAGTAAATGTCGCATCTGAATCACATTGTTTTCATGTTTTTATCAAAACCGGCCTCGTGTATGATTGTCAGAAGTCGTGACATTTTCTATGTCGTAAAATGACTGTCAGATACTTTCAAGTTCAAACGCCGCTAGCGTGCGTTCATTTAATACAAACTGCAAAAATTATGCATTACAATGATTCCTAATGATTCCTGCTGCTTCTCACGCGGGGTCACAAAAAGCCGCATCTGTTTTGGTTTGGCGGTCATGGAATCATTTGTCATCATGTTGCAATCGCAGTTTTTTACTAAAAAATATTTGCTTTCGTTTCACCTACAGCAGTCTACACAGTGTGTGCCCGTTAGTGCACCATACCATAGCATTCCCTAACCATTTCTAAGTCACACCGTGAAAGAATTAAGGCGCTAGCACAGGGCAGACCGACGCTATTGAAGTTTTTGTCCGTTGCGGTCGGGTGTCGCAGTCGGGGCGGATTGCTTTCACCGCGGATTGCAATTTCGACAGACGTTTAACTTTGACCTGCTATAAGTGGGTCAAATATTGACCTTAACTCAAAAGTAATATGCTCACTCGCGAGATCTTGTCAAGAGCAATCCGTTGGATTTTGTCGCGAGGCGCTAGGACACTTTGTTTAGGAACAGCAGAGGGATGCACCGACGAAACCCCGCTGTGGCCGCCCGCCCGCGGCGCGGCCGCCCGGGCCGACCACCGCGCCGCGTCACCCGACCGCAACGGACGAAAACTTTAGTAGTGCCGGTCAGCCCTGTGCTAGAGCCTTCATTCTTTCACAGTACGGCTTAGAAATGATTAGGGAATGCTTTGGTATGGTGCACTAACGGGCTCACACTGTGCAAACTGCTGTAGGTGAAACGAAAGCAAATATTTATAAATAAAAAACTGCGATTGCAATATGAAGACAAATAGTTAGTTAAACGCCTAACCAAAAGAAATACGGCTTTTTGTGACCCTGCATTAAAAGCAGAAGACTTTGTGAATCATTGCCATATATATTTTTTTTGCCATTTGCATGAAATGAACACACGCTAGCGGCGATTGAAGTTGCGAGTATCTGACAGTCATTTTACGACATAGAAAATGTCACGACTTCTGACAATCATACACGAGGTCGGTCTTGACAACTCCAAACATTTGTCTGACTGGCCATTTTACGATTTATTCGATAAGGTGAACTTGAAATTTGGGCCTTTTCGGCATTTATGGCCACTCGTGAGTCGTGAACCCCATTTGCATCATTGTGTAGCGGTGGGTCGGCGAGTCGATAAGGGTCATTTCACGCCGTCTGTGTGGATGACTTTGATCCATCGTGACGTTCAGTTGTGTGATTGCGCCCTGTTGCCGGCTGTGAGAAGCGCATATTAATATTTGAGGATATTTTATTGCTACATATTGTTTCTTTGGCATTCAGCTTTCACTGGAAAACGAAACAAACATGCATATGTTTTTAAGAATGTCCTGGACAGCTGGTTACGGAGCGAGCGAAGCGAGCGGAGTCTTTCCTTAGATTAACGGAAATTTCTGAGTATGAGCGGCCGGCCGGCCGGCCGGCCGGCCGTGCGGACGCTTTTGCGAGGCTTATATCTCAGCAACCACTTGACCGATTTACATGCGGTAATTTTTGTAGGGTAGCTTCATTCCTTCTACCAAGTATTGGACTATTCCCGATGCATGTGGGTGACCCCTTATGCACGTGCCACGTGCAAAACGAAGAGGTGTCACTTTTGTAATTGTTGCAATATCTCGGTAACTACTTGGCCGATTGCGCTGAAAGTTGGCATGTAGGTAGGCACCCACTAGGCACTGCATATCCATGTGCCAGAGCTGGGGTGCTGCTGCACGTGCGCACGTGCAGGGGTCGTTTCCAGATCTCGAGAACGGCTGGACCGATGGCGCTCAAATTTGGTACACGGTTAGGGACCAGTTAGTAGGGTGCCGTGCAAAAGTCAGTTGGGACCCATTTTGCACGTGCGCACGTGCAGGGTGCCGCTCCCAGATCTCGAGAACGGCTGGGCCGATTGTGCTCAAATTTGGCACATCGCTAGAAACCGGTCAGTAGGGTGCCGTGCACAAGTCAGTTGGAGGTACCCCCTCGCAATTTCGCACGTGCAAGACTCACCCCCTCGCTCGCTCCGTTAGTCGCCCCAAAAGGCGCTATACTGGTTGAATAAAGAATCATTACGTTTTTACAAAAACACAATTTTTGAAAAAGGCCACCAAACGATTTCGATAAAAACACATTTATGGCATCGTCCCAACGTCAGCTTTCGAATGGTATATGTCGTTTCTTTTGTGAATGATTTGACTTTCCGACGAACCGTGCCAGAGCGATGCCATGCCGTTCATCTCATCCGGGTAGGCTACAAAACTGCCGGTGCAGCTTCAAAACACGGCATCCTTCTGCCTTGCCCTCAGAATCTCTGAACATCTGAACCACTCTCATACTTATTCGAAATTTATATTACTATTTGAGGAGGGTGCGTCTGTCCGTTACCGAGGTCCCGACTTGGTGCTGCTTTGCGTGGACTAGGGGAAGTTGGGGCAATGCCGGAGTTGGGGCAAAGCCGAAATTCGAGATATTTCGAAAACCGTAAGACATGGATGCCACCTGTCAGTGATGCTCTGAAGCTTAAGTGACTACAATTATCGCATGTTTGTTACGAGTCGTCATTCGGAATACTTCGACTGTGAGGGCGCCAAGAGCGTTTTCAAGGTACGTTTCCCTTGTACTACATGCGCCTTTGAAGCTGCATTTCTTACTCATTATGCTACCGTTTGTCTGGCCAATTCGTTCAAGTAATCTTTAGCATGTCTTTGCATAAGTGTGCTGCCTATTTGAAATTTATACAGCACGTTGAAAAGTTATGGGCCTGCAAATGAAAGTATGGCAGGCTGGGGTAATGCCGAAAACGTGCGATTACTCACGTGTTAAAAGCACGCTACGTGGACTTTACTGCTGTAGAATAGCAACGCGTATTTTTAGTCACACAAATTACACTTTCAACCGACACAACGGCCTGTTACCTATAAGGAATGACTTACCTGGCATGTTCTTATTATATCACACAATTATAACTTCCAGTGTGCACCGCGTCCTCAAGCTCTTAAAACGCGTGTCAGCTTTGATCAATTCTGGATAAAGTTTGAGATAAAATGGCAAAACATCAATGTCGGCATTCCCCGTAGATCATTTTTCCCATTTTCGGCTTTCCCCGCAGTCCGGGGCAACGCCGAAAAAGTCACTTCTTTGATATTTTTAGTTTGTGCGCTTAACGGTATGCGAATTCATCAAATGCGCCTGGTATGTTTGAAAGGCAAAAGACTGGCCTCTCGAATGACGCCAACAAGAATAGCTTATGTTGTCTACCTTGCGTGCTACGGGCGTCAGAAAAAAAGTCTTCGGCGTTCCCCCAACTTCCCCTACAGGACAGACCGTTGCACCTAGCGCGGTGAAATTTGCACAACTTATAGATCAAGGATGCGCGACGTGCCTTTGAGGGGTCTCAACTCGATCGGATTGATAGGGAGCGCGTGGCGCGTGCTCAAAAAGTGCAAATTCGCGTCATAGACTTTACATGTATAAATCGGCGTGCGAAATCGGGCGAAAACGGCTAATTTTGGCCGACACGGGTCCGGTTCCCGTGCAATATCTTGGTGACCAGGGGTCCGACCGGCACGGGGAAAACAGCATCGTGTACAGAATTGAACGGGCTATTGAGTGGTGTGCAATGCAGAAGATAGCACGCGCCACGTGCACCGGAGAGGGCACTTTTATTTGAAAAATTGCGGTTTTTGAGGGATTTTAGAATTAATTTTATTTTTAGGTGACCGTTAAATGGAGCGAGTTGAATCAACGCCTATTTGCAAGAGAAAGGTACCGCCTCTCATATAAAAATTGTGAAAAGCTGATTGATCCAAATCAAGGTGGTGCAAATCACAGGAGAAAATGGTGTTTGTCAATTTTGTGCCACTTTATTAATCACACGGGGTTTGCTGCATAACCTGATACCTTTGGCAATTGAATTGGTACCATTGGATAGAGCATGCAATTCTGTCCAATATTCACTCTTCATTTTTGCATGATTAGCAACGGTGTCCTTAAAAATGTAAATGTTCCAAATCATTACATCGTCATTTTTAGCGAAATTCAGCGATGGCCCTCAAAAGACTTCACGCCAGTTTTCGAATCATTCTTAAGTAGAACGCATGATAATACGACACGGGCACCTCGATGCGATGTATCTTTTTGTTTTATTACAAAATGCTTGGCCGTCAAAAAGCAATCGAACGAAATGGATACCAACCAAACCGACACAGACCAACCCAATACCCACGGGTCAAAAAATCCCCCCTTCGCGTTGCGGAGCACGCGGGTAACCCTAGTTTCCTTCCTAATTTTCCTTCTCCCTTTCTTATAGTATGCCTAATACAAGGCTCATTATAACTATGCTATAACTGTGTTTATTGTAACTATTTTATGAAGAATATGGAATACCTTGACGGCTAGATTGGGCTGTGGTCCATGTCGGCACTTTGCAGCCCATTCATGGCAATATTTCACATCAATATTATCAGAATATTATCTCTATATTCTCAAAAACCCTCCGTGGTGGTTCGTTAGCGAACCCTACCTGTGGCCTTGACACAATGGTCGAAATATCTGGCCGTTGACATTGGTCTAGAGAGAGAGTGAGAGAAACGGTCACGAACAGCTCCTTGGTTCTGTCAGATGCTGGGATTCGCTGACCACCGGCGCCACGCAACCACTGCACTCAGCTGTTTTCTCCGAAGCGCCAGTGAACGACCTCGCGACCTTCGTTCTCCCCTGCCCGTAGCCAAGCTGCGGCTGAACAAATCCGTCAGCGCTTGAAAGGAACTGCGCGGCAATGGAAAACAACCCGGCTATCCCGCTAAAAAAGAGTGAGAAAAGCAACAAACCCAAAGTCTGCTCTCACTTCTGTGTTGGCCCGTCTCTTGTGTCCTGATTATTTATTTAATTGCTTATAAAAACGCATCAATCATACATCATCACGAGACCCACCACCGCCAGCAGCCACTCGCCCACAAACAAGTGCAGCTTTGTAGGATAACTATATAAACTTTATAGGTAATATAGACTATAAAAAAAACTTTATTTATATTGTCCGCGTATAAACTTCGGCCCTCGGGACCCTGGTGGTGGTTCAAGTCCCTAACTACAGGCACGTGGTTATGCCCCGGGGCTCCGTATCTCACTCACTACTGGATTCTGTATGGGTTCCCTCACTTCGAACCGGTCACATGACTTACCTCGCCCGAGGCTTGGTCAAGTGACCCAAGCGCAGGCTGGGCGGTGCGGTGCCATAGGGTCGCGACCTATCGACACTGCAGCCGGCCGGGCCGGGTCAGCCCGCGGATCCGTGGCGCTGTGGTATGGCGTCGGGCTGGCCTTTGAATTGTCGTGTGTTCGGATCGCGCGGGAGTCTGCTTTTCTACAGAAAGGAGATCTGTGCTATTGTAACTTGACAGCTGATTGGTTAATAGCTTCGTGTTTATCGTTGCGTGCTGTTTAGTGTTTATGCGTTGCATTTATTTTAATTATCAAGAATAGAAAATCATACCTATTGCAGCGACTTGCATACCTACTTAGATCCCAGATATTTACAACTGCATAGACATGTCATTTCCTAAATGTTACGTAAATGGTGCCAAAGGTGCCGCCAACATCTCTGCTCGTTGCACCAATGCAATAACAAGGACCATTTTCACTTAAGCCTGCATTTGTAAACTGTAGGCCAAGGCCCTACCTGTCACACATAATCTGGCACCCCTGACCCCACGGCCGTTAGTTACATCCTTGGCTCCCGGATCTGGCTCCGCCTGTGTTTACAGTGTGGAGTCCTTCACCAGCAGTCGGTCGGTCACGTGACTGACCTAGCCCGAGCCCCGGCTGTCTGACCAGAGTGCGGGCCGCGTGCCGACTGATCGTTTCGCCCACAATTGATACACCTCCGCGGCTTCCGACAAACTTATCTACTTTCAAATTGGGAGTCTGTGCCTTGGTCTGTGCGTATTCCGTGGCGTAGCAGCAGGGTGCTGGACTATAGATTGGAGGGTTGTGTGTTCGGGTCACGCTGGGGTGATTGCTTTTGTTGGGAACTTGTTTTTCCTAGCGCAGCATTAAATTAATTCTTGTCCTCCTCGGGACGAAGTCATCATGCTCCTCACGTTTCCCTTTCCAGACGGCGGTCACCCCACCACACGACCGGTGCAGGTGACGGAAACTCCTCATTCGATTACACCATTTCCGGGGTGACCGTTTGAGCGGCAGGACGGGCTGTCCTATCGGGACGTTCCCATCCCACTATCGGTACGATCTCTGCCGCTGCGGCACACCCTCGTAGGCCCGCGCAGCCCAGCGTTTTACGCCCGTGGAGGTGCATCGAACTCAACGAAACGATCAGTCAGCACGCGGCCCGCATTTCTGTCACCCGGCCAAGCCTCGGGCTAGGTCAGTCACGTGACCGGCCGACCGGTGGTAAATGACTTAACACTGTAAACACAAGGCGGAGCCAGGTCCGGGGCCCACGACCTATCACTAACGGCTGTGGGATGACAGCGTAGGTATCAATTACAGTTTGCAATTGCAGGCCAAAGCCTGTGTAAATGGTGGAACGTGCGGAGGTGTTGGCGGCATGCCTTGACACCACTCAGCATCCTTGATGACATCTCTCTGCAGACATAAGTAACTGGGCTTTATCTAATGAAGTCGCTGCAATATGCTTCCTTTCTATACACACTAGTAGATAATTTCAAGTAATGCTACGCGTTAACAGGTAAGGCATGCAACGACATACAGGAAACTATGAGTTCATACAGCCAGCTATGAGTTCAATGGCACGGATCTCCTTTCTGTAGAAAAGTTACGACGTCCGCAGGATCCGAACGCACCGCCTCTCAATTACAAGCCCACCTTCTAACCACAGCGCCACGGACCTGTGGTGGTTTTCGAGTGTTATCGCAGTGAAACTGTTGTTCTGATAGGTGGCGACCCCATGGCACCGCGGCGCCCAGTCTGCGCTTTGGTCACTTGGCGAGCCTTGGGCGAGGTCAGTCATGTGACCAGTTCGAGGTGAGGGCTCACCCACAGCTTGTCTGCGAGGCAGGGGAGAACGTGGGTCGCGAGGTTGTTCACTGGCGCTTCGGAGAAAACGGTCGAGTGGTTGTGTGGCGCCGGTGGTCGGTGAATCCCGAGCAATTGACAGGTGGGCCTCTCAGCCAACGTTACCATGGTGGGGGGTGAGGGAGGGGGCCACACAAGTATTTGACCACGCATGGTTATCTCGGAAGGTAAGAAAGCAAAAAAGAAAAAGACGCAGTAAAAAGCAATCTATAGCCCACTGTTGGATTTTTCTGGGTTATTATCCCATCAGATTATCGCTAAGGTCACTGCAGGTCACCAGCATTAAAATTATCACGAATTCCGGTTCCCCATTTTGACAACTTCTCACAAGCGGCGCATAAGTGAAGTCTGGAACTGTTAGAGCACAGCGCCGTAGAAGAGCACATTTAATAGCTCTTTGAGTTTTTTTTTGTGTGTATTTTCTCAGATTGGACCTAGAGTAAATGGTTTATACTCCAGAGGGCAAAAACTTTCCAAATTTGACGTTTTGCGGATAGTTTTTCTGTAATAACCTATGGCGTCATGCTTTTATTACGTTAATTTAACCGGAATCGCGTTTCTTTCGTGAAGACGCGTCAAATGAACCATACATTGAAATTTAATTTACAAAAATGATCTCAGGTCAAGCTCATAGAAAAGGTCATGTTGTGCCTATCATTCGATTCCTATCATTGAGCTGAACGCATCGGTGTTTTTCAGCGTTCTATCATGTGTTATCTAAAGACATTGTCAAAAACTGTTAACCCTCGCCGGCACAGGCCATTTTGCGTCCTTCGACGGCACAAGGGGAGGGGGGGGGTACAACCCCACTCGCGTTTCGCCCCTGATCAAGCTAGAGCTTTATGGAAAAAAAACAAACGTGTTGCCCGTCACGAGAGGAAACCGATTATATCCCATTTTTAATCCTCGCATGTGTGCGGCGTTTGCCAGCTTCTTTAAAGTGTAGGGGGGGGGGTCGGTTGGACCCCCCCCCTTGCCGTTTGGCCCCTGATCGAGCTAGAGCGTCGCTTAAAAAACGAGCGTGTTGCCCGTGACGAGAGAAAGCCGATGATGCCCAATTTTAAGGCTCTAGGTCATTGGTTGAAAAAAAACATAGCAGCGAGACTCAACTTGAGTGTCGCTGCCCACGAATATCGTGTTACTTTTGATCACAGATGATGTCTTTAAGCATTTAGACCAGGTCAGGTCAGGTCAGGTCAGGTCAACCAGTAGGGGTCGTGACGGATATTCGTAGTACCTGTCAACCGCCTCTGACAACTTCGTAACATGTTACGAAGGCACCAAAACTACTTAGTAAATGTTCAAAATTCAGGGATGCGGAGCCGTGGAAATTTCAGACGGCTCCGGCTCCGGCTCCGGAGAAAAAAATCGGCTCCGGCTCCGGCTCCGGCTCCGGGTGAAATGTTATGGCGGCTCCGGCTCCGGCTCCGGCTCCGAGTAAAATGGTCCGGCTCCGGCGGCTCCGGCTCCGGCGGCTCCGGCTCCGACTCAGTACATCCCCTATGCAATCAATTAAATACGGGTGGAAGAAAAATTGGATTGGTTATACGCGTTACTCTTTGCCAGGACCGGCTCACCGCGTCCCCGCGCAAACGCACCTCGGAGAGAACTGGCAGAACAAAGGACTAGGAAGCGATGGCATTGGAAACGCAGTCGCCGCGAATCGGAGTTCACTGAACCATCGTAAGCTGACGCCCGTCTCGGCTGCATTGGGGGGGTGGGGGTGGGGGTGGGGGGTGGGAAGAGACGGTGCTGGGAGTTGCAGTCCACTGCACTGGCTTGAAAACAATGGCCGTCACCTGATGACCGCGCGGTCCTCATGTTCTGGGGATGCAGTAGACGTGGGGGGGGGGGGGGAGGGGGAGGAGCAGACAGGAAGTTGATTGCGTACTGTGGGATACTGGGGATATTCGGCTTTTTTCATTCACTTGATGGCCCATGACGTAAGTACCATTATACCATATGTTTTACTGCCTTGTACTGTCAAACCGAACTAGGTCAATTATTTTTTTTTCCTCTTCAAAAAATAAAAAGGAGTCGGAGTCGCCCCCTTTTTTGGCGGCTCCGGCTCCGGCTCCGGCTCCGGGCTATATTGTTTCACGGCTCCGGCTCCGGCTCCGGCTCCGGGCAAAATATGCCGGCTCCGGCGGCTCCGGCTCCGACTCCGGCTCCGGCTCCGCATCCCTGGTTCAAATGCTTTCTAAATTCGAATTCATCTCCAAAAACCAGCATAGAAACATGTAAAACTCGAAAAAGTGAACCGAGGTCACCAAAGATCAATGACCTGACCTGGCCTGACCTTCAGGTGACCTTGCCATCCACCCTATTGCATGGGAGCAGCACCAAATCACATGTATGAACGTTTGAAACCACGAAAAGCTTGCAAACGCGCGGCTAATGCGAGCCGACATACGCCGAATCGCGCTTCCGGCCAAACATGGCCTCGGAAAGTAGGTCACATGTCAACGGTCATTTTGGTCAGGGTCATGAAATTTTCAGGGTAGATGTGAAATTGATCAATGCGAGGGTACTGAAAGCTTTGTCGCAATCGGCTGCTTTTTACGCGAGTTATTCGCTTGAAGCCTTGGGTGGGGGGGGGGGGGGGGTGGCGGGTGCATTAACTTCCCCCCGTGCCGGCGAGGGTTACGGAGACGTATCATGATGTGAGATGACTTCAGGGGCATAAAATGGGTCAAGAGTGGAATTTTGTGATTCGGTGTGCCATTATTCACCTGTATCCGGGTGCCATCGCTAAAAAGAGGAGCATTTTGACCTGACTTTATGATGTGACCAGGTGTCAACAATTCCAGACACGATACGAAATTCATAACTTGTGCCAAGTTTTGCGTCGCTGTGCGCCGCAGTTTCCGTTACAGACACACACAAACATTGGCAAGTGTGGGCAAACACCCCCCCCCCCACCCCACCCGGGAGAAAATAAACGATATAAATTGCTATAACTAATCTCACTGAGCTAAATGCGATCGTGACCACTTACAAGCATCATATTCGAGTCGACACAGAAAGACCAGCGATTCGCAGCAGGCCCCCTAGCCACAGATATGTGACTGTGAGCGATAAGGCAACCAGCGCGGCGCGTCCCTGACCCGGTCAAACGCGTCTGTAGCGAGTGTGAGGCCAGAGAGATATACTGTGCCGCTGAGCCTGGGTGTAAGGCGGCACAGTCTACCGTTGAGGCCAGAGGGATGTGCTGTGCCGCTGAGCCTGGGTGTGAGGCGGCGCAGTCTACCGCTCCAGTCAAACGCTGGGCCGTCGGGGGGCGAACATCACTTAGTAGGTGAGTGTACAGTGGATCTAGTAAGGATCTCCAGACGCAACTAGATGGCGTTGAGCCTCAGTCGAGTCCATGTGAGATTCAAGGAGAGGTCACTACCGAGCTGGGTCTGATGGGGAGGTGGGGAGGGGGGGGGCAGGGCGGGTGGCGAGGTCACGGTACGGGTGACCTGTCAAACAGCCCCAGCGCGGTGGGGCACTGTCGCAGGCAAATGGCGCACTCCAGCGTTGTTCCATATCGCGGTGGTGGGCCGGGCGGCCGGTTAGCTTGGCAGTTGGCTGCCTGGAAGGAAAGGATAATTAATGAGGCATGGGTTTGCTGTGGCCGGTTCATCTACTGTCAACCATGGTGAACCCAGAGTAATGCAAATGTGATGTTGGTAATGCAGCTGGCAATAGAATGCTAGCGAATGCTCCGGGCGCCCAGTAGCTATAAGGATTAAGATTATTTATGTCTCCTGAAATTATCATTGAAATGAATATAATTCAAGCATTAGATACATCGTATCGTTCGCCAGCTTTTTGACCGGCTGGCGTTTCATGTGTAGAGCGCCCTTTGGCAAATAATTATCACGCAGGTATTTTTTTTTTTTGCTGGTAAGATGGGCCTTTAAGGTCAAATCAAGTCGCTGAGAGAAGATTAGGAAAAGCGGACGAATGTCGCATTTTTGTGCATGAAGTCTGGAGTTAAAAAAGTTAAAAGTTAATAGTTATTATACGTGTAAGCTAAAAACAATAACATCAGTTAATAAAAATATTTGACCCAAAATTAGACTCTGCTTTGTTTGACCATGATTACGTGTAAGCCACCGGTCCAACCGCGTTCAACCCGGCCCAACCTTGTTCGGCTCCCCCTTTTTTAATATAAATTTGGCCCGAACCTTTTGAAAGAAAGGAAGCACAAGGACAAAGTCCCCGCTAAGCTGAGCTTGTTGCGTTGACCCTGCTCTCTACCCTCCGATCAAGCAATTCCTGGTCTATGGCAGAATTTAGAGTCCAAATTTTAACGTGCGCACATAGCCACGCACGGCCGGTCCCCTCACTGACTTCGCCTGGCAGCGGCCTGCCACCAACCACAATCATACCCGTCAGGAGCCGCTCAAAAACGTCAAGCACACGTCGCGTTTCGAACCCGGACTTTTGCAACCGGGACGTGCACTCTCACCTCATGGCACATGGAGTTCAACGCTCTACCGACCGAGCTACCGAGACGGAATTTTACCTTGGGGTTTCGCCTCGTGACATTTATCGGGGTTACATGAGCACAGTAAATACGTATTTAGCCGCTAATTCGAATAAGGAACGCATTACCGACTCATGTAGCCACCTGCTAGTACGAATCGGCGATCCGATCCGCGGTTACATGAGCAAAGCAAATACGTATCACGATCGGATTCACCGCTAATGCGAATCAGGAGCGTACTACCGACTCATGTATCCACCTGCTAATACGAATCGGCGGTCCGAACAAAATCCGCTGAGAAAGAGGCTTAGAAGCGAATAGGACCAAGATACGTATTACAGGAAGTATTTCTTTCCAAAAAGAAACATTAAAATGCAAAATAATAGGCATTTTTTTCATTTGCTTCTTTTGAAATAATAATTAAAAAAATATGTCGGTATTTTGTCAAGTTTTCAAAAATAAATATAGTGAAAACCAAAAAGAAAATATCAAAGTACTTTCAGTTGAAACATTTTCAGACGAATCAAGAGAGGCAAGTGCTCAATGATTCAAAGCAAGACAACTTTATGTTTAACTTTTTTTTTGTTAAGTTAATTGAGAATGTTTTGAGCAGATTAAATGCAAAAAAAGACATAAGATATTAACTTTTTAATTCAGTCACCTCTATTGCTACGGAAGTGCGCCACATTTGTATGCTATTCCGTTTGTAATGCGCATCGGGCCGAGAGCCAAACTAGATCCGTTTGACGTCACTGATACGAATTTGCTCATGTAGTCGGTGCACTGAATGCTTTCTTGGGGAGCTGATGCGAATTAGCGTAGTGCGTATTTGGAACGGATCGCTTATGTTACCGAGTCACAGGATTCGGGCCGTATTTCACAAGAACTATTCTTTGCTGACTGGAAGCGTCAAAATGCAAAATACTAAGCATTTTTTATTGGCTGCCTCGTAGAAAATAGCAAAAAAAAAAAATGTTGGTATTTTGGTTTAGTCTTTGCATGTGAAATAAAATGAATGAAATATTTTGATACATAATTTTTTCTGACCACCCTGCTGTCGCTGCATGGCGAATCAGTGCCCACTGACTTAAAACAAGAAAACTTTGTTTTCATTTTTTGATTTCATGTTAATTCTAAATGTTTTTGAGCCTATCAAATGATATAAGTATTTAAAATTAAGTTCAGTCGTCCCGGTAAATGCCGCAACTGCGCCATGACTGTACGCTAATCCTATTCCATTTGTGATACGAATTACCGGCCGTCGAGGAGTCAGCCCGGGTGAGCCAAACAAGATCCGTTTGACGTAGATAAAACGAATTAGTCTCATGTAACCGGTGCCGTAGATACGTTTGTGGGGAGCTGATGCGCATTAGCGTAGTGCGTATTTGGAACGGATCGCTCATGTAACCCCGGTAATTGACAGCCGTCAGACACTTTGGCCGAACTTTAGCCGAAACACTGAGCAAGCTGCGCAGGGCGATAGGTGCTCGTAGCGTTGAGGTTGGGTAACCTGTGAGCTGAATGCGATGTCGTGAGTTCGAGCCCCACTCCCGGGTCTGTTTTTGGTCATTTGTCTGAAGCCATTTCAACTCTTTTTTTCTTTTCTGCTTCTTTTCGACCCGATAAAACCCACCAAAACTGAACGTGGCAAATGAAAAATATCTAGCTCAAATAACAGTTTAGAAAAGCCTCATCATGCATCATGAAAAGCATCATGCAACTATCGACTGAATAGTTGCATGCAATTAATGCGTCCTAGATTTCAATTATCATTGTTCAACATTTTGGCTGGAACTGACGCTACCTCTGGCTTGCCCGTTTGTTTGAGATAATGATTCCCTTCAGTCGCATTCTTGCCGGTTCCACATGAACAGGATACCACCATACCGGAGTGAACGCACCCGCAACCATCATCCCCTCCCCTCAGCCTCGGCGCAGTGGTGGGCGGCACTGGGCGGCCCACTCCCCGCTCTACGCACGCCCCATGCGCCGTGATACCGCGTCACTCCCCCTCCCTCCTTCCCCACCATGACCGGTGACCTCACTTCCCTCGGGATTTGGACTCGCCCTACCCCGACCGTAGCGCCACGTGGTGGCTCTGGAGATCTTAAATAGGCCCACTGTACATCAATCCCACGATCCTGCAGCAGTATGTGTACTACATGCTCTCCATGACGTTCAGCTACAGGGGTCGGGAAGTATGGCGTCAGCTCCGCAAGG
The DNA here is from genome assembly GCF_019059575.1 of Amphibalanus amphitrite. Lineage (NCBI taxonomy): Eukaryota > Metazoa > Arthropoda > Thecostraca > Balanomorpha > Balanidae > Amphibalanus > Amphibalanus amphitrite. The sequence continues at coordinate 79,899 of NW_024882080.1, forward strand.
ACAGCTTTGTGGAGGAGCGCGACCAGCATGGCAAGCTCCGATACGTCATCGACCAAGCTATCATGGAAAAGAACTACCAACACACGGGGCCCAATGCGACCTGTCGCAGAGCTACACAAATCACAGATGACGTAGAAGCTGGAGTTTACATGTTTTCTACTCTCAAACTGTACCTGTCGAAACTCCATCCAGAGCAGGATGCTTTCTTGCAGAAGGCAAAGAATGATCGCCAGATGGCTGTTGAGCCAGACGCTGCGTGCTGGTATGTGAACGCACCACTCGGTAAACATACCTACCATTGATCAGCTGATGCCAAGAATCAGCGCCGCAGCGGGGACATCAAGACGGTACACAAATCACTGTGTGCGTCACACCCTCGGCACCAACATGCTACGGCTGGGGTACCCGATCACAGTCATACAGGCGCGGCTTCGACTGAGATCGTCAATGACACTACAGTGGTACACGGGCCATCGCACGGCAGAAGAACTGCAGGACGAGACCCGCGCCATCACCCGGCCACTGCGCGGGGTGGCGCCGCCACAGACCGGGGCTGGAGATGGTGCAGTGGCAGGACCGTCCTCAGCTCCCCAGTACGTGGCGCCGCCGGCCAGTGGCCCTGAAGCGTCAAAGGAGACGTCCAAAGAAGCCCCAGTATCTGTACCTGCGGGTTCACGACGTGATCATCCGCCACAGCAGGGGGCGTCGAAGTCTAGTAGGAAAATCTGGAAATCCCCGGCGTGACGTCACGTCGGGGATGACCGACGGCACCTTGCACTGAAAGATACGGCAGAACGGCTATTTTTGAAAAATGATTAAAAATATGAGGTTATCGGTGGAGCCAACAAATAACTAAATGCACTTACTTTTATTTTTATTTCCACCGATAACCTCACAACACAAATATGTCCCTAAATAATCAGCATGATTAAAAATACTTTTGTGCTGTTATGACACACAAATTGCTTATCAGCATGTTCCTCATCATGTGATAAAGGCATATCCGTGGTATATCCGTGTAAAGGCACATCGACCTGATAAGCAAAGGATGTAAGCGTAATCCTTAAGGGCGACTTTCCGTTACAAATCCGTACATATGCATCCTTATGGAAATCGGTAGTTTGGCGATTGGCGACGCGCGCGACATCTGTGCTGCGACTGTAGCGTCACCTGGTGGCTGCTTTTCTGCTGTATGTAGGCATTGGGGGTTTGCCAGATGTGATTCCTACTGCTACACCACTATGTTGTCCCAATACTAGAAAAGTTATTTTGGTAGTAATAGGCAAGCAAATTGAAAGTTGATTTAAAAAATTGCTCTCAAATGATTACGAGATAATAACAAAGAAATTTTGATTGAATAATTATTTAGATAATCAACCGTGAAACTATATTCTGGTAGGTTTAGTAGAAATAAGTCCGTGCAACCTTGTATTTAGGGCCTTGCGCCACAGCATGTAGCACCGTTCCGTGCTTCTATCCTCAGGATACTGAAATCCTTCTCCTCCACGCCGCAACCAGGCGCGTAACCACCACTTGGGACACTGGGGACCGGTCCCCAGTAACTTTTGGGTTACTGGGGACGTCCCCAGTGAAACCGACGACCTCTTCAATTTGCTTTAACCCTCGCACGACCAGGCCATTTCTCATAACACGAACGACCAGGGGGGGGGGGGGTTGTTACGACCCCCCCCCCCTGGCGTTTCGAAACGGAAGGTCGTAGAGCTTAGCGGAAAAAACCAACGGATTGCTCTCAACGAGATCTCGCGATTGGTGGTATATTTTTTGGTCCTAGGTCAACATTTGACCTACTTTTGACCGGTCAAAGGTCAAATTTTCGGAAAAATAGACTTTTTTCAACTTTCGGCGGCGATTGCGGCAAAACGGTGGGAGATATCGACTTGAAACCTTCACTATCGTGTTCCTTGATCAATTCTCTATCGTTTGGTATGTATTTCGTTTCCCTAGCTCTAAAAATGGCGCGTTGGGAGCGCCGGAAGTCGGCAAGGTCACAGTCGGCGGCAGAAATTCGAAAAATCAAAATTTACATTTTTGAAATCTGATTGCATTTTTGGATTTGGGAGGTCCATTTGCTCCCTATAGAAGCTAATATTGCTGCATATTCCCATTGAGGTGACAAGAATTAGCAAAATAGTGGTTCGGGCGCTTTTCAAAAATAGTACCGGACGCTGTTCCTCTTGTGACGTCATAGCTCCGTGACCTGACCTGACCCGGTCAAATTTCTTATACCATATGATAGCCAATACTTGCCCCAACATGCATGGGAAGTTTCATCACGATCCATCAACCGATGTCCGTACCACCGGCAGGAAACCTCGGGCGTTGGCACTCAGTTTGTGAAAATCCGGCTGGAGGCTGTACCTCTTATGACGTCATAACTCCGTGACCTGACATGACCCGATCAATTTTTTTCGGCAAAAGATGCGCAAAGGTTGCCCCATAGGGTATTGAAAATTTCAGCCCGCTACGACAAGCCGTTTAGCGTGCACTTCGAAAAAACCTCAGGGGGGGGGGGGGTTGATACAACCCCCCCCCCCCTAGGCGTTCTAGGGTTAATAGCCAAATATTGTCTCTAAACAGTAGCGGCGGAACACCTTCAATTAAGGGGGGGGGGCACTGCCGACTTTTGGTCCCATTCTTTCCATGCAACGCCCATAGGGCTAATGTTAACCCGCGCCCTGCTGGGGGTCCTGGATTTCCACGCCCTGCTGGGGGGGGGGGGGTGTTTGAACACCCCCCCCCTTGTAACTCGGCTCCTGGGCCACGTAGCGATACGCGGAAGGCGGCGTTCGAAAGAGCGTAAAAAATAATGACGAAATCACTTCTGTCAATTTTTTGGTCAGGTCAAAGGTCAGGTCACCAGAGGTCATTGAAGGCAAAATTTCGCCGATTTCCAGGTCGAATGTCGAAAATTTCCAAGAAGCCAACGCATAACTCGGGAACCAATAGAGCTATAGCGCCGCGGAAAAGCGCATTCGATAGCCCTATTAACGCCCTTTCTGAGTAATTCTCTCAGATTTGACCTAAGGTCAACGGTTTTGCCTGCAGGGGGCAAAAACTGCAAAAATAGCCGATTTTTTCGAAAACAGTTTTTCTGCAATAACTTTTGACCCAAGCCTTGTACGAGCTTACTTTTACCGGCATCGTGTTCCTCTCGTCAAGACGCATCGAATGAATTATGACTTGACCTTTAAAGGTCAACTTGAAAATTTGACCTCAGGTCAAGGTCATGACCTGACCGGAAAGGGTCATGTTGCATATCAGTCGATCCGTATCGTCGAGCTGAACACATCTAAGGCGTTTTCATCGCTCTAGCATGCCTCTATCAAAAGTTATTTGCGAAAAAACTGTTAGATACCATTCGTGACCTAAGATGACCTCAGGGCATAAACAAGGGTCACGGACACCATTTTCAAGTTCAGTGTGTCTAAGCCACTTGTAATTCGGTGTTTGGGAGTGTTTATAATGTCTTTCATCCAAAAGAGGCGCATTTCAATTTTCTCCCATTGACTTATAATGGGGAGGTCGCAAAATTGACCTGACCTTAGGTCATCGATATCAGAATTCTGAGATATACATTTTGTACATGCTATTGCTCTTAGCAATCGCTGAAAGTTTCAAAGCGATCGGTCACTCGGTGTAGCTATGACAGACATTGAAAATTTTTATGAGGTGAGGTCACTTCAAGTGACCTGGTGACCTGACCTTGAATGACCTTGGTCTGAAATTTTCACAACATGTGTAGAATTGATGTATGATAAGGTGTACCAAAAACGGCGGCGCTCCGCGCCGCCGTTTTTGAGATATTCGCGAAAAACCACAAGGGGGGGGGGGTGTTCAAACACCCCCCCAGCAGGGCGCGGGTTAAATTGCCAAAATCAAAGGGGGGCAAGGTGCCCCGGTGCCCTTCCCGTTCCGCCGCCTATGTCTCTAAATCGACGTGAAGAGTAATATGTAGTCAACGGAAGACAAAACTATGGGTGTTTTGTTTAGCCAGCGCCCGGGTGGGCCTCTCAGCCAACTTCGCCATGGTGGGTGGGGGTATGGGGGCTTTTTGGCCACACCATATTATCTCGGAAAGTAAGCAAGCTGTAAAGACGCTGTAAAAAGCAACAGACAGCTCGGTACAGTATCTTTCAGAATTACCTATGCATGCCATTTTTGATCAGGTCATCGCTAAGGTCACTGGAGGTCACCAAAGGTTATTTCACGAACTTTTGTTCCCAATTTTCACAGCTTTTCACAAATCGGCGTATAAGAGGAACCAATAAAGCTGCAATGCTGCGGGAAAGAGCATCCGATAGCTCTTTCGAAGGCCTTTCTGAGTAATGTTCTCAGATTTGACCTAAGGTCAACGGTTTAGCTTCCAGGTTGGCGTTTTTGCCGAAAAGGTTTTTGTATCATAACTTTTGACTCAAAACTTGTGTGACGCTGATTTTACGGGCATCGCGTTTGTCTCGTCGAGACGCGTCGAATGAAGTATAAGTTGACCTGAAAAGGTCAACTTGAAAATTTTAACCCCTGATCAAGGTCACGGAAAAGGTCAAGTTGCATGTCATTCGATTGGTATTGTTGAGCTGAAGACATTCATGATATTGTCAGCGCTCTAGCATGTTTCTACCTAAAGTTATGGTAAAACTGTTGGAGATGTTTCATGACCTGAGATGACCTCAGGGGCATAGAAGGGGTCACAGGTGCAATTTTCCGGTTCAGTGTGTCATGTTTACCTGTGTCACGGTGTGTGAATGTGTTTTTGGCCAAAAGAAGAGCATTTCAAATTTCAATGTTCTCCCAATGACTTATACCTGATGGAGAGGTCGCAAAATTGACCTGACATTAGCTCACCGATGTGAAAACTTTGAGATATACGACTTGTTCACACTGATTTCCTCATGCAAAAGCTCGAGTTTCAAACTTCTGGGATGTAAACTGTAGGAATGACAGAGTCACAAAGTTTTTTAGAAGCATGGTTACTTTACTTGACCTGGTGATCTGACCCTAGGTGACCTGGGGCCAAAGTTTTCACGCACGATGCGGGTATCCTAAGCTATACCAAGTTTCGCGGCGGTCCACGCCGCGGTTTTCCTTACACGCGCAAAAAAAAACTGGCTGGTGTGGCCAAAAACGCCCCCCACTCTCCCCCCCCCCACTCGGGCGAAGGCTGATCCTGAAATATAATATTTGGTCTTCGCGGCCCTCTATGTGGTCCCCAGTGACTTCAGGCTCGTGGTTACGCGCCTGGCCGCAACCCCCCTCCGAGCTGGACAGGCAACTTTATCTCATGCGGGCTGCTCCCTTGGAGCGGCACCGTTGCTCCTGAGGGGGCGCACCCCGTAGCCGGGTGCAGTGAGTGCCTTGGGGCTGGGTGGCCTGTCCTCTGGACGGGCTCAGCCCCGGCGACTCACTAGGGTGCCTGCCCAGACCAATGTCTCCCCCTAATTCCTATCATCCTTCCGGCTCTGCAATGGTCTTGTCAGACCGAAAGGGCCTAACCCAACAAAACAAAACAAACAAGCATGTAGCGCCACGCACCGTGACCGACGCACGTGCACCGTGCCTTCCGCCAGGTGCTGGCACTGAGCGCTGGGATGCTCCCGCAGGGGTTGTGCCACTGCACCAAGCGGATGTAACAAGACCACCGCCGCCTCTGCCGCTCTGGGCCAGAGGTGACGCGACACCGAAGGTGTATTCTGGAGTGTTCCACAACTGTGTCTTCCATTAGTTGGGCGCAATGATGTTCGCGCCCGTGAAAGTCTGAAAATTATTTGATGTGCAGCCTACTCAATGGTACAGCCTGTTATTTCTTTGTGCCTTTGTGTGTAAAACCGAGTGTGTCGCGAGCCAATAAAGTTGGTTCTTTTCTGAATATTGATTTTATTCCAGATGTTTTTTATGTTATACTAATGGGCACAGTTAATTCGATGACACTTCATTTGACTAATATTGTTATTAACATTGTTACCCCCAAAAGAAAACCAAGCCCCGTTTCTTTTCTTTATCCCCCCCAAAAAGCCCTTTTACACAGACGAGCTGAGCGACGAACGGCGCAAAGTCGGTATAATAAACATAACCGGACCGCCTCCTCGGTACACCAGGCATTATTCGGTGTGCCTTGCCAAGGGTGTTTATATTTAATACATAACACTCATTTCATTCGTGTTATTTTTGAAAATATTAACCTCACTTCGTTCGGTTAATATTTTAGGAAGAATAATGCCCTCACTCCGTTCGGGCATTATTCAAAACACCCTTGGATAGGCACACCGAATAATACCTGGTATACCGAGGAGGCGGTCCGATTAAATATATATTAAATGGCCTAAAGTAAATGGCGTACATGTATATATGTATACAAAACAGCGTCAGCAAGGACTATTAGCAAGGGCTGGCCGAGACAGCGACGTGCACGGCCTCGCCTAGCGCTGCCCGCCGGCTGCCGGCACGGACTGCGCCCTGCCCTCCGGCCGTAGCTGTTCGTTGACTCGCTGGAGCCGCTGCCGGGTCACGTGTAGCAGGTCTTCCGTCAGCTCGTCTACGGTCGTGTAGCGCACGCGGCTAGCGTCGAAAATTTCTCGTACGTATGCTTCCATCTCTTCTTTCATACGCTGACAGACGGCACCAAACCGCTGGTCGGGACCGAGCAGGCCCCACGCCAGTACGGGGATCAGGTGCTCTGCCAGCGTGTAAAAGTGCGACTTAAAGCCGTTGGCGAATGTGAGCGACTGCCGTTTGGCCTTCATCACTGACCAGATGGCGGTGTTCAACGCCGACTCCTTGAAGCTGCTGGTGAGCCAGCGGTTCTGCATCACGGCCAGTACGGTCGCCGGCGGAGACTCGAGGTCGTCGAAAGCGTCCAGAATGATGTAGTCGAGCACAATGTCGTAGAAAGTAAAACACTTGACGTTGCGCGCCTGTAGCTCCAGTTTGACGGTAGGCCACACGTTCGGCTGCGCCAAGTACGTCACCATGGCGTCGTAGGCGGCGATGATGTCCTTGGGGTGGCGACCGGCGCGCAGCATGAGGTCCTCGAGAAGCTGCCGGCCGGCACAGACCATCCAGTGGCGCGCGTCCGGACGCAGCAGCAGCCGCTGGTAGCCGAGCCGCAGGCAGTGCAGGCGCGCCACAAACTCCACGTCCGAATTGCAGCCGACGCGTGCCGTGCGCAGTGTCCGGAAAGGAATGCCGTCTGTCTCGTACAGCTCCAGCGCCGACTGGTACAGCGGCCACTCGCCGGCGGCGCCAGCCAGCTCATCCATGTCAGCCGGCTCACCTTCAGCCGAGTGGAACGAGTCCAGCGAGCAGTCGCTGAGGGCACGCCGCGCAACACCACCCAGGTCGGCTGCGCTGTTCGGCACCGGAGTCGCCGACGACGACCGGTACAGCGCCGACTCGTAGAAGAGAAACATGTGCTCGCACTCGGCCTGCAGCCGCCCGGCTGAGTCGAGCAGCCGCTGCAGCTGGGCGCAGAACTCGGCCTCCTGGCGACTGGGCACGGCCTGGCCGCCGTCGGACCGGTAGGCGGCCAGCGCATCCTCCCAGTAGGCGGCGGCCGTCTCCAGCGCCTCCATACCCATCATGCCGAGCTGCTGCGGCGCCAGCGGCCCGCCGTCGGCCAGCCCGGCGCGCAGCGAGCCGGCGCTGGTGGCCGCACTCGGTCGTCGCCGGCGGCGCAGCGAGTCGCCCGGGCTGCACGAGTCGCTGTCGGCGACCGTGGGCCGCGTTGACTTAGCCGGCGCTCGGACGAGGCGCAGCGAGCCTCCTGGCAGCCCGCCGGCCGGCACACGCCGACGGCGCAGGAGCCGGCCTGCCAGCGCCAGCAGCAACGCGCCGCTGCCGCCAGCCAGCAGTGCAAACTTCTGGGAGCGAGACAACACCAGCGCGCTGCCCCAGCTGGACAGGCAAACTTGAATCGGTGACGCAACCGACATGCTCGCCAGGCACTCAAACAGCTGTCTTGAAACCAGTTCGTGCAGAGACCTGCAATGAAATAGTATATAATTTTTCTGGTCCAGTGCAGTGGCGTGGGAACTATTTTCTGGGGAGGGGAGGAAGGGGGGTACTCCTGACATTAATGTTGATATGAACACATCAGGGCCCAATTTCACCAAGTGCGTTAAACTCAATTTGGGGTAAACAACCAACTACCCCATTACGTAACTACAAAAAAACTACCTCAAAGTTCGTTACGTTGCTCACCAAGTGAGCTAGCCGCACTTGGTGAGATTGAGAACCAATCTCACCAAAGCCCTTTTTCACAAATGGCCCGATTTTTGTAGCTACGTAGTGGGGTAGTTTGGTAGTTAAACCCAAATTGAGTTTACCGCACTTGGTGAAATTGGGCCCATACCGTAGTTTCGTGCAACTTTGGCCACCGAGGGCAACTTTGGCCCACGTCTGAAAAAGGATTTGTTTTGCTGTAGCTTTTTACACTTATACCTAGTGCAGGAAAATTGCTGTTATGGTTCGGTAAGACTGCTCATCGGTTACCTTCGGGAACAATCCTGAATTGGTCTTAAGGCCAAGTTGAAGGGCTAGGAGAGGTTAAAACAACCCATGAAAAATTAACGGAAAATTAGGGCATGCTAGGACGGTTAACGGGTACGCCAGTAGTGAACTTGTGGTTTCCAGCTTGTAGTGGTTCAGGTAAGCTCGGAATAAACAAAAATTCAGAATGGTAACTCATTTCGTTAAAATAATAAAATAGGTGGACAGCGTGTTTTGTTTTAGCAACCAAAGGAAGGCGCTACCAGAGCATTATCCGAGTAGCGCCTTCCTTCGGTTGCAAAAACGAAATACTCTCGAGTCTCGAGGTCTATGTCTGTCGGGTCTCGATTTGACGGATCCGCAAAATTCAAACGGCGTTCGAAAGGCCTGTCAAATTTGTCGAAGGAAACCAAATTTCATTGATCTCGGGGTCACCGATGACGTCACAGGTCAGGTCAAAGATGAAATGTTTCACCGTTCACGGGTCTTCTAGGGAATGCGCTATAACACCGAGGAAAACACATTTTGTCGAGAATCAGCGGTAGGGCGTCAGTTGCCTAGTAGATATGTTGCTATTAGAGGTCACTGGCAATACCAGGTCAGGTCACAGGTCAGGTCAACAAGGGTCACAGGTCAGGTCACATGAGCCCAACTTTACTAAGGTTGTGTGATGCATGTTTTATGGCCAATTTTTCATTTCCAACTCCATGGTGTTGGTTATAAGACTATCAGGTACGGCTTAGGTCACTTTCTGGTGAAGTTCAGGTCAAGGTCAGGTCAAGGTCAGGCCACAAATGGTCAAATTTTAAAGTTGATAGTTTTGCATAAAATGGGTATTGATTCGATGCAGCTCGTCACGGGGAGTCTAATGGTGGTCTTTGTTTTGCGCTACGGGGTCTAGAATTGCTAAAAATTGAGTTTGAAAATTTGACGTCATCAATTTTGAACAGTTTTTTTCGCTATAACTTCGCCAAAAAAAGAGGTATCAATCTCAAATTTGGTATGTGGATGGAAGGCGGTAAGGACTATCACATATATTCCGGTTTTTGCGAAATTCAAAAAACTTTTTGGATTTTTCGATTATTATATCCAAAAAAATCTATTTTTTTGATTTTTGGGGGTCAAAATCCAAAAATTTCAAAAATCCGAGATAGCAGTTTTGTAGCCCTGTCCAATCTACAGCTTTTAGGTCTTTATCATTTTTCTGTATTTGCAAAGCTATAGGCCTGACAGCTCTTCCCGCGAAACCCTTTTTTGGGTCGAAAACGGCAGAACATGACGTCACTCTGACGTCATTTCCGGCCAACCTATCATAGCCTTTGGAAAAAATTTTTGGTCACAATATGTAAAATTGATGTCCGGGAGGGTACTGAAAGTTTGGTGACGATCGGCGCAGCGGTTCTGGAGATATATCGAAAAGTCTGGAGGGGGGCAAAAAATAGCCCCCCCCCCACCAGGTCGCGGGTTAAGGGCCCTTTCAACCCAGTCAGTCAAGGGCCCTTTTGACTGCGGACCCCCCCTGAGAGAAATCCTAGATACGCCACTGGGTATAGGATAGGGAAAGTGGGATATAGCGGACCACCGGGGCAAAGCGAACCACCCACCCTGTTGTACGTATTAGCAGTGCTATCCATTTTTTTTTTTTTTTTAGATAGCCATTAGAAGTGCTTCCCATCTACGCACTTTCACCTGCAGCGGCAGCCTGATCCGGGTGAGTTACTTCGCTCTAGAGAAAAAATGTGCTTTTTTGAATTTCCCTTCTTATTTCAGTGTTACAAAAAATGCCATCATAGCTACCATGTTTAGCCTTTATTTTCATGAACGTCTGTGCTTCGGAAATGCATTTGTATGGCTGTAGCTGCGTCGTTGACAGCAATCGTTATTCGCCGCATGTTGTCTGCAATGCGTGATCAAACAAGAAATTTGAAAATGGGGTAAGGCGGACCAGAAAGTTCAGCATAATTCTGGCTACTAGGTGCGTTCAATAAGTAAGTTCCGGAGAGCAATTACATAAAATTCACGCGGTCTACGCATGTGATTTTTTCAGGGATTAGAATTCAGACCTTTATGTCGAAGTGACCGCATTTTCAGCTTCTTATTCCATTTCTGTGACGATATGGAGCAGATCAAATAACACCATTTTTTTTTAGACTGCTTTAGAAATGGCATCGGCCACCCGAGAGGATCAACGTTCAGTGATATGATTCCTAGCTATCCAGGGCTAGCCGGCGGCTAACATCCACGCCAACTTCGTGAATGTGTACGGGAGCCATGCTCTTAGTGATTCCGCAGTTCGGAAGCGGAAGAAAAAGTTTGGGGAGGGGAGGGAGAGCGTGCGCGACCTGGCACGTGCAGGCAGGCTGAGGACGATGGTCACAGCCACTGACGTCGCCAAAGTTGAGGAGGTGGTGATGGCCAACAGAAAGATTACTGTCCAGGCGATAACAGAAACCCTAAACATAAGCCTACGCCAGGATCATTAGAGACCATCTCCTGCCAATAATCGCCAGTTGCCGCCCCGAGAAGACCCGTGGTCGGTTCATCCTCCGCCAGGATTACGCGTCTCCTCACCGTGCCCTCGTGGCGAGGGATGCCCTGCAGGCAGAGGGCATCGAGGTGCTCTAACACCACCCCTACTCTCCAGACGTTGCACGCAGTGACTATTGGCTGTTCGCAGACATGAATAAAAATCTCCGGGGCCGGAGGTTCGGCTCGCGGTCTGCACTCGGGTCTGCTTTTTACCAGTATGGCGAAAAGACCCTCACTCAAAGCTTCCGTGCGGCCATCCGGGACCTGGCCAAGCGATGGGACCGATGTGTTCGCCTGCAGGGCGAGTTCGTCGAGCCGTGAGCCATGTTTGGTTGAGATATGTCAAAAAATAAACGAGTTATATCAAGACGGAACTTACTTATTGAACATACTGGTAAATGGGGCAAAGTGGACCACTTCGCCCCAACGCAGTGGTTCACTTTGCCCCGCGATTTTCAAAATCAGAAACGTGTCTCGTATTATTCACGGTCAAAATCCGTCACTTTATACCAGACGTAGACAAAAATCATCAACAGGAAAGTTAGAGCTAATACATGAATCTTTCTATTAGGCACATTTACTTGGGAATCCCTGCGGCCAATGAAGCGTAGGCTTAGGACATTTCTTAGCTACCCCGCTTTACCCCACCTTCCGCTAGATACGTGAGTATGATAGCTAGGTATATGCTGAATTATCTTTAACCGAAAAGGAGCCCAATCAAGTTTACTTTCTACTTAACAGCACTATCCAATTGTATGTCGATTTGGATCCAGTTGGATGTCTTATTGGATATTCAATCGTATCTAATTGGATGTCTAATTAGACATCCAATCGGATCCAACTGGATGTCTAATTGGATATCCGATCGTATCCAATTGGATGTCTAATTAGATATTCAATCGGATCCAATTGGATGCCTTATTGAATATCTAATCAGATCCAATTACAATTAGATGTTTAATTGGATATCCAATCGGATCCAATTGGATGTCTAATCGGATATACAACTGGATATCCAATTGGATATCCAATTGGATGTCTAATTGGATATCCAATTAGATGTCTAATTGTATGTCCAATTGGATATCCGATTGGATATCCAATCGGATGATCATCTTGAAAATCCGTTAGAAACTCAATCAGGCAATCCATTTGGATCCAATTAGACTTTTTTACTAGGGATAATCTCTTTAACAACGAATTTTTGTGGTACCTGGAAAGTACCAACCCTTAGAATCCTTGCAACTGAAGTATTTTGCTTTTAAAATATTTTAAAAGTTGCAATCCTGGCGATTTACACTATCAAATCGCTTATTTATTTACAAACAAATCAATTTTCAGTTCTAGTAGCCCAATTTTCGACTATGAGGGATCAAATCAGCCTGGCAACTAAATACCTGGCAGCCGGCTTCTGGTTCACGGGCTCGACGCTGCGCGCCCGCCGCCGCCTTAGCAAGACCTTGACCTCCGCCGTCTGCTGCGGCTCCAAAGCCAAGCCAGCGTGGAATTGGGAGAGCTCGGTCACCCGCAGCTGGCAGCTCAGTAATCCAATCTAATCCTAATCCAGGGGCCGGTAAATGGTAGGACATGCCCCCTTTGGGGGTAATGGAGCCCCTCGGCGGGAGGTAATGGGGCCTCTGAGAAAGCCTCATAGAATCACTGGCTCCCTAATGGTTGACACACATGTTATCAAGGTGATACCATTGAAGGGGTAAATAGCTATGTAGGCATATTTTAGTAGTTAATTTAGCCTTTTATGTGGTTTGTTAAGATAACCCTGGCCACAGTGCTTCTTATAATGGTAAATTTGGCACATAGCATTGCCTGGTTTTGTTCAAACAGCAACTTATACCCTGCTGGGTCTTAGCACGACTTTTCAAACTTAATGGCTAGGATGTTAAATTCATTTTGGTTAAAAATGATACCTTCATCTTATTCTCCAGACTTTAAAGGGTATGTAATGACCAGCTATTTTGAATCAAGACAATTCTTTTTTGGGAAATGAGTAGAAGTTTGGCACAGCCCAGAGGTTTTTAAGGTAAACACGTCAGGCTGCAGGCTGGTGGTCAATTATTTACTATTTTTTTTTTCACATGTTTTGTTCCTCAAGATGACTATTATTTTCAAAATTCAACATCAAATTGCCAAACCTTAAAAAAACATTGGTGTGGGTGTGTGTTTATTTGTTGATCATTATCATTGCTTTCTGATGCTTACAGCATCAGTAAGCATTGCGTGACCAGATGAATATTGAATGTTGCATGGTGTGAGTCTATCACAGATCTTACGAGGGCCATATGGGCTTCACGGTTTTAGAACCTGATGTTATTTCTGTATGTGTCTGCATGCTTTTGCCTGTTCGAAATACATACTGTCTCATCTTGTCTGGACGTGCTAGGACTTAGTAAACTTTGATATGTGGGGTTCATGATGACACATATTGCAGTAATCAGACTATTGTAGTTATAAATGGACAAGTTTGTAATGGACAATAAATGGACCACAAGGCCTGCAGCCCTGATGGTCTCAGCGCACGCATCTTACACGAGTGCGCAGAGGAGTTTGCGGTCCCTCTGGACATCATCTGTCGGCTATCGGTGCACTCTGGGGTGTTCCCGTCAGCTTGGAAGCGGGCCAACGTCATTCCCGTTTTCAAAAAAGGCTCTAAAAAGCTTCCTGAGAACTACAGACCAGTCTCTCTCTTAGCACTTTGTTCCAAAATTCTGGAGAGGGTGGTGTGCGATGGTCTGCTCCAAGCTGTCCATCCTGCGCTGCCTCCTTCACAGCACGGCTTTCTTCCAAAACGTTCATGTGTCACCAATTTAGTTTTTTTTTTTTTAAATCATTGCTGGACTTCGTTGTCGGAGGGATCGCAAACTGATGCCATTTACACTGACTACTCCTCTGCTTTTACCAGTGTGTGCCACAGGCTTCTTTTACACAAACTTGAGCACTCTTTTAGCATTTCAGGAGTTGCGCTTGACTGGGTCGATTCTTACTTGAGCCAGCGACTCCAAAGAGTCGTTCTCGAAGGGAAACACTCCGACTGGATACCGGTTCAATCCGGAGTGCCGGAAGGCAGCATTTTAGGTCCTTTACTTTTTAATTGCTACGTCGCTGACCTTCCAAATCACATCAAAACATCGTCTCTGTCATATGCAGACGACGTCAAAATTTTTCACCGGATCAACTCGAAACAAGACACTAGTGCCCTTCAGGCCGACCTGGATCGCCTTAGTGTGTGGTCCAAAACCTGGCTCTTAAAGCTCAACCCGGTCAAGTGCAAATCTATCACCTTCACCCTTCGCAAGTCACCTCATCACGCCTCATACTCACTGGACGGCCACCAGCTTGAGCGATGTCAACGCGTGCGTGATCTTGGTGTTATTTTAGACACAAAACTCACATTCGCTGAGCACGTAGATGCCACTGTTTCAAAGGCCAATCGTATGTTGGGACTGCTCATGAGAAGCATGCAGGTGTCCACTCGTGCACATAGAGTTAAATTCGATCACGCTGCATGTCTAATCGCCTACAAAGCACACGTGCGATCTGTAATAGAATACTCGAGTGTTATATGGTCTGGTGCCGCTGTCACCCACTTGTGTAGATTTGAGCGTCTCCAACATCGATTCCTGATGTGGCTGGGAGCTAGAACTCAGCCTTCATGCCCGCCTCTCGACTATCAGTCCCTGCTGTGCAAGTTTGGTTGCGCATCTGTTAAGACCCGCCTTATTCAGTCTGATTTAATGTTTGCGTGTTCAGCACTGAGGGGGCACCTAGACTGCGCTGAGATATCGGGACTGTTCCCTTTATCCGTACCAGGCCGACGCACACGACGCCCTGAGCTGTTCCACGTACCTCGTGGAAGTGGCAGGGTCGACTCTGTGAGGAGAGGCTTTTTGGTGCGAGTTCCTCAACTGCTCAACTCGCTTATGCAGGATAACAGGATATCAGAGCGACTTATTCCAGCCGTCCCGATCTTTGAGATCGGACTTAGTTCAGTTTGCTGGTCGTCAGGGCTCTTACGTATGCTAACTCCGTGGTAGGAAGTAGCATATAAAGTTGCGTCGTGCTGTTTTTATTACGTAGTTACATGCATTTTCATTTATAATGTGTGCTTCTTTTAACACCATCTCCTTCTACTATTACATCCTCTTATCATCATCTCCATACCATTTACCAGTGGCGGCGGAAGCAGGGGGGCAAGGGGGGCAGCTGCACCCTAAAGCTATGGAAAGGGGCGCCTCGAAAATCTGTAGAGGAGGCAGGAAGTTAAAGGTAGTGTGCCACCTTTGAAAGATTTCCCGTTTTATTTTTCCTAGGATAAGAAGCTTCTGTTTTTACCTAATATCGCAAAAAAAATCAAAAATGGGCCTGGAATAGTGCCTTTTTCGCCTAAAAGTTTATCGGTTTTTAGATATGTATAACAACTGTAGTGGGCTCACCTGCAAACAGGCGTCGGGCAGCAATCGCGAATGCGGCGCACTTGTGACAATAAGCAAAGGTCATTATAGTGTTACGACCATACGACGTACGGGAATGAGTTATCAGCTGTCTAATCGTAGACAACACAATGTCGAGCCTTAAACTGTAAGCCTGTATTGGTATTGTTTCTTAAATTTGGCTGTCGAGCATTAATTTGTGGTTTGAAATATGATTTTATGTAAAATAATTGATATGAAACAGCCGTCTCTTAAGTTATGACCCCATTACACCACACGCAAGTGGCAGAAATGACAATGATCAGCTGACGCATTTTTCTTGGCCGAAGTCAGAGCGCGCGGCCCGACGCACCACGCGTATTTGGAAATTCCGACCTCGACGAGCATCAGAAGCCACCTAACAGGCGTGTTCGAAACCGCAGGAGATGATGATGAACGGGTTTATCGAAACTTGATTGGATGAGCCTATCGGTAATAGCGATTTTAGTGTGTGCATTTATTGTTCATAGTGGTGTGAAATGTGGTTGGGGTACGACCGACAACCCGTCGGGGCGAATTTCGCACTGGGGTACTCAAAATTTGAAGAATTTAAGACGTTTCCATAAGTTTTGAAGGTATGGATAAGTTCTAAAAATCCGGTTCTCCTTATCCGGGTCATTAACTCCATATGGTCCAGGAAAGCTGGCACACTACCTTTAAGAGGTGCGGCAGCCATAAAGCTGAGCAGTGCGACACCGCAACTGATAAAGGCACTTGTGACACGAAGAGGGTGGCAATGACGTGGGAAAAGTATCTTTTGATATGCTGAAGAGTGGAGGGCATCCTTATCTGAAACAAAGGCAGATGCTGCCGACCCTGTCGAATATAATCTTGCCAGGCGATAAAGGCTAGGAGGGCGCAGCCACTCGAGAAGCGCGCCATGCGGAAGAGGGGCGCCTGCATGCGTAAGAGGGGCGCCTGTGTGTGGGATGAAAAAGAAGCATTTATGGAGACGTCTTTGAAGGCGATAGCCTCCGAACGCCAACACGAACATATGAGGGCTTATAGCGTTGCAGGCTCCATGCGACAAAAAGGGGCGCCTGATGGCCGATATGCGAGAGGAAATTAGTTTGTGTAACATTTATCGGGGGCGGTTTGCCGTTTACAACATATGAATGTTAACCCGCGCCCCGCTGGGGGGGGGCAGAATCTGCCCCCCTCCCGTTTTTCGCCAATAACTTCTAAACGCGTTACGCCAGCGGTGTCAAACTTTCAGTACCTTATCATACATCAATTTGACACGTTTCCTGAAAATTTGAGCGAAATCCGTCGGAAAATTTTTGAGAAATTGACGTTTTAGTGACGTCATGTTCGCCATTTTCGCCTCAAAAACGGCAAAATTTCAAACGCCGCTAACAACTTCATTTTTAAAGGAATCAAGACGTAACAAAAAAGGTTATACGTGATTCTACTTTGTCTATCAAATGGCTATCTCGGTTTTTTGAAAATTATGGATTTTGGCCAAATTTTTTCCTAAAAACTGACTTTTTTGGGAAAATATTTATAAAATCCAAAATTTTGAGTTTATCGAAAAAAACGGAGTATATGTCAAAGAAGTGGTCTATGTGCACCTACATACCAATTTTTAGAAGAATCGGTTCAAAAATGTGGGAGTTATTCAAAATTGTATGACGTCACGACACACAAATTTTTTGAAAAATGATTTTTTGGAAGTTCTAGACCTCGTACGGAAACAAAAATAGCACCATTCGATTCGCCGTGAAAAAATGCATCGGATAGACACCTTTTTAGGCCTTAACAACCAACTTCAAAATTTGACCTCACTTGACCTGACCTTGACCTGACCTCGACCTGAAACTCATCCAGAGGTGGTCCATATCACTTATTGAGTGTGCCTATTGAATTCCATGAGTAAAATGACCCATAAAACATGTGTCGCACATGCCCTTTTCTATATTTTGTTTTTGGTGACCTGACCTGACCTGACCTGACCTTGACCTTGACCTTTGAATGACATTGTGTGCAACGAATATTGTCTTGGTAGTCTAAGAACACGTTTTGGGCAATCAGTCTCAGTCCATTCTTCGGCAACTACGGTGCAAGGCCGATACTGTAGAAACTTGCATTTTGTACCCTTGACCTGACCTTGACCTGACCTCTGACCTACTTAAGCAAAAAAATTTGGGCTCTTAAGATCCGCCTTGTTGAGAGCTTTCGATTGCCGTTTTCCCCGTCTTTCTACGACCATCGGTTCGGAAGTTAGACAGGGGGGCAGAATCTGCCCCCCCCCCCCCAGCAGGGCGCGTATGGCTGAATAGCCCAGCGGGGCGCGGGTTAAGGGAGGTCCGAGATTGGGGCCTGTAAAATTGCACTGTCCGTATGGGGCGGTTACACCCCTAGTGCTAGGGCGTATTTTGCGTTTTTTTACTGGGGAGATGATTATGACCAGGAATAGCACTCTGCAAACTTCTATGGGCGCCTGTATAGGGGCGAAACTGATTTTCCAGTGCAGGGACGGCCATCGGCATTGTGGGGCGGCATTCATTCCACTGGGGCGTCTGCCAGTGTTGAAGGGCGGTATTCATTTCAATGGGGTGCCCGTTGGTGTTGATGGGCGACATGTATCACCTGGGGCGCCTATCGGAGATTGGGGCGGCATTAATTTCACTGAGGCGCCTACCGGCGTTGACGGGTGGTATTTATTCATCCGGGGCGCTTATCGGTGGTATAGGCCGGCATTCGCTTCACTGAGGTGCCTATCGGTGTTTTAAGGCGGCAGTAAATCCACTGGTGTCTGGGGCGCCTACCGGCGTCGAAAGGCGACATTCATAATTCATTTCAATGGGAGGCATATTGGTGTTGATGTGTAACATTCATTCTCCTGGGGCGCCCGGCAATGAGGGGGCGGCATTTATTCCGTTCCCCTGGTATGGGCCCCTATCGGTGTGGAGGCGTCGCCGTCGTATTAGTTTGAATGAAGGTTACATTTACGCTATGGAACGTACCTAACTATTTCTCATTACATAAAAACTGTAATTCTGAACGTGTTAACCCTCGCACGACCAGGCCATTTCTCATAACGCGAACGACCAGGGGGGGGGGTTGTTACGACCCCCCCCCCTGGCGTTTCGAAACGGAAGGTCGTAGAGCTTAGCGGAAAAAACCAACGGATTGCTCTCAACGAGATCTCGCGATTGGTGGTACCTATATTTTTTGGTCCTAGGTCAACATTTGACCTACTTTTGACCGGTCAAAGGTCAAATTTTCGGAAAAATATACTTTTTTCAACTTTCCGCGGCGATTGCGGCAAAACGGTGGGAGATATCGACTTGAAATCTTCACTATCGTGTTCCTTGATCAATTCTCTATCGTTTGGTATGTACTTCGTTTCCCTAGCTCTAAAAATGGCGCGTTGGGAGCGCCGGAAGTCGGCAAGGTCACAGTCGGCGGCAGAAATTCGAAAATTCAAAATTTAAATTTTTGAAATCTGATTGTATTTTTGGATTTGGGAGGTCCATTTGCTCCCTATAGAAGCTAATATTGCTGCATATTCCCATTGAGGTGACAAGAATTAGCAAAATAGTGGTTCGGGCGCTTTTCAAAAATAGTACCGGACGCTGTTCCTCTTGTGACGTCATAGCTCCGTGACCTGACCTGACCCGGTCAAATTTCTTATACCATATGATAGCCAATACTTGCCCCAACATGCATGGGAAGTTTCATCACGATCCATCAACCGATGTCCGTACCACCGGCAGGAAACCTCGGGCGTTGGCACTCAGTTTGTGAAAATCCGGCCGGAGGCTGTACCTCTTATGACGTCATAACTCCGTGACCTGACATGACCCGATCAATTTTTTTCGGCAAAAGATGCGCAAAGGTTGCCCCAGAGGGTATTGAAAATTTCAGCCCGCTACGACAAGCCGTTTAGCGTGCACTTCGAAAAAACCTCAGTGGGGGGGGGTTGATACAACCCCCCCCCCTAGGCGTTCTAGGGTTAACCCTCGCCCTGGCAGGGGGGGGGGTCGATGCGACCCCCCCCCCCTAAGGTTTTTCGAAGATAGCGTAAAAACGGCGGCGCGCAGCGCCGCCAAATTTGGCACAGCCTATGGGGCAACCTTTTTACATATGACCTGAAAATTTCAGGTCCGGGTGACCTTGGGTCAGGTCACCAGGTCAGAAAAACCGGTACAAGGTCATGGTCAAATTTCAATTTTCTGTTTGCAGCTGTCCAACTCACAGTTTTGGACTGATTTCCTTCAAACTTTCAGGATGTGCTAAGTTCACCGAGTTGTATAACATATAGTTCGGGTTTTTTTAGGTCACTGACCTGAGGTCAGTTAGAGGTCATTACGTCGTAATGTTAAGCCTATAGGAAAATAGGGTAAGGTGCCTAATTAGCGACCCTTTCCGATTTGCGACCTACCTCCCTACAGAAAAACTGGCAGGAGAAAACGGGGTAAAAACATCGTCAAAAAGTCAGCCATACTTTGGTTATCAAATTAAATTATTTTCCGGTGGTCGATGGTTCTGGTGGGACGTTTCAGGTGAGTTTAAATAAAAATGACGAGTTTCTTATCCAAAACGTGTGTGTTTGGGCCCTCTCTGATGAAAAGCGATGCACATTAGGATGCTGCACCTTTTTTATTCTGAATTGACATTCCTTTTTTAATTGATTGTCGTTTTCCCATAGTGAATCGCTCAACTGTGCACAGCATGGCGGTTAAAAATGTGTCGCAACTCATATTTCCTATTTGCGCCTGACATGGTCGCAAATAGCTCAAGAAGGAAAAGAAAGGGGAAAAGAGAGAAATGAAAATGAGTTGTTGCTGAAGCTTGCAATGTGTGGCAGGGGATGCCAAATGTCATCACCGACTGCAGGGGTGCCGAATTCAGCGCGGACCTCGAATATCATACAAGATAGCCCGCAAAAATTTGGGTTTCTGCCTTCTTTTCGCCTTCCGTGCATCACGTGATCAGTTTTTACTTACGTAAATGTGTTGGATAAACGTTCCTGTCCGAGTGATTGAGTGCTTTGCGTATAGGTTACCTTTTTGAGATCATATTTCATCTTTTCAGGCGTCGCATTTTTTGCCATTTTTAGTGTGGGGAAACTCATAGACTTATTAGCGACCCTCCCCGGTCGCTAATCGGGAAGAGTTCCCTATTAGCGTTTTTTGCAATGGTTTGCCAAAATGCTCACTACAAATATGTTAGTGAATATTGGGGCAGAAAATGACTATATTTAAATAGAAAAATGAACGATCTCTCCGAAA
Source organism: Amphibalanus amphitrite (assembly GCF_019059575.1). NCBI lineage: Eukaryota > Metazoa > Arthropoda > Thecostraca > Balanomorpha > Balanidae > Amphibalanus > Amphibalanus amphitrite. Next base: position 100,651 of record NW_024882080.1, read on the forward strand.
ATCAAGCCAGTAACACAGTGGCACCCACAGAGCGTGAGCAATGACGGTTCAAATTAAGTGGGTCGCTAATTAGGCACCTTACCCTACTAAATTCGGAAAATACTGGAGATATCCGCTTCGTTCTATCACTTTTGTGCTTTGAAACCACAGTACGTAACAGCAGGTCACTTGGTGCTTCTTTGTTTGGTGTACTTATCCATGGGTCAGGTCAAATGAGGTCAACTGAGGTCAAATGACGTTTTTGCCAATAACTTGGCGCATAATGACGCTAGAGCTTAAAAAATGGTATCATTGTGTTCCTGGTGATCAGCCGAATCGAATGATATGCAATATGATGCAATTTGGTTAACTTGAACTTAAGTTATTAATTTAAGTTTACTTAGAATTTAAGAAAAACTTTAAGTACACTTAAGCAAGCTAAAAATTATATCATTCGACGCGCCTTGACGTGCTGAGTTCACTGGTGCTTTTCTTTTTGCTCTATCTTAATTAGATCAAAAGTTATAAGCGAAAAACTTTTGACCTGTTTTTAGCGAAATTTTTACATTTATACCCCCCAAACCCCCCCCCCCCCCTAAATATTGACCTAGAGCAACCAAATTTGCACAGGGGCGAGAACTCCAGGGGGTCCACCTACCTACCAAATTTGGTGTTTCTAGGTGCCTGTGCTGGGCGGTGCCTAGTAATACGCCGCACGCGAGTGTGATATTATCTTGCGTTAGGATGGTCTGACCTATTGGCGTATTGAGGGCGATTGGGAGGTTGCGAAGAGTTTTGGTGAAGAGCGAAGTGAATGAAAGTAATGTGGATTATTGGGTGATGTGTTGAGCGCGTTTGCTTAGAAAATATATCAATTCGCTACAAGCTATTTCGGCTATTAACGTAAAATGGCAGGTTTACAAATTAAGGATTTCTTGCAGCCGTTTGACGGATCCGGCGATGTAGTGCAGTGGCTAACGAAAGTAGATGTTGTTGCGAAGCTACGTAAAATCAAGAATGTCGCAGAAGTTATTCCTCTTTTCCTTGAGGGTGCCGCCTTCGCTGTGTATAACGAGATGGCAGAGGAAGAAAAAGTAAACGCGGAGTGCGTCCGACAAGCACTGACTGTCGCGTTTGCGACCAACCCCTTCCGTGCCTATGAGGAGATGTGCAGGCGAGTGTGGCGGGATGAACCGGTAGATGTGTACCTGACGGACCTCCGGCGGCTGGCGCGTCTGGCTGGAGTAACTTCCGATATTCTTTTGCTGCGTGCGTTCGTCGTGGGTCTCCCAGCAGCTGTATCAAGAGAGCTGCGTGCACTGCCAGGCGTGGAGAGGATGCCGCTCTCCGATGTTGTGGAGCGCGCTCGCTGTCTGGTGGGAGAGCTTGTCGAGCGGCCTGTGGTGACCTCTGCGGCTGCAGTGGCACGCAGAGGCGCCCCGCTTAAAGGAGCGGTTCGATGCTACGGTTGTGGGGGTCCCCATCTTCTACGGTTTTGCAATGCTGCTGTGAAGACACCACTGTGTTGCTGGAACTGCGGGTGCGAGGGCCACTTGGCCAGAGACTGCCGTGTGGGAAACGACGCAGGGAGAGCTGGTGCGCCGGCAGCTCCCCCGCAGCAGGGTTAAAGGCGTTGCCGATTGTTCCAGTGGCTGTCAATGGAAAAGAGTTCCAGGCACTTCTAGACACAGGCTGCTCTCGAACTGTAATCGCCGTGTGGACAAGTGGGGCTCTTCGGCGTGGAGGACAAGAGATAGTGACTGTTGATGGTAGTCGAATTACCTGTGCTGGAACAGCGTCAGTCACGTTGAAGGTCTGCGGGACTGTGATAGCAGCAGATTGTGTGGTGGTGAATCAGCTGCTCAGAGGTGTAGACGTGGTGCTGGGCATGGATGTGTTGACTCGGTTGGGCGGAGTCAAAATCGATGGTGACGGAGTAAAGCTGGCATGTGGAGCTGACAGCAAAAGAGACGCGTACAATGAGGAGATCGCAGCAGTCGGGAGAGGCGTGGAAGCTGCGGCTGCGTCGTCAGTGACTGCTGAAGGTAAAGATGATGCCGACAACAGTAGCGCTTGTGAGGGAAGGAGACAATCACCCGGAAGAGACGAGATATCTGGGGCTACACCGTCGATGGTTGTTGAAGATCAGGATTTTAGCGCCTCTTTCGACGGTTGTAAATGGACCGTGAGCTGGAAGTGGAAAGATCGCGCACCAGAATTGGCAAACACAGTAGAAATATACCAGAGCACCTTGAATGAGGAAACAGAAGAAAAGTTTGAAGAGGAAATCCAGAAGTGGATTGAGGCGGGCTGGCTACAGCTTCAAGAAGGCGAGCCTACTGGTGGCGTGATACCGCTGATGGCGGTCATGCAAGAGAACAAAAAGAAGGTGCGCCCAGTGTTCGACTTCAGGGAGTTGAATGAATTTGTTGAAAATCATACGAGCGGGGACATTGCAGTGTGTGACGAAAGCATTCGAAAATGGAGACAGATTCCTGAACCAGTACGCACACTGGATTTGAAAGCAGCATACCTCCAGATTCATGTAGACTCTTCTCTGTGGAAGTACCAGCAGGTCAGGTTCAAAGGGAAGACATATGTTCTCACGCGCCTAGGTTTTGGCCTGAACTGTTCTCCTCGAATCATGTCGAAGATCTTGAGTGAGGTGCTGGCACAGGACAGTTCAGTGCAGAGCGGGACAGATCACTTCATGGATGACATCATCGTGCAAGAGAATATAGTCACCGCAGACCAAGTGGCGGCTCATCTGCAAAAATACGGTCTCGAGACAAAACCACCAGAGGCGCTGGACGGCGGACGTGTGCTGGGTCTCCAGCTGAACCGTGACAGCCAGGAGGGTCTTCAGTTCAGCAGAGGCAACGAGATCCCTGTCATGGACGCATCTGTCAAGCTAACACGTAGAAAACTGTTCTCGATCTGTGGTCGCCTCACCGGTCACTATCCGGTCTGCGGGTGGCTCCGAGTGGCGTGCAGCTACATCAAGAGGAGAAGCGAGGGTGTGCGATGGGAGGACGATGTCGGAATGGATGTGCGTCTGATGACAGAAGAGCTTCTTGAGAAGGTTCAGGAGCATGACCCTGTGCGAGGCCCATGGCTGGTGAAAAATGAAGCAAAGCACGGCCGCGTTTGGTGTGATGCGAGTAGCCTGGCGATGGGGGTCGCACTGGAAATCAATGGAGCCATTGTAGAAGACGCAGCCTGGCTGAGGAAAACAACAGACTACAATCACATAAACATCGCCGAACTAGATGCAGCAGTGCGTGGTGTGAATCTAAGTCTGAAGTGGGGACTGCAGTCGGTAGAAGTCATCACTGACTCCGTGACGGTTAAGCGGTGGCTGTCTTCAGCGTTGGAAGGAAACTGCAGGATAAAAGTCGCAGGGATGTCGGAACTGCTGGTCAGACGTCGCCTGGGTCTCTTCAAGGAGTTGGTGGATTCATATTCGCTGCTGGTGACAATTCAGCTGGTAGAATCCAAGAAAAACAGAGCTGACATCCTCACAAGAGTGAGCAAGCGATGGCTGGGCGGAGAAAAGGACAAAGACGTGTGCGCGGCTAATGTCGAACTGCTACACGCGGAACACCATTTCGGAGTGGACAAGACGCTCTATCTGGGACAGCTGGTAGATCCTGAGCTGACCAGGGCAGAAGTTGAGCAATGTGTGCAGCGATGCGCCCCATGTCAGTCCATCGACCCATCACCAGTCACTCATGAGGGTGGAAGTCTAGCTGTCACAGACAACTGGTCACGTCTGGCAGTGGACACGACCCACTTCGGAAACCGCTGCTACATTACAGTAGTAGACTGCGGTCCAAGTAGACATGCGATTTGGAGGAGAATTCGATCAGAAAACGCAGAAGATGTGGCCACTGTGTTAGAGGAATTGTTCAGGGAACGAGGTCCGGTGGATGAACTTCTGTGTGACAACAGCACCACGTTCCGCTCTTACAAGCTAGCGGAACTGTGCCGCCAGTGGAACATCCGACAGAGATTCCGAGCAGCATATCGTCCATCTGGCAATGGCATTGTAGAGCGGAATCACAGGACAATCAAGCGCATGGCCGCGCGAGGTGGTATCACCCCACTCAAGGCAGTTTTCTGGTACAACCTGGCAGCAAAGGACGGAAGTGACCCGAGCACGGCACCAAGCAGGGGGATATTCACATATCGGTGGCGCCATCCGGAGGCCCAACCGAAGGACCCGGCTCTGAGCGAGGAGAGGATGACTCACGAGTACCGTGTCGGTGACCAGGTCTGGGTGAAGCCGCCCGGTGCCAGGTGCACTACCCGCTGGTCTACTGGCCAGGTGACCGGTGTGGTGTCGGGCAACACTGTGCTGGTGGATGGTGTACCCCGGCATGTGCTGGACGTTAGAAGGGTAACGCCAGAGGGGGGCAGCTAAGCTGACGTGTATAAGTGGTGTATGGGGTAGTTATTGATGCTGTGATGTGGACATCAAGGGGGCATGTGCTGGGCGGTGCCTAGTAATACGCCGCACGCGAGTGTGATATTATCTTGCGTTAGGATGGTCTGACCTATTGGCGTATTGAGGGCGATTGGGAGGTTGCGAAGAGTTTTGGTGAAGAGCGAAGTGAATGAAAGTAATGTGGATTATTGGGTGATGTGTTGAGCGCGTTTGCTTAGAAAATATATCAATTCGCTACAGTGCCATAGGAGCCAATCGCGAGGGGGGTCGCATCGACCCCCCCCCCCCTGCCAGGCCGTGTTATGAAAAATGCCCTGCCAGGGCGAGGGTTAACAGGTACAACACATTGTCAAACGTCTCTTCACTGTTTGTGTTACTACATCCGTGTATATGGTAAGGGGCGCCCAGCGGGAAGGGGCGCTTCAATATCGTTTGCACCCCTATCCTAGAATACCTTCCGCCGCCACTGCCATTTACACTATTTTAACGTTTATTTTAACCTCATTTTCTGACTTTATGGTAAACTGCTCTGATTTATCATTATTTGTTCTTATTTTATTTTATTTTATTTTGTATTCATCCTCTTACCCATGCGGCCTCCACTTATCCTTTTATGGCATTCATGTTTTTGCGTTTTTGCGCTTTTACCACACATTATACATATTTTACACATTTTATTCATTACTGCATCAGCGTTTGCCGTTTTGGCATGGATGTCTTTGTGTGTGCGTGTTTTTGTGCTTATCAGTGTTTGTGTGTGTTATGACTGCAGCCGTAACTGGGCCTTAGCCTGTGGTTGTTTTTTGGTCAAATAAACCTGATACCTGATACCTGATTAATGGGATCGGATGAGGCACTAGGATGGCCTGGTAGATCCGTCTAATCGAGCTCGGGACGCGTCAACAAGCTTGATCTATTGGTTTGCTTGATACTGGAATTCTCTCCAGTGCTTGTCAAGCCGGTTTTTGTAGCTGTTGGTTGACGGTGCGCAGACAACATCTTCAGGGAGGCCGTTCCAATCAGTCACTACCCGGGCTGAAAGGTGCTGGCGCCTGACTCGGTTGGTTGCAGGCTTCTTGGCGATCTTCAATCTGTGGCCGCGAGTACGCGTTGTGAGTGCAGGCGTGAAGAAGTCGTCCTTGTTCAAGTCGCAGCGACCGTGGATGATGTTGTAGGTCGTGATCATATCGCCGCGACGGCGCCGGTGTTGCAGGGACGGAAGGTTCAGTCTTCTCAGCCTTTCCTCATACGGGAGGTGACGGAGCTCGGGGACAAGGCGAGTCGCTCTCCTTTGTACTCTCTCGACCTGTCGCCTGTCCGCAGCATTGAACGGGCCCCATATCTGATTACAATACTCCAAGTGCGGACGGACCAGTGATTTGTAGAGTACGGGAAGCGTCTTTCTGTCGATGTGCGCGAAGCTGTGCTTGATTAGTCCAAGCATTCGGTTGGCCTTACCGATGGCAGCTGCTGCTTGTTCCCTGAATTTCAGCCGTTGATCCACGAGAACGCCCAGGTCCTTCTCGATTTCTACCGCCTCCAGGGGTGTGCCTGCGATGGAGTATTCAGCCCGCGCATTACGACTGCCTAGGTGCAAGACCGTGCATTTCGTTGGGTTAAAAGGGAGTCTCCATCTGCGGGACCAGGTCGCCAGGGCATCCAGGTCATTCTGCAGTCTTGTGCGGCTTTGTTCAGTGCTAGCTTCAACGTAAACCTTCGTGTCGTCGGCGAAAAGCCTGCAATCACTGGTAACAGCTCGAGGCAGATCGTTCACGAAGATGATGAATAGCACCGGTCCCAGGACCGTTCCCTGCGGGATGCCGCTGCCAACATCAGTCCAGCCGGAGAAGCTCCCATTCACCACAACTCTTTGTCTTCTTCCCATCAAAAACGAACGGAGCCAGTCGAGAAGACCGCCCCGGACGCCCATGTCGTGGAGCTTCTGAATAAGCCGGAGGTGAGGGACCGAATCAAATGCTCGCCGGAAGTCAAGGTAGGCGATATCCACGGGCTTACCTTCCTCCATCTGCCGGGTCCAGTCCTCGAGTGCACTCAACAGCTGTGTTGCACAGGATCGTCCGGGTCGGAAACCATGCTGGCAGTCGGTTAGTTGGCCGGTGTCCGTTAGATGTCAGAACAGGAACCCTGCCAGCTTCCAGTGAGTGATTGAATAGATCGGTCAGTGGTGGACTCAGAGAGGATGCTAACTCCCTAAGAACTCTGGGATGCACCCTATCAGGACCAGGGGATGATGTCGGGCAAAGGTCGCGAAGCTTGGTCTCCACTTGACCAGGTGTAACTTGAACCGTCTCAAGAAGCGGACCCTGGCAGTTGGAGTTCAGACATGGAACATCTGAGGGGTCTTCGTCCCAGCAGAATACTTTGCTATACGAGTCAGCTAGGACCATAGCTTTGTCAGCATCTGAGTTTGCGACCTCGCCGGTTTCGGTGACCAAGTCATCCACTCTACTCTTGGTCTTTAGCCGGGAGTGAACGTAGCGCCAGAAGGCCTTTGGATTTGTAGAGAGGTTCGCCGCCAGTTGGCGTTCAAAGTCTCTACGCAGGCGTCTGGTAAGGGCCCTCAGCTCTGCTCTGACTCTTGTAAACTGGTAGTAGTCGGTGGTGCACTTTGTCCGAACATATTCTCGCCATGCCTTTTTCTTACGACTTTGAAGAGTGAGAGCAGGGGTGGATTTTTATATTAAGTTGGGGTTGCACGTGCAACCCCAACTTTGAATTGTGCAACCCCAACATCGGTTTGTGCAACCCCAACTTTACAACTGAAATGAATCGGCGGGCGACTCGAATGGTGCCGCTCCCATAACCCTGAGCCATCCCAAAACTCTATGCCACCCGTTGACTTGGCACCATCTTTCAAAAGAGCCCTACCCATCATGTAGGCAATAGTCACCCCTCAACTATCTAGTGTAGTTGCCGCCTCCTCAGACCTCCAATATAGGTGCCGCTCCCTCCAATGTAGGTGCCGCCCCCTCGAATATAAGTGCCGCCCCTCGAATGTAGGCGCCGCCCCTTCGAATGTAGGTGCCTCCCCTCAAATGTAAGTGCCGCCCCCTCGAATGTAGGTGCCGCCCCCTCGAATGTAGGCACCGCCCATTAAATGTAGGCGCCATCCCCTCGAATGTAGGCGCCACCCCCTCGAATGTTGGTGCCGCCCCTCAAATGTACCTAAATGCCGCCCCTCGAATGTAGGTGCCGCCCCCTCGAATGTAAGTGCCGCCCCCTCAAATGTAGATGCCGGCCCTCCTCGAATGTAGGTGCCGCCCCCTCAAATGTTAGTGCCGCCCCCTCGAATGTAGGTGTCGGCCCTCCTCGAATGCAGGTGCTCAAATGTTAGTGCCGCCCCCTCGAATGTAGATGCCGGCCCTCCTCGAATGTTGGTGCCGCCCCCCCAAATGTACCTAAATGCCGCCCCTCGAATGTTGGTGCCGCCCCCTCAAATGTTAGTGCCGCCCCCTCTAATGTAGATGCCGGCCCTCCTCGAATGTAGGTGCCGCCCCCTCAAATGTTAGTGCCGGCCCTCCTCGAATGTAGGTGCCGCCCCCTCAAATGTTAGTGCCGCCCCCTCAAATGTTAGTGCCGCCCCCTCAAATGTTAGTGCCGCCCCCTCGAATGTAGATGCCGGCCCTCCTCGAATGTAGGTGCCGCCCCCTCAAATGTTAGTGCCGCCCCTCGAATGTAGGTGCCGGCCCTCCTCGAATGCAGGTGCCGCCCCCTCAAATGTTAGTGCCGCCCCCTCGAATGTAGGTGCCGGCCCTCCTCAAATGCAGGTGCCGCCCCCTCGAATGAAGGTGCCGCGCCGCCCCCTCAAATGTTGGCCCCGGCCACTTATGCATAGGTGTCATCAGTCATCCCATAAAATGCAGGTGCCGTCCCTTCGAATGTAGATGGCACCCCCTAGGGTGTAGTTGCCGCCCGCTAAGGCCTAGTTGTAGTGCAGCCCCCTCAAATGTAGGTGCTACACCCAGACCCCTAAATGTAGGTGCCACCCCTTGAAATGAAGGTGCCTTTCCCTCACATGTAGATAGATGCCGCCCCCCATGCGTGGGTGCCGCCCCTCAAGTTAGGGTGCTGCCCATAAAATGTAGGTGCCGTCCCCTCTAAGTGTAGGCGCTGCCGCCTCAAGAGCGAATGCCATCGCCGCCCCCTCTAATGTAGGTACTACCCTCCTCTCAAGAGCTTGAGCTGTCACAAGGCCGTATAGAGCTGTCGGACATGCAAAATGACCAGTTAAAAAAATCGTGGATTTCGATTCCTGGTGCGCCGCTCACCGCTCAGTGGGGGGTGGGGGTGGTGCCCAGTGGAGGTCGCAGGGGGGGGGGGCATCAGGGCCATGGCACCCCAAAGACAAATCAGGGGCCATCATATAATTTGCCCCCTTAAACAACCGATGGGCCCCGATGGGCGTAGGGGCCCTGACTCTTACCCGATTGTCACGAGGCTCAAGAAACCAACGCCAGTTATGTAACAGCCCCCATACCGGTCTTTGAGTATCCTAACTTCTGAGGGCGCTTCAGTGGCCTTCAAGGGCCCACCTTGACCGATGAGGGCCCACATCGACCGATGAGGGCCCACATCGACCGATGAGGGCCCACATCGACCTCTCAGGGCCCTCCACTGGCCCTTGAGGGCCCTAAAGCGGCATCAGGAGTCCCCCAACCGGCCTTTGAGGGCCCCACACTGATCTCTTGATGGCCTCATTTGTCTCTGGGGTTCAGGACTGACCTTTGGGTGCCGGTCACTTAGAGCCCGCATCGACCTCTGAGGGCCTCAAACTGGCCTTTGAGGGCCCTGTACTGGTCTCGAGGGCTCTCAAACTGGTCTCTGGGGGTCCACGCCTCTAATGGTCTCATTTCTTTTTCTGGGGGCCCAAGACTGGCCTTTGGGTGTCCCCGAGGGCCCGTACTGACTTCTGAAGGCCCGATGCCGGTCTCTAAGGGTCCACATCGGCCTCTGAGGGCCCTATGCTGACCTCTGGGGTCCAACACCGACCCATGCTGGTCTTTTAGGGCCCCACACTGACCTCTGAGGGCTCCACGCTGGCCTGTAAGATACCACACCGGCATGTGAGGGCCCACGTCGGCCTCTGATGGTTCCAAACTGCCCTTTGAAGGCTCTGTACTGGTCTCTGAGGGCCTCACACTGCCGGTACGGACCCACGCTGGTCTTTTGAGGGTCCAAACTGGTTTTGTTTGTTTGTTTGTCGTTTATTCATGATTATGGGCATGGACAATGGACAGAAATAAAGTTGAATTGGTGCAAAAGCATAAACTTATTACGAGGCACCTCTTCAACAAAACAAAACGAAACAGAGCATCACCGAAATAAACACACACACACACCAGGTCCCACGCGCAACCCCGCCGCCCCAACGGACCTTCCGACCACTATAGCTGGACCACACGCGCTCCGCCAGCCTGCGGCCTCCCCCTAACTTTGCACGGCGGCCCGTCTGGCCAGACCGGGACGGTGCCGTTCCATGGCATATGCCGTCCCGGCCCCGGGGAGAGCTGTGGGATACCTCCCCGGGCCGGGGAGATCTGGTGGATACCTCCCCGGCGCTCCAGACGGGCCGCGAGCTCCCGCCCGCACCCCCGGAAAATCATCTTTCCCGGGGGTGCCCCCTAACCACCGCCCGGGCGAGGGGAGCGCCGACCCGACCCGACAGGCCGGCGCCCCGCCCGCCCGGGCGGCCGACCGGTCCCTTTCAAGTGGGACCGGTACCCAGGTTGGCCCGGATGGGTCATAGGGGCGGGGGCCCTATGCTCGGCAACTCAGGGTTCCGCCACAGGCCGGCGGAGCCCGCCTGGTCCCATAGTAGACCACATCTGCTGTCCACTGCCCGTGGCATCTTTTTTTTTTAAGCAAATCGTTTTGTTTCAAAAATGAATCCCTGAATGATATGCGCCACTTGCTTCGCTTGATTACTTGCTATGTGAGTTCCCTTCAAAAGTATGTCAAGTTGTACTTTGTCAAGTAATTGTGAGAAAGTAGGAATTAATTGTGACATTTCAAAAATCATTCTAATCCTAGCATTAGCATAAAGGGGACAGTGCAAAATAAAATGTTTTTGGTCCTCGCAATGATAGCCACAGGAGCAATTCGGACCATCTACAAGCTGATTTTGAATTCCGAACATATGTGCGTTAAGATGCGACATTCCGAGTCTCAATCTAGTTAGCAAAATGCTTCCCGTTCTCGATCCCAAATTGTAATACAAAGGTTGTGGGGCTTCGCCCAAGCGCTCTCGTATCTCTCGCTTAAAGGAACGTGATGAATGTAAACACCTGATGTGTGATGGCAGACGATTCCAGATCCTTATGGTGGATGGGATGAAGGATTTTTGATAGGATGTAGTTCGATTTGGAGGGAGCGTGAGTGATGCCGCATTGCGAAGTGGTCGTCCTGTGTCTTGTGCTCGTGTGTCGGGTAGAAGTGCAATCGTGTTTGGTGGTAGTGTGTGCCTGTCCTTCATAAGTGCATGGAGCGTGGTGAGTTTGTGGATCTCCCTTCGTGCTTGGAGTGTGGTCCAACCCAAGTCTTGTAGTAGAGTTTTGGTATGTGTTCTGAGAAGAGCTCCTGTGATGAGTCGAGCGGCTCTGTTATGGAGTCGTTCAAGTCGTAGAGAGTCATGAGTAGTCAAGTGTCCATCGTAGATCACGTCACAGTAGTCAAATATGGGGAGAATGTAAACAGTATAAATGTTTTTGAGAATGTGTCTAGGAAGGATTCGTGACAGTGGGTATAGAGGTCCTAGAGCCCTATTCACTTTGGATATGATGTCGTTAACGTGTTGGTGGAAATGCATGTCTGTTGATATGGTTAATCCCAGGTGTTTATGTGCAGTCACACATGGGATCGCTTGACCGTCAAATGTCAGTTTGGGAGGATCGTGTGTGGTCTTGTAAGTGAATGTCTGCTGTATAGTTTTGGCACCATTGAAGGTGATTTTCCAGTCGCTGCCGAACTTCCCTATGGTGGTGAGATCTTGTAAGAGTGAATGTTGAGCATTGGTTGCATTGTGTGTGTGTGGTGTGAATAATGTGGTGTCATCAGCAAAGAACAACATGCTGTTATGAGTTCGATCTGCTAAGTCGTTTAAATAGATGAGTGCTAGAAGGGGCCCCAACACGGAGCCCTGTGGGCATCCAGCGTTGATGGTTCTTGGACGACTAAAACTTTCTCCAACTTTGATTTTTTGAACTCTATTTTCTAAGTATGATTTGAGCCACTTAAAGAGATCCCCTGTAATACCACAATAGTTTTTACACTTAAATAAAAGACCTTCGTGCCATATCTTGTCGAAATATTTGCTGATATCCAGATAGACCACGGTAAAATCGTCACCTTTGTCTAAGGCAGTGTACAGACTATTGGTAAAGTGGATTAGTTGAAGCACCGTACTGTGGTGTGGCCGATAGCCACTTTGATTGTCTGTAAGCAGAGCATTTTCAGTGAGATGATCATGGTCTCTGACGGCCCAAACTGGCCTCCTAGGGCCCAACACCGTGGCTTCGGATGGCCCAATTTCTGTCTCTGGCGGACAAAGACTAACCCTTGGGCACTTCTGAGGGCCCGTACTGGCTTCTGAAGGCCCGATGCCGGTCTCTTAGGACCAACATTGGCCTCTGAGGGCCCATCCTGGCTTTTGAGGACGCTCTGTTCGGTCTTTTAGGGCCCCATACTGACCTCTGAGGGCTCCACGTTGGCCTGTAGAAATCACACTGGCCTCTGAGGACCCACGTCGGCCTCTGATGATTCCAAACTGACCTTTGAAGGCCCTGTACTGGTCTCAGAGCCCAGAGGGCCCTAAACTGGCTTCTAAGGGTCCCAAACTGGCCTCTGAGGGCCCCAAACCGGCCTCTAAATGTCTCACACCGGCTGCTGATAACCCCATTTCTGTCACTGACACCCAAGGCTGGCCCTTGTCCCTTGGGTGCCTCTGAGGGCCCTATGCCGGCCTCTGAGGACCCATGACGGTCTTTAGGGGCCCTGTGGTAGTGTGCTCCTCGATTGTCTCCCTGGAGCCGCCTCTGCGATGACTTGCCCGCCGGCGCATGGACCGACGGCTGGGGTCAGCAGGCGCGGTTGGAATGTGGACCAGTCTTGTTCGAGACACAATGCAAGCGGGAGCCCTACTGTCGCTTATAACAGGCCCCACACTGGACTCTGAGGGCCCCAGTCGGTCTATGGGGTCTCTACACCGCCACTGATGGCCCTATCATGGTCTCTGGGGTGCCAGGTTAGTCTGGTCCCTGAGGGCCCACGTCGGGCCTGGGGGCCCCATACAGGCCTTTGAGGGCCAATATTGGCCTTTGAGGGCCCTACACCGACCTCTGAGGGACCCGAATCGGGCTCCTATGAGGGACCACACTAGCATCTGATGAACCCACTCCGGTCGCTGGGGGCTCAAGATTGAACTTTGGGTGCCTCGCATTGGGCTCTGAGGGCCCACATTGACCTCCGAGAGCTCCACACTGGCCTGTAAGGGATCATATTGGGCTGGCCTCTGATGACCAACTGGTTTTGGAGGGCCAGTACTGGCCAGTGGCCACTCAGAGTCCCAAATCGGCTTTTGAGGGCCATAACCGGCATCTGATGGACCGAACCGGACCCTAGTGGCCCAAAACAGGCCTCAGAGGGCCCCGCACCAGACTCTGAGAGTCCCATCTTTAGTCTCTGGGGTACAAGGAAGAACTTTTGGCGTTTCATACCGTCCTCCAATGTTCCCTGTCAGTCTCTGGTTGGTCCCCATGTCGGAATTTCGGAATTTGAGGGCCGTTATCTCGTCGCAGCGGGACGGCATTAAGGTCTATTACCATATCGGGGTCACATCGGTTTCTGAGGGCCCATGTCTGCTGCTAAGGGTCCCTGGTCTCTGATAGTTCCATTTAGGTCTTTGAGAGGCCAGGCCTGCCCATCATAGGCGCCTCATGCTATCTTCTTATTCTCTGCCGATCTCGGAGGGCCCCTGTCGAGCTGTTTGGCCCGTGCAGGTTTTTAAGGGTCGCTGCTAGTCTCTGAGAGCCCCATGTCGTTAGTTGTGTCTATTTTGGGTCGCATTGGCACCACACATGTCTCTTAGGGCCCATACCAGTCAAGGAGTCCCACATTGACCTCTCAAGGACCAACGCTGGCCTCAAGGGCACACACCACCTCAGAGGTTCCGAACTGGCCTTTGACGACCCCGCACTGGCCTTTGATGACCCCGGGCCCGCACTGGCCTCTGATGGCTCAGGCAGGTCTCGTAAGACCCACGTTGGAGTTCAAAGACCCATACTGCTGTGCGAGGTCTCACCCGGTTTATCAGGGTCAATCTCAATACTGGCCTTAAATGATCTTACGCCGGGCTTATATAAGGGTCTCATACTGGTTTCAGAAGTTTTCCGCTACTTACGAAAAACTTCAAGGGGGGGGGGGGCGGATATTCGCCCCCCTCCGCGGTACGCGGGTTAAGCTAACACACCGCCCCCCAGCGAGGGTCTACAGGGGTCCCTTTGCCAATTCGTCCCCCCCCCCCCCAAACGCCAAGATTACGACCGTACCTACCTGGTGGCGCCCACTTCCGGACTATTGCGCCCCTCGGAACCGCTTTGGGCGCCCTTTCAGGGCTGTGCAACCCCAATAAAAAAAAAAACAAAAAAAAATCCACCCCTGAGTGAGAGCTTCCCTAGTCATATAAAGTTTGTTCTTGCGCCCTGGTGGGTGATTTAATGGAATGCCACGGTCGCAGATTGCAGTTAGCCTGTCTAGAAACACTGCGTAGTGTTCGTCGACAGAGCAGTCTTCAGGGACACTCCAGTCGGCCTCGCGCACCATATGGTTCATCATACCATAATTTCCGCGGTGAAAAGCCGGCTTCCGCGTCGTCGTGGGGTTTCTGGTGTAGCAGCGTATGCCAAACTCCAAAACGGCATGGTCACTACATCCGAGGGGAGGAAGAACATTGAGGTCACATACCATGTCCTCCTCGTTACTCAACACCAGGTCAAGAATGTGGGGTGTTTGGCCCGGCCGGAACCTCGTTGGGGACATCACATGTTGTGTCAGGAAATTGTCCCTTATCACCTCAACAAAGTCGTGGGTCCAGTGCCCATCTGGAGCCTTGGGTATTCCTGTCAACCAGTCTATCTCAGGTGCGTTGAAGTCGCCAGTTATGATCAGGTGACTGGGCCGTGTAGATGTTACACAGTTAAAGGAAATAGTTCACTTTTAACATGGGGGTTTGAACTGGAATAGCAGTTTTGTAGTTTGAGCTGAGACTAGCACAAATCAGAGGCTTTTACGGCCCAACGATCACTCTAGGCTAAGATATTCTATTTCTCGTTCCGAAAAGATTGCCTTACAGAAGAATGCTTGCCTTGCAGAGGAATGCAGTCACGTCATCGTCAGCCAATCAGCATGCTGCTTACGGCCAATGCAGCATGCGTAGGTTTGAACTACGCAATATGATTGGTCGACGCGCAATAAACTTCCGCGTCAACCATGATTTTATATAGAATATAGTTCTTCCTATATTAAAATATAGAAAATAATCCTTTTTACAAAAAGGTTTTATTTTATTTTCTGATCATTTTGAGCATAAAAATCATAAATTCATAGCAAAATACTAATTTCAGGAAAGTGAACTATTTCCTTTAAGGAGTGCGCCCAACTGGTGGGTTGACTCCCGTAGGCTCGACGGGCTTCTATAGATGCAGCCGACAAGCAGGGTATCGGCTCCCAACAGACGGATCCTCACCCATAAGTGCTCTCTGAAGTGTGTTTCAAACTTGGCTTCTGAGCAGGATAGGGGCTCTCTGACGTAAATACAGATACCGCGGGGTCTCATGGCCCCTTCATTTTGTTCTTCAGAACTAAAGTTCAAAAACGAATGGTATCCAGGGATTGAAAATCTTGCAAGAGGGATGGGGTTAAACAAGGCTTTAGGTAGAGCTTCGGTGATTAGGATAATGTCCGGCTCCACACCAGCTATCCTCAAACATAGTTCATCGCGCTTATTAACTAGCTGGTCGGCGTTCGTGTACATACACTTGAGCATATTTTTTTTCATGCCCTAGTCAATTCTGAGTAGGCCCAGCTTCCCCAGTCACTCTCTGCTGTTCACTGTTCTCTGTGTTTGGTGTTTTGTTGCGTGCAACAGCTGGCTGAGTCGGCAGCCGGTCCTTGCTACTTGCTTGTCCTTGTCTGGCTAGTCCCTCCTGTCTGTGACCTGGTGGTGGAACTGAGCTGGTGGGAGGAGCAAGAACAGCCACCTGCCCTGGGTTGTTTGCTGCAGCTGTGGCAGCCTGCTGTTGGACTGGACAAGGGGTGGGGGTTTCAGTCATCATGCTAACAATTCTCCCTCTCCTGATGATCAGGCCAGTTTCACCATTCCTCTTACGCCTGGCCAGTTCGTGGCGCAATTTCTTTCCTTCATCCCTTTCCTCCTTGGTGAGGTCTGGGTTGATGTATATGTTGGTGAACCCAGGGGTATTCCTGAGCTGGGGTGCCATTTTGATCAGCTCCCACTTAGCAGCTTCTGAGTCAAGGGTAGCTACAATGAGTCTTGGCTTCTCTGAGTCATTGCTGGATTTGCCTGCTCTGAAGGACTTGGTGATTCCGACTTGGAGCTGGAATATGTCTCTGATAAGAGCTGTCAATCTTGCTCTGTCATTTGCCATCTTTTCCTCATGTGAGTTTCCATTGGGTTCCTTGAGATTGTGCACTACAATGTTACACCTCCTCTTCTCTTTGTCAGAAAGCACGTTGATGATTTCTCTGGCTGTTGCTGATGGCCTGGTTTGTGCTGAGGCTAATGGCAAGTCATGTATTTTCTTTTCCAGGTTCTTAACAACATCAGCATATGTTCCCTTCTGTTTTTCTTGCTCTTTAACAAGCTGCTTGTGGCTGTTTAGCATGGTTTTGCTTAGGTTGGCTAGCTCTGACATGAGTCGAGCCTGCTCACAGTTAGCTTGTTCAAGCATCTGTCTGTGTAGGTGTAGAGATTCAGCCATTGCAGATGTCTGCTTCGTAACAACTTCCATAAGCTCCTCAAAGTGTTTTTGGTGAGAGACTGTCAGTGTTTCCACCTGGGCTTGGAGTTGGGCGTCACGTTCTTTCAGCTTATCAGTGCAAGCTATGTGGTCTCCCGGGTCAATTTTGAGTTCTGCTTTGCAATCTGCACAAAGCCACAGTAGGTCTTTGTGCAGACCTGCCACTCTGTATGTGGCTAAAGGGACACCTTGACAGGTGCAGTGGTACCAATTGTCACATTTGTCACATTGGAGGGCTTCGTCTCTGTTACTAACTGTTATGCCACAATCCTTCGATGGGCCTCCTTTGCAAACAGCACTAGCAGTGACACTTTCAGCTGAGCTGCCAGCCCTAGACCGACAACCGAATGGTTTGTACATTTCCTCCCCCAATTTTTGCACTGTTGGTGCACAGTGATTGGGGGGACTGTTTGCAGTGTGGGTTTCACGCCCTGACCCTGGAGATGCGTCCAGTGCCTCCAAATCACTGTCCGATAAGCTGTCATGAAAAACAGATCCTTTGTCTGGTTTGGTTCCAAGTTGTTTTGTGGTTACTTTCTGTTCTTCTGTGCGGACGCTCTGGTCCTGATCACCCATACTATTACCACGAGTGGTTACAGCTTGGTCCGGATTGGGTACAGAGTGCTCACTCACCTCCGTTGCAGGGGAAGACATAAGAGTCTGGCAGTCTGATGGTGCATGTCCTGCAACAACTGCTAATTTTGCATCCGATGCCTTACCGTTGAGCTTCAGCCCCTTTTCCTTGCCTTTTTCTTGTACCACACTTTCAGCACTATCACAATCGCCATCACAGTTTGAGTTTGGGCGTCCTCTCGCCGCATTTGTCCGCCGCAAACTGCGCCGCTCCATGACACACCTAGCGGTAAACTTCCAAACTTCAAAAATTGCTTTGTTCAAAAGTAAAGCTTATTTGAGTTTTCTTGTTGCTTCACATTCACAAATAATGATTAAACTTCCAAATATTTTCTCTTGATTTCTTGAAGTTCGATTCTTCGCAGTCCCGGAGCTCTTTGACGCACGTCCACCCAGGCCGGGGTCAGGAAGCATAAACAAATAAATATAGTATAATAAACAAACAATAAACAAACAATAAACAAATAAATAAGTATTGTATCGAGAGTACATGAACCTCCAGGCTCCACGAATCAAACTATTAAAACAGTTACATTAAAGGCGTACCGGTTTCGTCTATTGACTTCTTCAGCGCCGTTGTATGGAACAACGGCGTTTCATACAACGGCGCTGAAGAAGTCAATAGACGAAACCGGTACGCCTTTAATGTAACTGTTTTAATAGTTTGATTCGTGGAGCCTGGAGGTTCATGTACTCTCGATACAGTAATCAGACTGTTTTCAAGAAACCTTCCACACTTTTGAATGCTGAAAAAAGCTCTCTCTCTCTCGCTCTCTCTGGACAGTGCCATTGCGGTGCTGCTAGGCAACAGTATACTGCCTCCTCTGGTGGATGGAGTGGGGTGCCAAAGCTCAGTTATACATGTACCTACATTTCACCATTAAACAATAGATACATACATAAGCGTAGGAACCATGGGTGCAAGGGTGCAGCTGCACCCACAATATTTCTCCAGTGGGTGCAGACAATGTATTCTGCACCCACAATAATCTGAACCAAAAACCCCTTCTTTCATCAACACTACTTCCCACGCAGCATGGCAAATTCAAGATATGTTGCCTACTATCCATCTTTCGAAGCACTTGCTACTGTGATGGTCTTCAAAACTTACATTTGTGCTGAAAAAGGGAAATGGAGCATGTGATTGAACACATACCGAACCGATGACCCACTGTCAAAATGTTTAGCCCGATATCTTCGAAAATGGCTAAGTTGGCCGCTTTTACTTTTTGCGGTAGTCAATATTGACAATATTAGCCCTCGCATGTGTGCAGCGTTTTCCAGCTTCTAATGTGTAGGGGGAGGGGGGTCGGTCGGACCCCCCTGCCGTTCGGCCCCTGATCGAGCTAGAGCTTTGCGGAAAAAAACGAGGGTGTTGCCCGTGACGAGAAGAAGCCGATGATACCCAATTTTAAGGTCCTAGGTCATTGGTTGACCTTCCAGGTCAGGTCAATATTCCAAAAGTCGGTAAAATCGGGACCTGCTAGAACTGCGTAAAGTGAAGCTGTTATCGGGTTTTTCGGGGTGCTGATCACGAATATCTGATGTTAGTTTTGATCACAGATGATTTAATGTTTATGTTTTTCGGAGTTGTTCAAGAGGATAAGTACAAATATTACATTTATTCAGATATTTCGGTACTCGTTGTGGTACCTTCATCGGTGAAATGGCGCACAAAGTTTCGGTTCGTAGTTCGACAATCACATACAATACAAAACACGCGACAACGTCATCTAAAAACCTACACTTTAAATATGCCTGAGAAGACCTAATTACCTAAACCTAAATTAGCACCAAGCATATTACAGGCAATTTACCAGATGTTGGTGACTTTTTTTTATAATAAAACTACAACTGTTGGGGACAAACTTGTAATCTAAGGTTCACAATGGGCGTAATTGTAGGACAAAATATACGAAAAACGATATGAGAAAAGGTGGCGGCCGCTGGGTAAATACTAGAGGTTCTATAAGCTAGCGGTTTGAAGACGACGATACTATGTATGCTGCGGGTCTAGGTTAAGAGAATGTCCCATATGGGGCTCAAACGGACGCCGCCCTCGTCAAGGTTCATAGTGGCCTGTGGCGTTAGCTTGACCTCTATGGCTTCTCGGACCTTGCGCCTCTTCCAGTGACCTTCAGTGGCTAGCGTCTTGGCGGTGAGTGGGTTCAAGTCACCCCTGCAGGTGCTGAAGTGTCTTGCTGTAGCAGACTTGTCCAGCCGTGCGTGCTTGATGTCCGCGACATGTTCTTTGAGTCGGACATCCTTTGGCCTTCCCGATTCGCCGATGTAGACTGAGCCACAGGAACAGGATATCTGGTAGACTACTCCTTTTTTCTTTTCGGGTTTGGGGGCGTCTTTGGCTTTGACTAGGCGGCTTCTTAGGCGGTTCGATGAGTGTGCCACTTGGATTCCAATGGGACGGAGGACTCATCGGAATCCAAGTGGCACACTCATCGAACCGCCTAAGAAGCCGCCTAGTCAAAGCCAAAGACGCCCCCAAACCCGAAAAGAAAAAAGGAGTAGTCTACCAGATATCCTGTTCCTGTGGCTCAGTCTACATCGGCGAATCGGGAAGGCCAAAGGATGTCCGACTCAAAGAACATGTCGCGGACATCAAGCACGCACGGCTGGACAAGTCTGCTACAGCAAGACACTTCAGCACCTGCAGGGGTGACTTGAACCCACTCACCGCCAAGACGCTAGCCACTGAAGGTCACTGGAAGAGGCGCAAGGTCCGAGAAGCCATAGAGGTCAAGCTAACGCCACAGGCCACTATGAACCTTGACGAGGGCGGCGTCCGTTTGAGCCCCATATGGGACATTCTCTTAACCTAGACCCGCAGCATACATAGTATCGTCGTCTTCAAACCGCTAGCTTATAGAACCTCTAGTATTTACCCAGCGGCCGCCACCTTTTCTCATATCGTTTTTCGTATATTTTGTCCTACAATTACGCCCATTGTGAACCTTAGATTACAAGTTTGTCCCCAACAGTTGTAGTTTTATTATAAAAAAAGTCACCAACATCTGGTAAATTGCCTGTAATATGCTTGGTGCTAATTTAGGTTTAGGTAATTAGGTCTTCTCAGGCATATTTAAAGTGTAGGTTTTTAGATGACGTTGTCGCGTGTTTTGTATTGTATGTGATTGTCGAACTACGAACCGAAACTTTGTGCGCCATTTCACCGATGAAGGTACCACAACGAGTACCGAAATATCTGAATAAATGTAATATTTGTACTTATCCTCTTGAACAACTCCGAAAAACATAAACATTAATTACATATAGTCCTGAGGAAAAGTTTTTTAATCATGACACTCAAGTCATATCTCACAGATGATTTCTTCATGCATTTAGGCCAGATCGGGTCAGGTCAGGTCAGGTCACCATTAGGCGTCCTACCGGCTATCCATAGTAGGTGTTAACTACCACTGACGGCGTCGTAGCATGTTACGAAGGCACTGAAACTACTTCGTAAACGTTCAAATGGATGCTAAATTCGAAATCAGCCCGATAAACTACCCTAGAAACATATAAAACTCGAAAAAGTGAACCGAGGTCCAAAGGTCAATGACCTGACCTGACCTTCAGGTGACCTTCACACCCACCGTGATGCCTGGGAAGAACATCATTTCACATATTTGGACGTCTACAATCACAAAAAGACTGGAAACGCGCGGATAATGTGAGCTGACATACGCCAAATCGCGATGCCGGCCGAACATGGTCTCGATAATCAGGTCACAGGTCAAAGGTCTTTTGGGTCAGGGTCATGAAATTTTGAGAGTAGGTGTAAAACTGATCAACTCGAGCGTACTAAAAGTTTCGTCGCGATCGGCCGCTTTTTGCGCGAGTTATTTGCGAACAACCATGGGGGGGGGGTGGGGGTCATCCGACCCCCCTACACATGCGAGTCAATGCTTCCAAATGCACTTATCGGTCGGTACCTTTTAGACATGGTACATCCTCAAAGCTCGTAACGAGCCTTCGCTCGGGTGTCGCTCCCTATCCCCCCCCCCCCCCCCGCTTCACCGGCCATGGCTGGATTTCTGCACCCATGCACCCACAATGTTCCAGCCGTTCCTACGCCCATGGATACATAGATATATCTTCTGCTATTTTTAGCATATGCAGCAGCTAAAAATAGCACTCCTAATAATATTTGGGGCTTCCTGAATCAGCAAATTTACAGCATTGTTCCTTAAAGTTTTTAGGCAAATGATAGGTTCATCTGAAATTGTGAGATTTGTAGTATAGAAATTGCATGCAAAATAGTGTGTTTCTGAGTGAAAGGTGAATGTTTGACCAGTTTCAAACAGTGCTTTTTACCGTACCCATTTTTAGCAGATTCGTACCCATTTTTGGCAGAATTCTGTTATAAATAGCAGACTGCTAAAAATGGCAGATTTTACCATAGTTTCCCCGACTGAGATGCGCCGCGTTTGTCGCAATGCGCCACATTTGCTACAATGCGCCATTTATGACAAATACGATTAAGCATAATGGATTCATCTTTCCTTAGATTAATGGAAATTACAGTGTATGAGCGGCCAGCCGCCCGTGGTCACTCTTTTGCGAGGCTTATATCTCAGCAACCACTTGACCGATTTACACGCTGTAATTTTTGTAGGGTAGCTTCTAGAGATGCCACAAATTTGCAATTTCATTACCTGCCCCGCCCTGCAGCTACCCCTTGCCCAACCACAACTACCCGCAAGCTGATTTTGGCTGAGCCAAATCCGCAAAAAACCCACAATTTTTAAAACCTGTTTTTGCAAGAATAAATAACGCTGGGTCAATGCTCAGGGGCTGAAAATTGTCATAATCCCAGGAGGTGCTTCTCTAGCATCTGCCGAATGGAAGCTTCAAATTCTTGGGTAGAAAAGCAAGTGTAGGTACGTTTTCCAAGCAGCATCACTCTCCTTGCGGCTTACGCAAAGCTTTTTGTGTCTCAGACGTATGTTAAGCACCCCTGGAGGACTATTGCATGGTGACTTTGGAATTTCAGGGGGTGCTCGAGAACCCCCAAAATCCCTAATTATTCACCCGCCAATGCTAGAGCTATATAAACCTTACTTGCTTCATTGCTCTTCAGAAAAAAGACATCAAACAAATAGTAAGGACTTGAAATTGCTATGCTTAGTCCTAAGGAAGTGCACACTGGATAGTGGAAAATGAATAATGCATCAATACATTTGAAATTCCGGTAAAAGTATACATTGAGTCCGAGTGACTGTCTAAAGATAAAGTTTTCATATTCTTACATTATTTGACATCCTGAATCCAAAAATGATACTTATATGTCCTGGAAATAAAAGGAAAACATAATCAAACCTGACCTAACAGCTAACCTTACCTATTTACCTACAAACCTACCAACCTAAAACCTAAAACCTACAAACCTACAACCTAACCTAACCTAAAACCTACAAACCTACAACCTAACCTAACCTAAAACCTAATTTTTTTGCTGTTACAGATTTGTATCAACAGCGTCACAATTGTCCACTCGGACCTAATATATACTAATACCGAAATTCCTTTCTGAAAAGAGTTCAATAAAATCTTTCTCTCACCTTACCCTTCAACATTTGCTGAGGATCAAAATTTCACTCTGGTTCCCTCTCAACGTGAGGCTTGGGCTTCTGGAATTATATTGTTATCAAAATGAATGTTGATATAAAAAGATGTGCGATTTCCAGTTGAAAATAAATAGTGACTAGGTGAATAACGAGTATCCAGTCGATCTACCTTCTACACATAAAACAAATCATGCAAAATCCCAGCGGCAGAAACCAACTAACCACCACCCAGGGCAGTTGGGGAAACTACGAGGCGAATGTCAAAAAATGGATTGGTCAATAAATACGTCTGTCAAACTAGCAGCGAGCAGCGAGCAGCGAGTCCAGCAGCGAGAAACGGGCCATCCCGATTTAGCTGAAATTTGGCTCACAGAGCCTTCTCAGCACGCTGATTCCGAAAATCATGGTCTCCAGGGTGGAAATATTGACCGTTCTCGAGATAGAACCCTCTAAAGTTCTTACCACCCATGACCGGGCCATCCCGATTTGGCTGAAAATTGGTTCACAGAGCCTTCTCAGCACGCTGATTCCGAAAATCATGGTCTCTAGGGTGGAAATATTGACCGTTCTCGAGATAGAACACTCGCAGCGAGTCCAGCAGCGAGAAACGGGCCATCCCGATTTGGCTGAAATTTGGCTCACAGAGCCTTCTCAGCACGCTGATTCCGAAAATCATGGTCTCTAGGGTGGAAATATTGACCGTTCTCGAGATAGAACCCTCTAAAGTTCTTACCACCCATGACCGGGCCATCCCGATTTGGCTGAAAATTGGCTCACAGAGCCTTCTCAGCACGCTGATTCCGAAAATCATGGTCTCTAGGGTGGAAATATTGACCGTTCTCGAGATAGAACCCTCTAAAGTTCTTACCACCCATGACCGGGCCATCCCGATTTGGCTGAAAATTGGCTCACAGAGGCTTCTCAGCACGGTGATTCCGAAAATCATGGTCTCAAGGGTGGAAATATTGACCGTTCTCGAGGTAGAACCCTCTAAAGTTCTTACCAGCCATGACCGGGCCATCCCGATTTGGCTGAAAATTGGCTCACAGAGCCTTCTCAGCACGCTGATTCCGAAAATCATGGTCTCTAGGGTGGAAATATTGACCGTTCTCGAGATAGAACCCTCGCAGCGAGTCCATTAGCGAGAAACGGGCCATCCCGATTTAGCTGAAATTTGGCTCACAGAGCTTTCTCAGCACGCTGATTCCGAAAATCATGGTCTCTAGGGTGGAAATATTGACCGTTCTCGAGATAGAACCCTCTAAAGTTCTTACCACCCATGACCGGGCCATCCCGATTTTGCTTAAAATTGGCTCACAGAGCCTTCTCAGCACGCTGATTCCGAAAATCATGGTCTCTAGGGTGGAAATATTGAGGGTTCTATCTCGAGAACGGTCAATATTTCCACCCTAGAGACCATGATTTTCGGAATCAGCGTGCTGAGAAGCCTCTGTGAGCCAATTTTCAGCCAAATCGGGATGGCCCGGTCATGGGTGGTAAGAACTTAAGAGGGTTCTATCTCGAGAACGGTCAATATTTCCATCCTTGAGACCATGATTTTCGGAATCACCGTGCTGAGAAGGCTCTGTGAGCCAATTTTCAGCCAAATCGGGATGGCCCGGTCATGGGTGGTAAGAACTTTAGAGGGTTCTATCTCGAGAACGGTCAATATTTCCACCCTAGAGACCATGATTTTCGGAATCAGCGTGCTGAGAAGGCTCTGTGAGCCAATTTTCAGCCAAATCGGGATGGCCCGGTCATGGATGGTAAGAACTTTAGAGGGTTCTATCTCGAGAATGGTCAATATTTCCGCCCTAGAGACCATTATTTTCGGAATCAGCGTGCTGAGAAGGCTCTGTGAGCCAATTTTCAGCCAAATCGGGATGGCCCGGTCATGGATGGTAAGAACTTTAGAGGGTTCTATCTCGAGAACGGTCAATATTTCCACCCTAGAGACCATGATTTTCGGAATCAGCGTGCTGAGAAGGCTCTGTGAGCCAAATTTCAGCTAAATCGGGATGGCCCGTTTCTCGCTGCTGGACTCGCTGCGAGGGTTCTATCTCGAGAACGGTCAATATTTCCACCCTAGAGACCATGATTTTCGGAATCAGGGTGCTGAGAAGGCTCTGTGAGCCAATTTTCAGCCAAATCGGGATGGCCCGGTCATGGGTGGTAAGAACTTTAGAGGGTTCTATCTCGAGAACGGTCAATATTTCCACCCTAAAGACCATGTTTTTCGGAATCAGCGTGCTGAGAAGGCTCTGTGAGCCAATTTTCAGCCAAATCGGGATGGCCCGGTCATGGGTGGTAAGAACTTTAGAGGGTTCTATCTCGAGAACGGTCAATATTTCCACCCTAGAGACCATGATTTTCGGAATCAGCGTGCTGAGAAGGCTCTGTGAGCCAAATTTCAGCTAAATCGGGATGGCCCGTTTCTCGCTGCTGGACTCGCTGCGAGGGTTCTATCTCGAGAACGGTCAATATTTCCACCCTAGAGACCATGATTTTCGGAATCAGCGTGCTGAGAAGGCTCTGTGAGCCAATTTTCAGCCAAATCGGGATGGCCCGGTCATGGATGGTAAAAACTATAGAGGGTTCTATCTCGAGAACGGTCAATATTTCCACCCTAGAGACCATGATTTTCGGAATCAGCGTGCTGAGAAGGCTCTGTGAGCCAATTTTCAGCCAAATCGGGATGGCCCGGTCATGGATGGTAAGAACTTTAGAGGGTTCTATCTCGAGAACGGTCAATATTTCCACCCTAGAGACCATGATTTTCGGAATCAGCGTGCTGAGAAGGCTCTGTGAGCCAATTTTCAGCCAAATCGGGATGGCCCGGCCATGGATGGTAAGAACTTTAGAGGGTTCTATCTCGAGAACGGTCAATATTTCCACCCTAGAGACCATGATTTTCGGAATCAGCGTGCTGAGAAGGCTCTGTGTGCCAAATTTCAGCTAAATCGGGATGGCCCGTTTCTCGCTGCTGGACTCGCTGCTCGCTGCTCGCTGCTAGTTTGACAGACGTTCAATAAATGGACTTTTGATGACCATATATGGGCATAAATGCAGCCCCCGCTACTAAGGGTGAAAAACGGTATAACAAGCCGGTACTTGCGGTATCGCGTCCACTTATTGGAGAGAAAAGGCTTCCATTTTTCACTAGGAATTAGTGTGATTTGATTAAATTCGGTCAAAAATGGCGATAGGAAAACGGCTTTTCTGCAGGTTCTGGGCGTCACAATCAGCTGGCCATTCAATAAATGGATTGGTTTTATGAAAGAAAATTGTTAAAAGATTTAATTTAATTACAATAAACAAAAATATTTAATTCTAAAATAATAACTTAACTACAATTAGAAAAACCATAAACAAAATAATAAAAATAGTGGCATTTTTAAACCACGGTACTGCTTACATTTCTTGGCGCGTCTGTTTCAATCCGCCATATTTGCCAATCACGGTTTGACCTTGCGTTGTAACTCTGCGATTTAGAGCCGCCAGTTAATTATGCACCGGGTGAGTGTAGGTCTTGTGTGGTTAAAAAAACATTATTATGCCTTATTTTTTCATTTGAATGCTGAAATTCATTGAAAACATGAAGTTGTCTGATTTTATGACCATATATGGTCATCGCCCCGCCCACTCCAGCCGCTGATTGGCTAATCCAATTTTTGTTTGGCTCCTCGTAGTTTCCCCAACTGAGGGGGTACGCTCCACGTCCATCAATTGAGCAACAGATTGATATTCGCGAATATCAAACTAAAAATTCGATATTCGGACGGGGAACGCAATAACTCAAGAACCAGTGAACCGATTTTGATGAAAAGACCCTCATCCGATTCCTCGTTCCTTATTGCAGGTTGTCAGCGATTTCCAGGTCACTAGGTCATGACTTTCAAGGTCAAGGTCAAGGTCAAAGGACGGGGAACGCTCTACAGCCTAAAGTTACCGTCCGATTGGCTTGTAAATGGTCTCAATCGATTCCTTGACCCCGATTCCAGGTTGACAGCGATTTCCAGGTCACTAGGTCATGACCTTCAAGGTCAAGGTCAAGGTCAAAGGACGGGGAACGCTCTACAGCCTAAAGTTACCGTCCGATTGGCTTGTAAATGGTCTCAATCGATTCCCCGACCCCGATTCCAGGTTGATAGCGATTTCTAGGTCACTAGGTCATGACCTTCAAGGTCATTTTCATTAAAGGGTCCCTCCCACCTTCAAAAAAGTTAATGAATTGGCATGAAAGTGATGTCGCTCGGTTCAGAAAGAGCAAAAACGAATATCTACCAAATTTCATCGAAAAATATTCACCGGTTTTCAAGATATTAGACTTTTACTTTTGTTTACTTTTTGGGATCTCCGCTGCTCCTAGCGACTTTATTTGAAAGTGCGGCATTTGTTGCGCGCAAAGCAGCATATACCACCGCGTGCTACAAAACGTTTTAGTCAAACATTTAACGGACGTTCGAAAGCCTGATGACGTCATCAGATTCCCGTAATGGTTAAGAGATAGGGACCACGCTGGTCCCACCCTGCAAGTAAAGGGAAGAATATATATTACTGACCGGGCCGACGAAATTATTTGGAAACGAGGTTTGCAAAATTGACGGAGGCCCGAGTGCGGAGCACGAGGGCCGGAGTCAAATTTTGCAAGCCGAGTTTCCAAATAATTTCGTACGGCTGAGGTCAGTAAGATTTTTCCTACATGCCGGGGTATGTCATAAGCACAGCACGAGCCGGGCAGTAAAACTATGACCAAGAAACTGTCGGTGTCAAAATGCCATGTTATTTGATAGGCCGGGCAGTAAACAAAAGTTTACTGCCCGGGTTTACTGCCCAGGGCAATGACCTCTGAACTATTGTTTATCGCATTAGCCCAGAGGTATAATTGACAGGGAGTGTATAATTGACATCATTATTGCATGATATTTGCCTCTTAAAATTAGAAAACTGACCTTTTTGGTAAACAATATCTGCTCTGCTCATCAAGGGTTTTGAAATATTTTTGTTCAAAAGTTTGTAGCCCTTTCCTCGAAAAAAAAACATGTAAAATATGTTAAATATAATGTATTTCACGAAGTTTAGCCATAGGGCATCAACAAAGCACGATTACATGAATAAAGGAAAGATTCTTGCAAGAGCACTGGAAAATTCACGTTTAATCACTAGAAATATTATACTTTCTTCTTGTTCTTATGTCGTGGCAAATCATTCATGTATTATGTTCCTTGCCGATATCAACTTGTTGTGCCATTCGAGTTGATGTTTTCAAACGCGATTCTTTTTGAAGTAAGGAGTTTGATGCATTTTCTTCTATCAATTTTCTTTAAAGCTTTATCAACAGCAGTAGCGCAATCACTGTTAGGAAATTATGGACAAAACAATCGTATAAAAGTGACACCAAAACCTGTCGAAACTGCTTAACAGGTAGGTATGCGGCATGTAGGAAAAATCTTACTGACCTCAGCCGTACGAAATTATTTGGAAACTCGGCTTGCAAATTTTGACTCCGGCCCTCGTGCTCCGCACTCGGGCCTCCGTCAATTTTGCAAACCTCGTTTCCAAATAATTTCGTCGGCCCGGTCAGTAATATATATTCCTACATGCTGCATACCTATTAAAACGTTTTGACAGGTTTTGGTGACACTTATACAATTGTTTTGTCCATAACTTCGTGATAATTTCCTAACAATGATTGTGCTACTGCTGTGGATAAAGCTCTGAAGGAAATTCATAGAAGAAAATGCATCAGAATACCTTACTTTCAAAAGAATCTCGTCTAAAAAATATCAACACAGAATGGCACAACAACTGGATATCCGAGGAACATAATACATGAATAATTTGCCACGACATAAGAACAAGAAGAAGGTATAATATTATTAGTGATTAAACGTAAATTTTCCAGTGCTCTTGCAAGAATCTTTTCTTTATTTATGTAATCATACTTTGTTTATGCTCTATGGCTGAACTTTCGTGAAATACATTATATTTTCCATATTTTACATGTTTGTTTCGAGGAAAGGACTTACAACTTTCAAATGATAACGCAATAACTTAGGCCCAAGGTATCAGTGGACATATCAAACGAAGATAAGACAACAAGCGATAACGGATTTCGATTAATAGGCGCATATCTTACCATAATTTCGCCTTTGTAACCAATACAAAATATTTCAAAACCCTTGATAAGCAGAGCGCAAAGCAGAGCGGATATTTTTTTTTACCAAAAAATGTTAGTTTTCTTATTTAACGCGGCAAATATCATGCAATAATGATGTCAATTATAACTTCCCTGTCAATTATACCTCCGGGCTAATGCGATAAACTGTAGTTTAGAGGTCATTGCCCTGGGCAGTAAACCCGGGCAGTAAACTTTTGTTTACTGCCCGGCCTATCAAATAACATGGCATTTTGACACCGACAGTTTCTTGGTCATAGTTTTACTGCCCGGCTCGTGCTGTGCTAAAGACATACCCCGGCATGTAGGAAATTTCTTGAACACCATAA
The DNA here is from genome assembly GCF_019059575.1 of Amphibalanus amphitrite. NCBI lineage: Eukaryota > Metazoa > Arthropoda > Thecostraca > Balanomorpha > Balanidae > Amphibalanus > Amphibalanus amphitrite. The sequence goes on from NW_024882080.1 coordinate 129,855, forward strand.
AGCTGCGGGGGTTGCGACCAGGATAAATGGTGGTTTCTGAGCCCGGCCGCAAACTTGGCTATCTCAACTCAAAACGAATGTTAAGGTGGGAGGGTCCCTTTAACAGCAGATTCGCGAATACAAGGTCAATGAAGGGGAACGCTCTACAGCCTAAAGTTACCGCCCGATTGGCTTGTAAATGGTATCAATCGATTCCTCGACCCCGATTCCAGGTTGACAGCGATTTCCAGGTCACTAGGTCATGACCTTCAAGGTCAAGGTCAAGGTCAAAGGACGGGGAACGCTCTACAGCCTAAAGTAACCGTCCGATTGGCTTGTAAGTGGTCTCAATCGATTTCTTGACCCCGATTCCTGATTGACAGCGATTTCCAGGTCACTAGGTCATGACCTTCAAAGTCAAGGTCAAGGTCAAAGGACGGGGAACGCTCTACAACCTAAAGTTACCGTCCGATTGGCTTGTAAATGGTCTCAATCGATTCCCCGACCCCGATTCCATATTGACAGCGATTTCTAGGTCACTAGGTCATGACCTTCAAGGTCATTTTCATTAACAGCAGATTCGCGAATACAAGGTCAATGAAGGGGAACGCTCTACAGCCTAAAGTTACCGCCCAATTGGCTTGTAAATGGTATCAATCGATTCCTCGGCCCCGATCAGGTTGACAGCGATTTCCAGGTCACTAGGTTATGACCTTCAAGGTCAAGGTCAAGGTCAAAGGACGGGGAACGCTCTACAGCCTAAAGTTACCGTCCGATTGGCTTGTAAATGGTCTCAATCGATTTCTTGACCCCGATTCCAGGTTGACAGCGATATCCAGGTCACTAGGTCATGACCTTCAAGGTCAAGGTCAAGGTCAAAGGACGGGGAACGCTCTACAGCCTAAAGTTACCGTCCGATTGGCCTGTAAATGGTCTCAATCGATTCCCCGACCCCGATGCCATGTTGACAGCGGTTTCTAGGTCACTAGGTCATGACCTTCAAGGTCATTTTCATTAACAGCAGATTCGCGAATACAAGGTCAATGAAGGGGAACGCTCTACAGCCTAAAGTTCCCGCCCGATTGGCTTGTAAATGGTATCAATCGATTCCTCGACCCCGATTCCAGATTGACAGCGATTTCCAGGTCACTAGATCATGACCTTCAAGGTCAAGGTCAAGGTCAAAGGACGGGGAACGCTCTACAGCCTAAAGTTACCGTCCGATTGGCTTGTAAATGGTCTCAATCGATTTCTTGACCCGGATTCCAGGTTGACAGCGATTTCCAGGTCACTAGGTCATGACCTTCAAGGTCAAGGTCAAGGTCAAAGGGCGGGGAACGCTCTACAGCCTAAAGTTACCGTCCGATTGGCTTGTAAATGGTCTCAATCGATTTCTTGACCCCGATTCCAGGTTGACAGCGATTTCCAGGTCACTAGGTCATGACCTTCAAGGTCAAGGTCAAGGTCAAAGGACGGGGAACGCTCTACAGCCTAAAGTTATCGTCCGATTGGCTTGTAAATGGTCTAAATCGATTCCCCGACCCCGATTCCAGGTTGACAGCGATTTCCAGGTCACTAGGTCATGACCTTCAAGGTCAAGGTCAAGTCAAACGACGGGGAACGCTCTACAGCCTAAAGATACTGTCTGATTGGCTTGTAAACGGTCTCAATCGATTCCCCGACCGCGATTTCAGGCTGACAGCGATTTCCAGGTCACTAGGTCATGACCTTTGACCTTGACCTTGATCTTGAAGGTCACAACCTAGCGACCTGGGAATCGCTGTTCGCCTGGAATCGGGGTCAAGAAATCGATTGAGACCATTTACAAGCCAATCAGACGGTAACTTTAGGCTGTAGAGCGTTCCCCGTCCTTTGACCTTGACCTTGACCTTGAAGGTCATGACCTAGTGACCTGGAAATTGCTGTCAACCTGGAATCGGGGTCGTGGAATCGATTGATACCATTTACAAGCCAATCGGGCGGTAACTTTAGGCTGTAGAGCGTTCCCCTTCATTGACCTTGTATTCGCGAATCTGCTGTTAATGAAAATGACCTTGAAGGTCATGACCTAGTGACCTAGAAATCGCTGTCATTATGGAATCGGGGTCGGGGAATCGATTGAGCCCATTTACAAGCCAATCGGACGGTAACTTTAGGCTGTAGAGCGTTCCCCGTCCTTTGACCTTGACCTTGACCTTGAAGGTCATGACCTAGTGACCTGGAAATCGCTGTCAACCTGGAATCGGAGTCAAGGAATCGATTGAGACCATTTACAAGCCAATCGGACGGTAACTTTAGGCTGTAGAGCGTTCCCCGTCCTTTGACCTTGACCTTGACCTTGAAGGTAATGACTTAGTGACCAAGAAATCGCTGGCAACCTGGAATCGGGGTCAAGAAATCGATTGAGACCATTTACAAGCCAATCGGACGGTAACTTTAGGCTGTAGAGCGTTCCCCGTCCTTTGACCTTGACCTTGACCATGAAGGTCATGACCTAGTGACCTGGAAATCGCTGTCAACCTGGAATCGGGGCCGAGGAATCGATTGATACCATTTACAAGCCAATCGGGCGGTAACTTAAGGCTGTAGAGCGTTCCCCTTCATTGACCTTGTATTCGCGAATCTGCTGTTAATGAAAATGACCTTGAAGGTCATGACCTAGTGACCTAGAAATCGCTGTCAATCTGGAATCGGGGTCGGGGAATCGATTGAGACCATTTACAAGCCAATCGGACGGTAACTTTAGGCTGTAGAGCGATCCCCGTCCTTTGACCTTGACCTTGACCTTGAAGGTCATGACCTAGTGACCTGGAAATCGCTGTCAACCTGGAATCGGGGTCGGGAAATCGATTGAGACCATTTACAAGCCAATCGGACGGTAACTTTAGGCTGTAGAGCGTTCCCCGTCCTTTGACCTTGACCTTGACCTTGAAGGTCATGACATAATGACCTGGAAATCGCTGTCAACCTGGAATCGGGGTCAAGGAATCGATTGAGACCATTTACAAGCCAATCGGACAGTAACTTTAGGCTGTAGAGCGTTCCCCGTCCTTTGACCTTGACCTTGACCTTGAAGGTCATGACCTAGTGACCTGGAAATCGCTGTCTACCTGGAATCGGGGCCGAGGAATCGATTGATACCATTTACAAGCCAATCCGGCGGTAGCTTTAGACTGTAGAGCGTTCCCCTTCATTGACCTTGTAATCGCGAATCTGCTGTTAATGAAAATGACCTTGAAGGTCATCACCTAGTGACCTAGAAATCGCTAACAACCTGGAATCGGGGTCGGGGAATCGATTGAGACCATTTACAAGCCAATCGGACGGTAACTTTAGGCTGTAGAGCGTTCCCCGTCCTTTGACCTTGACTTTGACCTTGAAGGTCATGACCTAGTGACCTGGAAATCGCTGTCAACCTGGAATCGGGGTCAAGAAATCGATTGAGACCATTTACAAGCCAATCGGACGGTAACTTTAGGCTGTAGAGCGTTCCCCGTCCTTTGACCTTGACTTTGACCTTGAAGGTCATGACCTAGTGACCTGGAAATCGCTGTCAACCTGGAATCGGGGTCATGGAATCGATTGAGAACATTTAGAAGCCAATTGGACGGTAACTTTAGGCTGTAGAGCGTTCCCCGTCCTTTGACCTTGACCTTGACCTTGAAGGTCATGACCTAGTGACCTGGAAATTGCTGTCAACCTGCAATAAGGAACGAGGAATCGAATGAGGGTCTTTTGATCAAAATCGGTTCACTGGTTCTTGAGTTATTGCGTTCCCCGTCCGAATATCGAATTTTTAGTTTGATATTCGCGAATATCAATCTGCTGCTCAATTGATGATGTTTTTCGTACTCCAGCGTAGATGGGTAGCCATACGGCTTCCACGGTTGACAGTGATGACATCAGTCATCTTTTGCAAACTCGTTAAAGATTTGGGCTGTACGGGGACTCGAACCCCGGGCCTTTGGATTAGCGCTCCAATGCTCTACCTCTGAGCTATACAGACCAAGTACTTTAACGAGCTTTCTGCCAAGTTTTTATGCGGATCATTCTTAGGTGTTGTTTTTTATCCGCTGGGACTGAGAGCGTGAGATGATGTTTTTCGTACTCCAGCGTAGATGGGTAGCCATACGGCTTCCACGGTTGACAGTGATGACATCAGTCATCTTTTGCAAACTCGTTAAAGATTTGGGCTGTACGGGGACTCGAACCCCGGGCCTTTGGATTAGCGCTCCAACGCTCTACCTCTGAGCTATACAGACCAAGTACTTTAACTAGCTTTCTGCCAAGTTTTTATGCGGATCATTCTTAGGTGTTGTTTTTTATCCGCTGGGGTTCGAGTCCCCGTACAGCCCAAATCTTTAACGAGTTTGCAAAAGATGACTGATGTCATCACTGTCAACCGTGGAAGCCGTATGGCTACCCATCTACGCTGGAGTACGAAAAACATCATCTCACGCTCTCAGTCCCAGCGGATAAAAAACAACACCTAAGAATGCTCAATTGATGGACGTTACGCTCCGGCTGTTTAGCATTACGAAAAATGGTGACAGACGTTTGTGGAGGATTGTCGACGAACTCTTGTTCCGCGAGCAGTACTTACACGCTAGCGGAAAATTCACCAATCAGCGCTCGGTGGTACTCGACGCTGATTGGTCCGACGCTCGTGACGAAATTGCGGGGGACCGCAGTTATTCTCTATGGACCCGAATAGGCTTTTTGATTTCGGAGGGGTTTCTTTAAAATTATATGCTGTTTCGAGCTGTTTTCGAGTTGAAATATATTTCTTATGACTGTTAGCTATATAATGGCACCATAAAATCATGATTTTAATAAATATTACCGATGTAATATCGGCCGAAAAGACATGCTGTCATGGCACGGACTGCCCTGGCTGATGTGGGGCCCTAGTGCCAGCGTATGGTAATAATGGGTTGACGAAGGGTTATTGGAGACTCTTAGAGCCCAATCAGCATTCAGTATTGGGTCATCAGAGGCCGGGAACGTCCATCAGGGGTCTGAGTAGGCCTGTCATAGGGGGCATACATGACACATCATGGCCCATGGGTCAATGTAGATCCATTAGGGGCCGTTGAAGGGCCATCATTGTTCAGCGTGGGCTCGCAATTACCTCTGATGGGCATATGCCGTGCCCCGATGGACTAACACTGGCCCCTGATGGCCCCTGATGAACCATCACCAGCCCCTGATAGGTCTACAAAGCCCACTGCTGGGTCTAAATTGGTCACTGATATGCCCAAATGGGCCACTGAGAAACCCGTACAACATCCCCTGACTGCACCTGCTGGACCAGTGCCGTCCCCTCATGGGCCCACCACAGCTCTTGAATGACCTTTTCAAGTCCCTTGAAGTGCCTTTATTGGCCTAAATGGCCCCTGATTGGCTTATGTGGTCCCTATTGGTCCTATATGGCCCCCATGAGCCCTCAACGTCCCTAGACGGCCTTACATTATATGCCACTGGGCCCTGTTGGGTCAGCACCGGCCCCTGATAGGCTTGCACTGGACCCACCGGGCCTATACCGACCCATGAAGGGCCTATGTCGAGCCCTCATGGGCCTCCGATGACCACACGCCGGCATGTGTGGCCCCATCAGCAGTGGTCCGTCTATCCCATGTACTTACGGTCTTTTTGGTCGATGTGACACCGGTAGTATATAGAAATGTTATGATTAAATGTCGTTATTACACAGTCAAAGGTCACAGAAAGAATATCCAAGCTCAAAAACGGCCTCAAACCCAACAAAAACTGGTATAAATCCCCTTCAAAAGCCGTAAGTCTATTAAACGCCATAGGGGAATAGCTGCAGTCCCCCGCAATTTCGTCACGAGCATCGGGCCAATCAGCGTTGAGTATTGCCGAACGCCGATTGGTCGATTTCCGCTAGCCTGTAAATGCTGCTTGCGGATATAGTTTTGAACAAAAGAGGGTCGCGGCTACTAATTATCGCTTGTCACCACTTTTTCGTCGGGAGCGTTCTACCTGGTTTATATAGCCTTGCCACCACCAATGAACCGCAATGAACCATGAACTGCCAATGAACCACGCATTTCTGGAAACATGCGTCAGAAGCGTCGCCAACAGCTGATTGCAAGGAAAGCTACAGCGACTAAATTATTGTAGCCGCAGTTAGTGCCAGGTGTTGTCCATCTCCATGTCCAATAAAGGGTGTGTCGTAATTAAACTTTTTATTTTAAATCATGGTGCTCCTATGATTTTCTTTTGCTCCTGCACGGTAGAAGGCTAGCTGTATAAGAAAAAGATCCTAGAAATAAAAACCCATCCTGCCGCATCATGTCAAAGTTTCGATGAAAATCAGTTTCTGGCGTTGAAGTCTCCACATAGGTACAGGTCTCGCGGGTTTTAGCGGTAGGTTTTGCACCTAGAAAATTTAGTGTACTTCAGGCTATATCTTCGTCGTCTTAAGCTTTTAAGTGTTGAAGATGCGATCGACTTGTTGGGTAACAAGCCGGCCATGATCGTGTAAAATGGCTTCATCGTAGATCGATTAGTTTCTGAGATATAACCGGAAATGTAAAAGTGCAAAACCTACCGCGTAATCTCGCGAGTCGCGAGACCTGTACAACCCGATTTCTCAGTGGCAACCGACTCAGCTAACCCCATCACGACCTTTACGGCCCCTTCATTCACGGCCCGCTCCTCTGCTACCGCATGAATGAGCTAGGAGCCCATCATCCGCGGCTCGTTTCGGTTGTCTTCATTTTCAGATTCGCTGTGATCTGTGTGTTTGGAAATGACTCGATGATCAGTCAGGTGCTCTTTTCCAGCAAGTCCGACAGCTCACTCAGTCAAAGCGAACCACACACTTGTCAGCTCATATCGCGCTCTTCTGGGCCGTGCAAAAGAAAGCTACGCTGTCAGTAACGCTGGAAGCGCACACCTGTGAGTTCTGTGGGCCAGAACTCACGAAGACTCACAAAGACACAGGGACTCATTGTTGCATCATCTACACCTACAGGCTGCGCCGAACGTTTCCGACGCTGTGGACGACGACGCTGCTTTCGGTGGTCGTTCACGATTGCCCGATGCGGTTCCGCATACAGAGCGAAAGTTAAGACAGTTGACGAGCTACGGCGTGCTAAATATAAGGCTACCGACTCTGAATTCAATTGCTGTACCTACCTGTCGGTCGCTACTGATCAAGGAAGCTACACACACGGTGTTGCTACAGAAACTGTTTAAAGTGTTAGAAACTTCCTGTCTTGCCGGGAGGTGCAGTCCGGACTCTGGCGAAGAACCTACGCACATAAGCTCCTACTGTTAATAGCACAGCGTAACTTCTTACTGGGTTCATCTTGCTATGGTGCTGTTCTGCTCGCAATCCCCGCACAGGTTTGCATTTCGGCCGTTCAGTTGTCACCGCTAGACGCTAGGGCAGAAGCCGCACGGTCTCAGAAGTACGGAATATAAGGAAGCGAGTGTGGACTTCGCTGTAACTTTTTTGAAAATGTAAGAAAGCGGCGCTTCACCACTCACCGGGCCACCTCCCAAGACGATCAGCGGCTCGGCGTCTATTCCGTCTACACGGCGGCATAGGAGCGGTCCGTAAACGTAAGGGGGCGGGGGTAGCTGGGCCTGGGTCAGTCGTCGGACGAGCAGCAGACGCGGCGGTATCTGAAACCGCCTCACACGTCGACGTTCCAACGTTTGAAAGAAGTTGGCGATTGGCGACTACTGTTGCATTGAGCTAGTGATGCTACAAATATTTGGCTCGCAAATGCTGTCCCTGAAATATGTTATGTGCGTGAGGGTGAATAAATGCACCAATCGTCGGATGATTTCCCGTTCTGTCCGACTTGCCCTGATGCTGGCACACTCTGCTATAAAGGCGCACATAGGTCGAGCCTATGTATGTCCCCTCACACGAGGGGCAACTGAAATGATAAACTATAGCAGAGCGGCATGCTTTCGGGATTACGTCTTTAAACGAGAAAAGAGAGCCTATGCTGCGGGTGTTGCGGAGAATGATCTTGGGGTTCAGGTAGGGATAAAACTTTTTTAGAGTGGACTCTACCTCAGATCTTAGTTTGTTTGATTGTTTTCCAAAAAAAAGGTAGCACAAAGTACCTGTCTAGCTTGGGTACCTACCTGGAACATAGTAGGACTTTTTGAAAACTCTTTCTTCAAAAACCTGTGAATGGCGGTCTCTACAAGTGTTTTTGAGAATCCATTGTCTCTAAAATATTTGTAAAGGAAGTTCAGCTCATTGTGGAAATAGTGGTAAGTTGAACTAAGGTTATAAGCACGATAAATAGCAGAGCTAACAATGGCCTTCTTGATTGAACTCGGTATGAAGCTAAAGAAGCTCAAACCAAGACCAGTGAAAGTTGGTTTCCGGTAAACTGAAGTTGTTAACTCAGTACCAGACCGTTCGACCTTAACATCCAGAAAAGGGAGCGAGCCATTAGATTCCATTTCTTTAGTGAACTTTATTTTTGGGTGCTGACTGTTCAGAGAGTTGAGAAACCGATCTACATGTGAAACGTCGTTAAAAATGAGAAAACAGTCATCCACATATCTTTTGTAATAGGTCGGGCGAAACTCTCGAGGGCATGAATCAAGCCATCTCTTTTCATGATGACACAGGAAAATGTTTGCAAATGTTGGCCCGAGTGGCAGGCCCATGCCCACACCGTCTGTTTATTTGAATAATCTCTTGTTGAAAAGAAAATAAGAATTGGTCACTGCCAACTCTAGCATGGTGTGAAACAACTTTCGAGGGATGCCATTAATGCTGGTACAGCTTCTAAAGAGGGAGCTCATGGCAACGTTGATGGTCTCGCAAACAGGTATGTTAGTGAATAGGCTTTCTACATCAAAACTCGCCATCACCATGTTCTCACTAAGTGATAGTCCTCTTACATCTTGCGCAAATTCAAAACTGTTTTTAACTGTGAACTCATTGGTTGTAATAGGCGACAAAAGGGGAACAAGGAACTTAGCCAGAGAGTACGTGGCTGTACCACAGGCCCGAAAGATTGGCCGCAAGGGTAGGTTCGGTTTGTGAATTTTTGGGAGACCGTACAGTATACCCGGTACCGATCCCGACACGTGTAGGTCATTATACTTTTGCTCAGTGATAATTGAAGCACTTTTAAGTTTGTTCAAAACTCTGTTTACCTTACCTTCAAGTCGCAGTAGGATCTTGTGCAGTGGTTCGGTTACAAGACAAAACTTTGAGCGATCTGACAAAATCGATTCAACCTTATCAACATATTTGTCTTTGTCTAAGATTACTACACCTTTACCCTTGTCAGGATGAGTGACAACGATAGATGGGTCAGCAGCAAAACTCTTGAGCAACTTTACATCAGATCTCGCAAATATACGTGAAAACACTTTGGACGATCGAAAGCCATGATAGAATTTAAAACTAATGGTACGTAGCTTCTCTTTCACATCATGAAAACTGAATCTAGTGGACAGAGGTAGCGAGCTAATCGAATTCAGGAGTGACTCGAAGTGCAAAAATTACTCGTAAAAGTCTAACCTCCACACAGGCAGCTTAAAGTCCAATCCGAAGGCCAAAAGTGTCCTGATGCGCGAAGGTATCTTCTTCGATGAGTAGTTGAAAATGACCTTGTTTGGGTCACAGGGCTGGAGACGATTATCGATGCCGAGACGTAGTTTTCTTTCGTGGATAGACTCATGTTTCCTCTTGAATTCAGCTAAAATATCTTGATTGACAGTGACGAACCAGTAAAACTTGAAAAAAAGATAATAAGCTGCGGATAGCTTTGCAGCTTTCGTTTCGCTTTTTCTCAAGTTCCGTTTGGCGTTTCCTCTTCAGCTTAATTTCACCATCTAACAGCTTACTTTGCCATGACTTGTAAAGACTTGTGGTGTGAAGGGATTTCTTGTATAACTTGAAACGCAAAAACTTTGGGAAGATGTCATAAGTCTTACACGATAAGAGAAAGTTTAGGTCCAGAGAGCACTTTTCATATTTCTTGCTGAGGGCGACATGGCCCAAGACGCTTTTCAGTGAAGTATCCCCATGGTCTCGTTTAATTGCGTCAAAAAGCGAAACGAAAGCTGCAAAGCTATCCGCAGCTTATTATCTTTTTTCAAGTTTTACTGGTTCGTCACTGTCAATCAAGATATTTTAGCTGAATTCAAGAGGAAACATGAGTCTATCCACGAAAGAAAACTACAACGTCTCGGCATCGATAATCGTCTCCAGCCCTGTGACCCAAACAAGGTCATTTTCAACTACTCATCGAAGAAGATACCTTCGCGCATCAGGACACTTTTGGCATTCGGATTGGACTTTAAGCTGCCTGTGTGGAGGTTAGACTTTTACGAGTACTTTTTACACTTCGAGTCACTCCTGAATTCGATTAGCTCGCTACCTCTGTCCACTAGATTCAGTTTTCATGATGTGAAAGAGAAGCTACGTACCATTAGTTTTAAATTTTATCATGGCTTTCGATCGTCCAAAGTGTTTTCACCTATATTTGCGAGATCTGATGTAAAGTTGCTCAAGAGTTTTGCTGCTGACCCATCTATCGTTGTCACTCATCCTGACAAGGGTAAAGGTGTAGTAATCTTAGACAAAGACAAATATGTTAATAAGGTTGAATCGATTTTGTCAGATCGCTCAAAGTTTTGTCTTGTAACCGAACCACTGCACAAGATCCTACTGCGACTTGAAGATAAGGTAAACAGAGTTTTGAACAAACTTAAAAGTGCTTCAATTATCACTGAGCAAAAGTACAGGCTGATTTTTTTAACTGTTAAAAAGTAAATGTCAATGGTGGTCCCTAAATCGAAAAATCGCGTGCAAAAAAGCAATGCAGGTGATAGATAAATCTGGGACATTTTGTATGGTGTCATGATTTGTCCCTTTTAACCGAAGGCCTCGGCCCCAATGGTGCCTGAAAATGTCCCACCAATCGGGCACGCATGGTCCACCGCCGTTCTGAAAGGAACGACACAAAACGATGATTTTGAAGCATTGAGGCAATTCGAAGCATGCGATCATCGAGGAGATATCCCAGAAAGACGTTAAATAATGCACGAACAAGCTTGTAGTCATAAATAACATTCAAACGGTCCATCTGGCGTATGTGCAGCCTCTGAAGAATCAGTCTTCAGGGAGAAAGAAAAACAGCGAATCAGACACCACCAGGGCCGCCAGTATCGAAATCCTCGACCTGCCCTTCATAGACTTCTAGTTTTTGGACCCAGCTATGGCAGATATAACAAGAAAACATTGGAAATATCTGGCAGAGCTAAAAATGGGTGATAGGAGCCTTTTTAGTCCGCCTAAAGGGTCTAGGAGTCCACGGTGCTGTTCAACACGTGCTCAGGCGGGCATATAATTTTGCAGTATATATTTATATTTTAATGCCACTAGACCTCATTACTTTTTAACAAGTAAAAAAATCACCCTGTATAATGACCTACACGTGTCGGGATCGGTACCGGGTATACTGTACGGTCTCCCCAAAATTCACAAACCGAACCTACCCTTGCGGCCAATCTTTCGGGCCTGTGGTACAGCCACGTACTCTCTGGCTAAGTTCCTTGTTCCCCTTTTGTCGCCTATTACAACCAATAAGTTCACAGTTAAAAACAGTTTTGAATTTGCGCAAGATGTAAAAGGACTATCACTTAGTGAGAACATGGTGATGGCGAGTTTTGATGTAGAAAGCCTATTCACTAACATACCTGTTTGCGAGACCATCAACATTGCCATGAGCTCCCTCTTTAGAAGCTGTACCAGCATTAATGGCATCCCTCGAAAGCTGTTTCACACCATGCTAGAGTTGGCAGTGACAAATTCTTACTCGAGGGCAGCGCTTTTCGAGGAGCGCTGTGGCCCGAAGGTTTGGACTTTGAATTGTGAAAAACGCCCGCCCGCCGCAAAACGCAAACACCGCAAAACGCGCAAAACGCACGCCCGAAACGCCAACGCAAAGGTCGCGAAAAAATAAACAAACGCCCGCCCGCCGAAAACCGCAAATAAAAAAAAACGCAAAAACGCCGCAAAACAATAAAACCGCCCGCATCGCCCGCCCGCTAACCGCCAAACGAAAACGCCTAAAAATCGCCCGCCCGCCGCCAAAAGCAAACACCGCAAAAAAACAAAAAAAGCGGCCGCCAACCGCAAACAAAATTAACACAGCAAACGACGCAAAAAAAGAAAACCGCCCGCATCAACCGCCCGCCCGCCCGCCGCAAAAGACAAACACAGCAAAAAACACAAAACGCCCGCCCGCCGCAAAACGTAAACACCGCAAAACGTGCAAAACGCACGCCCGAAACGCCAACGCAAACGGCGAAAAAAAAAATCGCCCGACCGCCGCAAACCACACAAAAAAGGCCGAAACGCCGAAAAAATAAAACCGCCCGCACCGCACCGACGCTAACTGCTAACCGAAAACGGCTAAAAGTCGCCCGCCAGCCGCCAAACGCAAACACCGCAAATAAGCGCCCGGCCGCAGCAAGATAATAATTTATCAACGACTGGCATACCGTTAGGTTGGTCATTTTCGCAAATCAAAAAGATATCTGCAAAAATCTCCTAGATGAAAGCGCCCGAGTAAAAAACGGATGGCACGTGCGTGTTCCTCGCCCCCAACTTCCTTCAGGTCAATCGTCATTTGGGTCACCTAACGCATTGACGACCGGCTGGGTGGAATGAACATTGCGCCAAGAAACGTAAGTATATTGTCAAAAAGAATCCCCAGAATGGTGGATCCGAAAAGTTTGAAACTACCACTTTGACCCACTGGACGACACCTTAAACAGTTGCCGACCGGATGACACCCATTGTTTGGTCACCCACGCCATACTATGCATCATGGGTGCGCCGAAATGACCAAAAGTCCCAATTTCCGGTGTGCAGGGTCATTTTCAACGGCACGTGGCACGTGGTTCTGGACTTTTCCGGCCACTTTGCGACATACCCATGGGTAGTGCACCGAATGGTGGTTGATCCGCATGGAAGAAAATGGGGGGTCGTTTGGATCGTTTTCGAGCAATCTGCCGTGGAACGCATTTTTTCATTTTGCCCATTGGCTTAACACGGGAATTTTCAAAGTCACGTGGCACGTGCACCAGATGGTCCGCGGAGGAGAGACCCATACCAGAACGTAGATCACCTGACCCACTAGAAATCCTGAAAAAATCAGATTTTTTGGAACAGCCGTTTTCTCGAGCATCAAGTTGTACTGATCTCAGGCAGCTTTTGCCAAATTGTCAGGGAACTCAGATTTGTTTTTCAATAGAAAAACACAATTCTAAAGAATAGTGTTTTAACTATTGACAACAAACCTTCGGTTATTTTCTTTTCAACAAGAGATTATTCAAACAAACAGACGGTGTGGGCATGGGCCTGCCACTCGGGCCCAGAGTTGGCCTGCGCTAAGCTACGTTACGCACTACGTTACCCAGCATCTGCGATGCTGGGCTCCGCATCGCGGGACCGCAGGTTGTTTGAGCAAGCACCTCTGTGACCCACTCACCATTGAACGCAGCAAAAACGCCCGCCGCCAAACGAGAGAACGAGCATTGCACGTGCAGACCGGAGTGGGTGTGCTACAAACTGACAAGCACGGCATCCTATTCGCCGGTCTATAGTGGTGTGCCAAATTTGAGTGTAATCGGCCCGGCCGTTTTCGAGATCTTGAAGCGGCACCCTTCACGTGCGCACGTGCAAGTTGGGTCCCAATTGTGTTGTGCACGGCACCCTAGTTGCCGGTTTCTAGAAGTGTACCGAATTTGAGCCAAATCGGCCCTGCCATTTTCAAGATCTGGAAGCGACCCCTACACGGCCGCACGTGCAGTTGCACCCCAACCGTGACACACGGAAATACAAACTAACTGACTTGTGCACAGCACCCTACTAACCGGTCTCTAAAGGTGTGCCGAATCTGAATGCAATCGGCCCAGCCGTTCCTGAGATCTGGAAGCGTCACCCTGCACGTGCGCACGTGCAACCTGGGGCCCAGCTGACCTGTGCAAGGCACCCTACTGCGCGGTCTCTAGCGGTGTGCCAAATCTGAGCACAATCGGCCCGGCCGTTCTCGAGATCTGGAAGCGTCACCCTGCACGTGCGCACGTGCAGTTGCACCCCAACCGTAGCACATGGAAAGGCATGGTCCGGCGGGTGCCTCCATCCTTGTGTGGTTTCAGCAGAATCTCCCCAGGAATTACCGTGGTATTGTCATTACAACAAAAGTGACACCTCTCCGTTTTACACGTGTCACGTGCAGTAGGGGTCACCCGCATGCATCGTGCATAGTAAACTGCTTGTAAGAAGGGTATACCCTACCCCACACAAAAAACCGCAAGTGAATCGGTCCAGTGGTTGCGGAGATATAACTCCTGCAAAAACGTCCCCACGGCGGTCGGCTGCTAATATTTAGCATTAAATCGCATCCTTCAATGAGAGGTATCCCCGTCACCTGTTCGTATACTGTCTGAGCCAAGACCATATATAGGTCTGAGCTCAAATCTCGATAGAGTCGTGCTTTTTTACTAAATTTCTCAAAAACGGCACAGCGTGCAATAACGCTCTATATATCATTGGAAAGAGCATCAAAAGTTGTATATCCTATCAACTTTTCACTTAAATATGTCTTCAACGTACAAAGTTATTAAGCACCAAAGACGCTCCCATTGACTTTCCATGTTAAAAATTTTCATTTTTAAACGAGCTTAAAAAGTACAAACGAATTCTGACAGCTTAACGAAGCATAACAACATGTTCTATGGTCTCTTCTCAACAGGTCCTGAAAGTTTAAACAAAATCGTATCATATAATTTTGTACAATGAGCGAATGAAAATGTCTCTGCAAAAACGCCCATTGCCTTAACATGGGGAGCGAAAAAAGTTCAACTTCAAAGTCGTACTACAAAAAATATCGACTTCTTACGGGTATACGGTACACGGGGGCGTGTACCTGAACGTGTCGGCCATAAAATGGTGTGCAGCAAACCATACCTTGACCTGCGATTTTTCCCGCTATTCGCGATCGCGCAAAAAGTGTCCAAAACCCCGTTGACTTAACATGGGAAAATGGAATCGCACGTGCCACGCGCAAAAGAATTCTGAGCGAGTAGCGACCGGTGCCATCAGGTAGATCGCCCCCGGGAGCCCATACCCTGAAATTTTTACGAAGATTGAGCGATTCGTCTAGGCCCCACCCAAGTTGCCCCAATCTCAGGCCAACTTTGCAAACATAGCCCGGAGACGGACCGCTCCGGTTGTTTTTCAATAGAAAAACACAATTCTAACGAATAGTGTTTGTCTACTTCAAACAACCTGCGGTTACCAGCATCTGCGATGCTGGGCTCCGCATCGCGGGACCGCAGGTTGTTTGAGCAAGCACCTTTGTAAGCGCAGCAAAAACGCCCGCCGCCAAACGAGAGGACGAGCATTGCACGTGCAGACCGGAGTGGGTGTGCTACAAACTGACGTGCACGGCACCCTATTTGCCGGTCTATAGCGGTGTGCCAAATTTGAGTGCAATCGGCAGCCGTTTTCGAGATCTGGAAGCTCCACTCTGCACGTGCGCACGTGCAAGCTGGGTCCCTATTGAGTTGTGCACGGCACCCTATCCGCCGGTCTCTAGCGGTGTACCAAATTTGAGCTCAATCGGCCAAGCCGTTTTCAAGATCTGGAAGCGACCCCTACACGTGCGCACGTGCATGAATTGTTCCCCAACCGTGACACACGGACTAACTGACTTGTGCACGGCACCCGACTGACCGGTCTCTAGAGGTGTGCCGAATTTGAGTGCAATCGGTCCAGCCGTTCTTGAGATCTGAAAGCGTCACCCTGCACGTGCGCACGTGCACGATGGGTCCTAACTGACTTGCGCACGGCACCCTACTAACCGGTCTCTAGTGGTGTACCGAATTTGAGCTCAATCGGCTCAGCCGTTCTCGAGATCTGGAAGCGTCACCCTGCACGCGCGCACGTGCAGTTGCACCCCAACCGTAGCACATGGAAACGCATGGCCCGGCGGGTGCCTACATCCGTGTGTAGTTTCAGCGCAATCAACCCAGCAATTACCGTGTTATTGTCATTACAACAGAAGTGACACCTCTCCGTTTTACACGTGTCACGTGCAGTAGGGGTCACCCGCATGCATCGTCCATAGTAAAATTCTTGTAAGGAGGGTATACGCTACCCCACACAGAAAACCGCAAGTGTATCGGTCCAGTGGCTGCGGAGATATAAGTCGTACAAAAACGTGCCCCCGGCGGCCGACCGCTTATATTTAGCATTAAATTCGTGTCGCATCCTTCTATGGGAGGTATCCCTGTCACCTGTTCGTATACTGTCTGAGCCAAGACCATATATAGGTCTGAGCTCAAATCTCGGTAAAGTCGTGCTTTTTTACCAAATTCCTCAAAAACGGCACAACGTGCAATAACGTTCTATATATCATTGGAAAGAGCATCAAAAGTTGTATAACCTATCAACTTTTCACTTAAATATATCTCAACTGTAAAAAGTTATTAAGCAACAAAGACGCTCCCATTGACTTCCCATTTTAAAATTTTTCATTTTTAAACGAGCTTAAAAAGAACAAACGAATTTGCACAGCTTAAAGAAGCATAACAACATGTTCTATGGTCTTTTCTCAACAAGTCCTGGAAGTTTTAACAAAATCGTATCATATAATTTTGTACAATGAACGAATGAAAATGTCTCTGCAAAAACGTCCATAGACTTAACATGGGGAGCAAAAAAACTCGAACTTCAAAGTCGTGCAACTCAAGTTATTGAGTTCTGACGGGTACACCGCGCACACGGGCGTGCACCTGAACGTGTGGGCCACGAGACGGTGGGAACCAAACCACCCCTTCTACGGCTATTTTTTCCGCCATTCGCGATCGCGCAAAAAGTGTCTCAAAGCCCCATTGACTTACTATGGGAAAAATGGAATTGCACGTGCCACGCGCAAAAGATCTCTGAGCGAGTAGCGACCGGTGCCATCAGGTAGATCACCGCCGGGAGCCCGTACCCTGAAATTTTTACGAAGATTCAACGACGCGTTTAGGCCTGACCCAAGTTGCCCCAATTCGCTGCCAGACTTGCAAAACATAGCCCGGAGAACGACCGCTCCGGTTGTTTTTCAATAGAAAAACACAATTCTAACGAATAGTGTTTGTCTTTTCAAACAACCTGCGGTTACCAGCATCTGCGATGCTGGGCTCCGCATCGCGGGACCGCAGGTTGTTTGAGCAAGCACCTCTGTAACGCCGCCAAAACACCCGCCGCCAAACGAGAGGATGAGCCTTGCACGTGCAGACCAGAGTGGGTGTGCTACGAACTGACGTGCACTGCACTCTAACCTCTGTAACCCACTCACCCGTGCACGCAGCAAAAACGCCCGCCGCCAAACGGAGGACGAGCCTTGCACGTGCAGACCCGAGTGGGTGTGCTACGAACCGACGTGCACGACACTACTAACCGCTATCATCGTGCTTACCTTGCTAAGGCGCGTCGAATGATATTTTTTTTTGTTTGGTTTAGGTCAACCTAAGGTATTGACCTCGGGTCAAGGGCAGGTCAGAGCCCCTCAGGTCATGAGGCTGGTCGAAGGAGGTCATATCGCATACCATTTGATTCGGCAGGTCTTTCAGAGTCCATTTGTAGCTTTTTCGACTCCCTAGCTCAATTTTAGCAGGAGTTATTGACAGAAAACTCCTTTGACTATAGTGACGTCATAAATGACGTTACGCAATGTCAACAATTAAAAATAGAACATTGGACCTTGCAAGGAATGCATGAAATCACGATTTCATGCGCTTGAGATAGTTTTAGATCATTTCCAGCGCCAAAATACCAGTTTTCATATTTCCCCATTGACTTATAATAGTGAGGTCACATGACCGACCTGACCTCATGTGACCTTTGAAAAATACGAGTTATACAAGTTGGACATCCTGGGAGGCTACTACGTCCTGTAAGTTTCATCTTTCTGTGAAAGTTCCTCTGGTACTGAGGGCGGTGCGAAGTTGCGACCTCTGAGGACAGTGCAGAAGTTCACTTATGACGTCATAGGTCAGTGACCTTACGTAACCAGAAAATGTGGTCGAAGTCATAAGATCCGGCTTAAATCATAGGTTAGGTATTCCAAGTTTCAGCACTTTTGTCTCCGGCGTGTCCCGAGCTATCACGAAAAACCCTATGGGAAGAGGCGGGTGCTGCCCCTCTGCCGGCGAGGGTTAATCAATATTGACGCAATGGTGACGTCACGGTCGCCGTCGACGTCACCATTCGAATCAGAGTCATTGAATTGTGCCGAATATCAAGTTTAAGATTGATGCTTCAACGGATCTGTATATCAGTCGAAAACACCTTACATTCCTTTTTACTCGCTAGATGGCAGAAGCGTCAAACGCCTGAATGTATGCTGTGCCGCAATGCCGGCTCTATTGTATATAACCGCCTAAATAAATGGCGGAGTAATGAGGGATCCGGGAAAACCACTATCTCTTTAGAACTGATGACTCGCACGAGACTGGAGCTTTTGAGGACGATTATCGAGTATGGTAAATGCGTCTGGCATTTTAGCCAAACATTCCGTTTTACTCGCTAGATGACGCAGAAGTGTCAAACGCCTGAAAGCATGTTGCGCCGGAGTGCCACCTCTTCTGTATGCAGCCGCATGGATGAAGATTTAAGCGCAATTGGCGCAGCCGTTCTCGCCGGTGTGTGCCTACATAGAGGTCCAACCATGCCGCTGAAATTGATCTATCATACAAAGCTTTATAACAATGCGCGTAGTGATTTTCTTAACAAACGCAAAAAAGCTAATAGGTGTGGCTAAAAACACCTTCGCCCCACTCGGGCGGAGGTTAATGTGTTTTGGTAGCAAACTCGCCGATTGTTCCCTGTTCGAGTCTTCTACTGCAATCACAAACACATTTCGATTCGCGGCCAACCATGCAAAACATAGCCCGGTGAAGGACTGCTCCGGTTGTTTTTTTCAATAGAAAAGCACAATTCTAACGAATGGTGTTTGTCTAATGAAGAAACAACCTGCGGTTACCCGCCGCCAAACGAGAGGATGAGATTGGCACGTGCAGACCGGAGTGGGTGTGCTACGAACTGACGAACAGGACACTCTACTAACCACTCTAGCGGTGTGCAAAATTTGAGTGCAATCGGCCCGGCCATTTTCGAGATATTGAAGCGGCACCCTTCACGTGCGCACGTGCAAGCTGGGTCCCAACTGACTTGTGCACGGCACTCTAGTTGCCGGTCTCTAGCGGTGTACCGAATTTAAGCTCAATCGGCCCAGCCGTTTTCAAGATCCGGAAGCGACCCCTACAAGTGCGCACGTGCAGTTGCACCCCAACCGTGACACATGAATATACATACTAACTGACTTGTGCACAGCACCCTACTAACCAGTCTCTAAAGGTGTGCCGAACTTGAATGCAATCGGCCAAGCCGTTCCTGAGATCTGGAAACGTCACCCTGCACGTGCGCACGTGCAACTTGGGGCCCAGCTGACCTGTGGAAGGCACCATACTGCGCGGTCTCTAGCGGTGTGCCAAATCTAAGCACAATCGGCCCGGCCGTTCTCGAGATCTGGAAGCGTCACCCTGCACGTGCGCACGTGCAGTTGCACCCCAGCCGTAGCACATGGAAAGGCATGGTCCGGCGGGTGCCTACATCCTTGTGTATGTAGTTTCAGCAGAATCTCACCAGTAATTACCGTGTTATTGTCATCACAACAAAAGTGACCCCTCTCCGTTTTACACGTGTCACGTGCAGTAGGGGTCACCCGCATGCTTCGTCCATAGTAAAATACTTCTCCGGAAGGGTATACGCAACCCCATACAAAAAACCGCAAGTGTATCGGTCCAGCGGTTGCGGAGATAGGTCGTACAAAAACGTCCTCACGGCTGCCGGCCGCTAATATTCAGCATTAAATTCGTGTCGCATCCTTCTATGGGAGGTATCCCCGTCACCTGTTCGTATACTGTCTGAGTCAAGACCATATATAGGTTTGAGCTCAAATCTCGGTAATGTCGTGCTTTTTTACTTAATTCCTCAAAAACGGCACGACGTGCAATAACGTTCTATATATCATTGGAAAGAGCATCAAAAGTTGTATAACCTATCAACTTTTCACTTAAATATATCTCAAATGTAAAAAGTTATTAAGCAACAAAGACGCTCCCATTGACTTTCCATGTTAAATTTTTTCATTTGTAAAGAAGCCTAAAGACAACAAACGAATTCTGACAGCTTAACGAAACATAACAACATGTTCTATGGTCTTTTCTCAACAAGTTCTGAAAGTTTAAACAAAATCGTATCATATAATTTTGTACAATGAACGAATGAAAATGTCTCTGCAAAAACGCCCATTGACTTAATTAACATGGGGAGCGAAAAAAGTTCAACTTTGACCTCGTGCAAAGACACGTTACGAAATTCTGAGGGGTATAGTACGGCGCACACTAGCGTGTACCCAAACGTGTTTGCCATAAAATTCTAGGAAGAAAACCACCTGCTTCTTGGCTCGTTTTCCCGCTATTGGCGATCGCGCAAAAAAGTGTCCAAAACCCCATTGACTTAACATGGGGAAAATGAAATCGCACGTGCCACGTGCCACGAGGTTTAAAGCGAGTAGCGACCGGTGCCATCAGGTAGCTCGCCTGCGGGAGCCCATACCCTGAAATTTTTACGAAGATTGAGCGATTCGTTTAGGAGAGGCTCAACTTGTCTCGATTCGCTGCCAGACATGCAAAACATAGCCCGGAGAAGGACCGCTCCGGTTGTTTTTCAATAGAAAAACACAATTCTAACGAATAGTGTTTGTCTTTTCAAACAACCTGCGGTTACCTACCAAGACACGTGGAAATGCATCGCCTGGAATGTGTCTACCTCCATGCCAAGTTTTAGCGCAATCGGCCCAGTAATTACCGCGAGCTATTGCACTTATTACAAAACAGGCACCTCTTGGCTTTGCACGTGGAACGTGCGTTAGGGGTCACCCATATGCATCGAGAGTAGCACACTATGTGAAAGAAGGAAAAAAGCTACCCAACACAAAAAACCGCACGTGTATCAGCCCAGTGGTTGCCGAGATATAAGTCGTACAAAAACGTCCCCACGGCGGCCGGCCGCTATTTAGCAGTAAAATCGTGTCGCATCCTTCTATGGGAGGTATCCCCGTCACCTGTTCGTATACTGTCTGAGCAAAGACCATACGTTACGGTCCAAACTCCATAGTGAGGCGGACATACGAATTTACGAGAGTTTAGCGACGAAATGATTCACTTAATTGTTAAGTAATGGGTACCATTAGGTAGACCATAAATTTTATCTAGCATCTCACCGTAGATGCAGTAAAAAGTGCTTTACTTTTCAATGTATATAAAGACTTGCTCAGCTCAATCAGTTCACTCTGTATTGGCTCAAGCCGTATCATGCGAACGCAATGCAAACTAGAGCACCGACAGCGCAGCGCTCCCCAACTCACTGCTCGCCCAGTCCACCCGGGCCGCCGCCACGACGGCCCCCCGCAAGTAGGCATCCCGCACTGCACCGACAGCCGCGGGCGACCAGCTGACCGGCCAGCTGACCGGCCAGCAGCCGGCGGGCGGCAGGGCGCGGATGGCCGACCCGCCGGCGCGGCGAGGGAGGGGAGGAACGCAGCTGAAAGACCCGACTACATATATATCAAAGAAACATTATATGTAATCATCGATGACGCGACATAAATCTGCTTTATTGGGGTTAGCGGTGTAGTCTGTGATGCCATCACAATGAAAATAGGCGCCTAGTTTTGTACAGCATCAAATTCTGATTCCATAACGACTCTCGCTAGTCCATTTTCAATTGTAAATAAGCCTTTTATTGCGATGCAAAGTCCCGAAATGGTGCCGACGGCGGCCGGTCCCCCGATGGTACCATACCATAGATGGTAAACAGGTTAGTTCACATTCCCGCCGCTATGCGGGCGGCGGCGGCGCCACCTGTCCTCGTGTCCGCCTGACACCGTAACGATATAGGTCTGAGCTCAAATCTCGGTAATGTCGTGCTTTTTTACTATATTTCTCAAAAACGGCACCACGTGCAATAAAGTTGTATATATCATTGGAAAGAGCATCAAAAGTTGTATAAAATATCAACTTTTCACTTGAATATGTCTTCAAGGTACAAAGTTATTAAGCACCAAAGACGCTCCCATTGACTTTCCATGTTAAAATTTTTCATTTTTAAAGAAGCCTAAAGACAACAAACGAATTTGCACAGCTTAAAGAAGCATAACAACATGTTCTATGGTCTTTTCTCAACAAGTCCTGAAAGTTTAAACAAAATCGTATCATATAATTTTGTACAATGAGCGAATGAAAAAGTCTCTGCAAAAACGCCCATTGACTTAACATGGGGAGCGAAAAAAGTTCAACTTTGACCTCGTGCAAAGACACGTTACGAAGTTCTGAGGGGTATACGGAGCACACTAGCGTGTACCTGAACGTGTTTGCCATAAAATGCTGGGAAGAAAACCACCTCCTTCTTGGCTCGTTTTCCCGCTATTCGCGATCGCGCAAAAAGTGTCCCAAACCCCCATTGACTTACTATGGGAAAAATGGAATCGCACGTGCCACGTGCCACGAGGTTTTAAGCGAGTAGCGACCGGTGCCATCAGGTAGATCGCCTCCGGGAGCCCATACACTGAACTTTTTACGAAAATCGCAATGCACGTTTAGGCCCCGGTCAAGTTGCCCCAATTCGCGGCCAGACTTGCAAAACATAGCCCGGAGAAGGACCGCTCCGGTTGTTTTTCAATAGAAAAACACAATTCTAACGAATAGTGTTTGTCTTTTCAAACAACCTGCGGTTACCGGCATCTGCGATGCCGGGCTCCGCATCGCGGGACCGCAGGTTGTTTGAGCAAGCACCTTTGTAAACGCAGCAAAAACGCCCGCCACCAAACGAGAGGATGAGCCTTGCACGTGCAGACCGCAGTCGGTGTGCTACGGACTGACGTGCACGGCACCCTATTCGTCGGTCTATAGCGGTGTGCCAAATTTGAGTGCAATCGACCCGGCCGTTTTCGAGATCTGGAAGCGACACCCTGCACGTGCGCACGTGCAGCCTAGGCCCCAATTGACTTGTGCACGGCACTCTATTCGCCGGTTTCTAGCGGTGTACCAAATTGGAGCTCAATCAGCCCCGTCAATTTCAAGATCTGGAAGCGACCCCTACACGTGCGCTGGTGCAACTGCACCCCAACCGTGGCACATGAAAATACATACTAACTGACTTGTGCACGGCACCCTACTAACCAGTCTCTAGCGGTATGCCAAATTTCAGCAGAGTCGGCCCAGCCGTTCTTGAGATCTGGAAGCGTCAGCCTGCACGTGCGCACGTGCATAGCGGGTCCCATCTGACTTGTGCACGGCACCCTACTTACCAGCCTCTAGCGGTGTGCCAAGTTTGATCACAATCGGCCCAGCCGTTCTCGACATCTGGAAGCGTCACCCTGCACGTGCGCACGTGCAGTTGCACCCCTACCAAGACACATGGAAATGCATCGCCTGGAAAGTGTCTACCTCCATGCCAAGTTTTAGCGCAATCGGCCCAGTAATTACCGCGAGCTATTGCGCTTATTACAAAACAGGCACCTCTTGGCTTTGCACGTGGAACGTGCGTTAGGGGTCACCCATATGCATCGAGAGTAGCACACTATGTGAAAGAAGGGAAAAAGCTACCCCACACAAAAAAACCGCACGTGTATCAGCCCAGTGGTTGCCGAGATATAAGTCGTACAAAAACGTCCCCACGGCGGCCGGCCGCTATTTAGCAGTAAAATCGTGTCGCATCCTTCTATTAGAGGTATCCCCGTCACCTGTTCGTATACTGTCTGAGCAAAGGCCATACGTTACGGTCCAAACTCCATAGTGAGGCGGACATACGAATTTACGAGAGTTTAGCGACGAAATGATTCACTTAATTGTTAAGTAATGGGTACCATTAGGTAGACCATAAATTTTATCTAGCATCTCACCGTAGATGCAGTAAAAAGTGCTTTACTTTTCAATGTATGTAAAGACTTGCTCAGCTCAATCAGTTCACTCTGTATTGGCTCAAGCCGTATCATGCGAACGCAATACAAACTAGAGCACCGACAGCGCAGCGCTCCCCAACTCACTGCTCGCCCAGTCCACCCGGGCCGCCGCCACGACGGCCCCCCCCCCCGCAAGTAGGCATCCCGCACTGCACCGACAGCCGCGGGCGACCAGCTGACCGGCCAGCTGACCGGCCAGCAGCCGGCGGGCGGCAAGCCACGGATGGCCGACCCGCCGGCGCGGCGAGGGAGGGGAGGGACGCAGCTGAAAGACCCGACTACATATATATCAAAGAATGATACATTATATGTAATCATCGATGACGCGACATAAATCTGCTTTATTGGGTTTAGCGGTGTAGTCTGTGATGCCATCACAATGAAAATAGCCTAGTTTTGTAGAGCATCAAATTCTGATTCCATAACGACTCTCGCTAGTCCATTTTCAATTGTAAATAAGCCTTTTATTGCGATGCAAAGTCCCGAAATGGTGCCGACGGCGGCCGGTCCCCCGATGGTACCATACCATAGATGGTAAACAGGTTAGTTCACATTCCCGCCGCTATGCGGGCGGCGGCGGCGCCACCTGTCCTCGTGTCCGCCTGACACCGTAACGATATAGGTCTGAGCTCAAATCTCGGTAATGTCGTGCTTTTTTACTATATTTCTCAAAAACGGCACCACGTGCAATAAAGTTGTATATATCATTGGAAAGAGCATCAAAAGTTGTATAACCTATCAACTTTTCACATAAATATATCTCAACTGTAAAAAGTTATTAAGCAGCAAAGACGCTCCCATTGACTTTCCATGTTAAAATTTTTCATTTTTAAACGAGCCTAAAAAGAACAAACGAATTTGCACAGCTTAAAGAAGCATAACAACATGTTCTATGGTCTTTTCTCAACAAGTCCTGGAAGTTTAAACAAAATCGTATCATATAATTTTGTACAATGAGCGAATGAAAAAGTCTCTGCAAAAATGCCCATTGACTTAACATGGGGAGCGAAAAAAGTTCAACTTTGACCTCGTGCAAAGTCACGTTACGAAGTTCTGAGGGGTATACGGCGCACACTAGCGTGTACCCAAACGTGTTTGCCATAAAATGCTGGGAAGAAAACCACCTCTTCCTTGGCTCGTTTTCCCGCTATTCGCGATCGCGCAAAAAGTGTCCAAAACCCCATTGACTTAACATGGGGAAAATGGAATCGCACGTGCCACGTGCCACGAGGTTTTAAGCGAGTAGCGACCGAAGCCATCAGGTAGATCGCCTGCGGGAGCCCATACACTGAAATTTTTAAGAAAATCGAGCCACAAGTTTAGGCCTGACCCAAGTTGCCCCAATTCGCGGCCAGACATGCAAAACATAGCCCGGAGAAGGACCGCTCCGGTTGTTTTTCAATAGAAAAACACAATTCTAACGAATAGTGTTTGTCTTTTCAAACAACCTGCGGTTACCCGGCATCTGCGATGCCGGGCTCCGCATCGCGGGACCGCAGGTTGTTTGAGCAAGCACCTTTGTAAACGCAGCAAAAACGCCCGCCACCAAACGAGAGGATGAGCCTTGCACGTGCAGACCGCAGTCGGTGTGCTACGGACTGACGTGCACGGCACCCTATTCGTCGGTCTATAGCGGTGTGCCAAATTTGAGTGCAATCGACCCGGCCGTTTTCGAGATCTGGAAGCGACACCCTGCACGTGCGCACGTGCAGCCTAGGCCCCAATTGACTTGTGCACGGCACTCTATTCGCCGGTTTCTAGCGGTGTACCAAATTGGAGCTCAATCAGCCCCGTCAATTTCAAGATCTGGAAGCGACCCCTACACGTGCGCTGGTGCAACTGCACCCCAACCGTGGCACATGAAAATACATACTAACTGACTTGTGCACGGCACCCTACTAACCAGTCTCTAGCGGTATGCCAAATTTCAGCAGAGTCGGCCCAGCCGTTCTTGAGATCTGGAAGCGTCAGCCTGCACGTGCGCACGTGCATAGCGGGTCCCATCTGACTTGTGCACGGCACCCTACTTACCAGCCTCTAGCGGTGTGCCAAGTTTGATCACAATCGGCCCAGCCGTTCTCGACATCTGGAAGCGTCACCCTGCCCGTGCGCACGTGCAGTTGCACCCCTACCAAGACACGTGGAAATGCATCGCCTGGAATGTGTCTACCTCCATGCCAAGTTTTAGCGCAATCGGCCCAGTAATTACCGCGAGCTATTGCACTTATTACAAAACAGGCACCTCTTGGCTTTGCACGTGGAACGTGCGTTAGGGGTCACCCATATGCATCGAGAGTAGCACACTATGTGAAAGAAGGAAAAAAGCTACCCAACACAAAAAACCGCACGTGTATCAGCCCAGTGGTTGCCGAGATATAAGTCGTACAAAAACGTCCCCACGGCGGCCGGCCGCTATTTAGCAGTAAAATCGTGTCGCATCCTTCTATGGGAGGTATCCCCGTCACCTGTTCGTATACTGTCTGAGCAAAGACCATACGTTACGGTCCAAACTCCATAGTGAGGCGGACATACGAATTTACGAGAGTTTAGCGACGAAATGGTTCACTTAATTGTTAAGTAATGGGTACCATTAGGTAGACCATAAATTTTATCTAGCATCTCACCGTAGATGCAGTAAAAAGTGCTTTACTTTTCAATGTATATAAAGACTTGCTCAGCTCAATCAGTTCACTCTGTAACCCTGTTTACATAGCATTTAGACATTTCCCTAGCTGGCCTAGAGATATCACAAAACTGGCCAGTGACCTTTTGCAACTACACAAGTGACTGTATTCAATGCTACGAAGAGCACTTTTTCGGAATTCAGGCATGATACATCAATAAATTGCAATAAATAGGTTATTTTCGGCTCGAAAAAAGGTACTATTTCATGCGTACAAAGACTACTTGCAAGCACCATATCTGCTGCCATATCTCCCTGCACCCCTTCGTAAACACTTTGTCATATTAGCTAAACCAAGCTATATAAATCACAATATATGCAGATATTCTTTACAAAAACAAAATATAAAGCGATATATAATATAAACAAAAGTAAGATATAAAAGACTCCAAAGAAAAACATCGTAGAAAACAAGTATTTGGCCCACCACTAATATCGAGTACTGCTGTCTCTTGGCAGACAGCTCTGCACTCTGATTGGCGGAAATCAAGGCTAACTAGTGCTGGGCAACGAAGTTATGACCAAGTACAGCATGCTCAGGAACGATGATGACGTAGTTGGGGGGTGGTAGATTTAGCGTGAAGACCCACCAACAGATGATTTCCTGTCTTATTACTGTTGGCAAAAATAGCGAAGTTGTGTTTATCAACAACAACATTAGGGGTTCTTTTCTGAAAATATAAAAGCATTCATCAGACTTTTCTAAAAACATCAAAATATGACTTCTAAGTGGATCACCTGAGCCGCCACAAAATAGCTTGAACGCCGTGGCTCCCTAATGACGTCATTTTCTGATGAGCAAATCAGCGCCGAGCAAGGCTTACTCTGATTGGTTAGAGAAACATCGAGAGTTTTATGTTGAGGGGACCGGAGTGCACCTTTGGATAGGAATTTTTCACGGCGGTGGTAAAATCCTCTGGCTAACGCTCTGGCTTGTCTAGCAGTGCCATCTATAATAGAAGTCTTCAACTAGCAGTTTGGCACTTATGATCGCCTAGATGACGCTACCAATCGGTTTAGGTATTTGTTTGACTTGATGAATGAGCGCAACGTGATTAAATAGGTAATTACTGACTCTCGAATCTGCTTAGAAAGTCATTTAGAGCGTATGTGATACTTGTTACCAAATATCTTACGCACTCAGTTTCTGCTTCGTGTTTTCCATGCCTTTTGAGTTTTGAATCGATCAAGAAAATGTCACTGCTCAGAGGTTGAAGGTAAGCGGGAAAAGGGGTGTTACATATTTGATCTTTCTATAAATGAATGTAGAATAAGAATAAATGCAATCCGCTAAATATAAGCTGCAGGGAGTGCATCGAACTCAACAATCAGCTTTATTTTCATCGCTTTCATGGAAACAACTTAGTCTTATGCTTAAATGTTGGGTAAAAACTTTGCAATATTCCACTCATACTCGTATGATGCCCAAATGTACGACATACAATTCATTTGAAGCCCATGCGTCGTTTATTATCAAAACTACATAACATGAAGAGCATCATAAACTTGGCAGGCTTTTTCTATTTGGTGGCCAGAACTCCATTACCACATTTCTGGATTTTGTATTTGCTGCGCAGCATTTGTCGACATGGCGGAGGCCGAACACCTGAAAGTAGATCGAGCTGGCATGTGAATCTGGCAACTCCTATGTAAACGGGGCTAGTATTGGCTCAAGCCGTATCATGCGAACGCAATGCAAACTAGAGCACCGACAGCGCAGCGCTCCCCAACTCACTGCTCGCCCAGTCCACCCGGGCCGCCGCCACGACGGCCCCCCGCAAGTAGGCATCCCGCACTGCACCGACAGCCGCGGGCGACCAGCTGACCGGCCAGCTGACCGGCCAGCAGCCGGCGGGCGGCAGGGCGCGGATGGCCGACCCGCCGGCGCGGCGAGGGAGGGGAGGAACGCAGCTGAAAGACCCGACTACATATATATCAAAGAAACATTATATGTAATCATCGATGACGCGACATAAATCTGCTTTATTGGGGTTAGCGGTGTAGTCTGTGATGCCATCACAATGAAAATAGGCGCCTAGTTTTGTACAGCATCAAATTCTGATTCCATAACGACTCTCGCTAGTCCATTTTCAATTGTAAATAAGCCTTTTATTGCGATGCAAAGTCCCGAAATGGTGCCGACGGCGGCCGGTCCCCCGATGGTACCATACCATAGATGGTAAACAGGTTAGTTCACATTCCCGCCGCTATGCGGGCGGCGGCGGCGCCACCTGTCCTCGTGTCCGCCTGACACCGTAACGATATAGGTCTGAGCTCAAATCTCGGTAATGTCGTGCTTTTTTACTATATTTCTCAAAAACGGCACCACGTGCAATAAAGTTGTATATATCATTGGAAAGAGCATCAAAAGTTGTATAAAATATCAACTTTTCACTTGAATATGTCTTCAAGGTACAAAGTTATTAAGCACCAAAGACGCTCCCATTGACTTTCCATGTTAAAATTTTTCATTTTTAAAGAAGCCTAAAGACAACAAACGAATTTGCACAGCTTAAAGAAGCATAACAACATGTTCTATGGTCTTTTCTCAACAAGTCCTGAAAGTTTAAACAAAATCGTATCATATAATTTTGTACAATGAGCGAATGAAAAAGTCTCTGCAAAAACGCCCATTGACTTAACATGGGGAGCGAAAAAAGTTCAACTTTGACCTCGTGCAAAGACACGTTACGAAGTTCTGAGGGGTATACGGAGCACACTAGCGTGTACCTGAACGTGTTTGCCATAAAATGCTGGGAAGAAAACCACCTCCTTCTTGGCTCGTTTTCCCGCTATTCCCGATCGCGCAAAAAGTGTCCAAAACCCCGTTGACTTAACATGGGGAAAATGGAATCGCACGTGCCACGTGCCACGAGGTTTTAAGCGAGTAGCGACCGGTGCCATCAGGTAGATCGCCCCCGAGAGCCCATACACTGAACTTTTTACGAAAATCGCAATGCACGTTTAGGCCCCACCCAAAATGTCTCGATTCGCTGCCAGACTTGCAAAACATAGCCCGGAGAAGGACCGCTCCGGTTGTTTTTCAATAGAAAAACACAATTCTAACGAATAGTGTTTGTCTTTTCAAACAACCTGCGGTTACCAGCATCTGCGATGCTGGGCTCCGCATCGCGGGACCGCAGGTTGTTTGAGCAAGCACCTCTGTAACGCCGCAAAAACGCCCGCCGCCAAACGAAAGGATGAGCCTGGCACGTGCAGACCGGAGTGGGTGTGCTACGGACTGACGTGCACGGCACCCTATTCGCCGGTCTGTAGCGGTGTGCCAAATTTGAGTGCAATCGGCACGGCCATTTTAGAGATCCGGAAGCGTCACACTGCACGTGCGCACGTGCAAAATGGTTCCAACTGACTTTTGCACGGCACCCTATTCGCCGATCTCTGGCGGTGTGCTAAGTTTGATAACAATCGGCCCGGCCGTTCTCGAGATATGAAAGCGTCACCCTGCACGTGCGCACGTGCAGCTGCATTCCAACCGTGGCACATGGAAATACATACTAACTGACTTGTGCACGGCATCCTACTAACCAGTCTCTAGCGGTATGCCAAATTTGAGCACAGTCGGCCCAGCCGTTCTTGAGATCTGGAAGCGTCAGCCTGCACGTGCGCACGTGCCAAATGGGTCCCATCTGACTTGTGCACGGCACCCTACTCACCGATCCCTAACGGTGTGCCAACTTTTATCACAATCGGCCCAGCCGTTCTCGAGATCTGGAAGCGTCACCCTGCCCGTGCGCACGTGCAGCGGCACCCCAACCGTGACACATGGAAATGCATTGCCGGGTGCGTGCCAACATCCATGCAAAGTACCAGCGCAATCGGCAAACTAACTACAGAGTTATTAGACTTGTTACTGAACTGACTTCTCATCGTTTTGCACGTGGCACGTGCATTAGGGGTCACCCATACGCATCGAGAATAGCACACTACGTGTAAGAAAGGAAGAAGCTATCCCACACAAAAGACCGCGAGTGAATCGGTCCAGTGGTTGCAGAGATATAAGGTTTGTAAAGGCACCCCACAGGCGGCCTACTGCTAATATTTAGCAATAATCAGTGTCGCATCCGCACACGGGAGGTATCTCCGTCACCTGTTCGTATACTCTAATGTGGTTGGGTTCAAGTCACAGTCGAGCCCTGCTTTTTTACAACTTTTCTTAAAAACGGCACATCGTGCAGTGACGTTCTATACATCAGTGGAAAGAGCATCAAAAGTTGTATATTATATTAACTTTTCACCTATATATTTTACTAACGATAAAAGTTATAGAGGAATAAAGACGCTCCTATTGACTTTCCATGTTAAAAATTTTAATTTTCAAATGAACTTTACAAGAAAAAACGATTTCTGCCAGCTTAACGAAGCATACCAGCATGTACTATGCTCCTTTCTCTACAAGATATAAGAGTTTGGGCGAAATCTATCTCTAAAATTTTGTATAAAGATCGAATGAAAATGTCTCTGCAAAGTCTCGACATCGCCGTCCATTGACTTAACATGGAACACAGCAAAATTCCAACTTTGATCTCGTGCAAAGACACGTTCCGAGATTCTGAGGGGTATACAGCGCACACTGGCGTGTACCGGAACGTGTTTGCCATAAAATGCTGGGAAGAAAACCACCTCTTCCTTGGCTCGTTTTCCCGCCATTGGCGATCGCGCAAAAAGTGTCCAAAACCCCGTTGACTTAACATGGGGAAAATGGAATCGCACGTGCCACGTGCCACGAGGTTTTAAGCGAGTAGCGACCGTTGCCATCAGGTAGATCGCCTCCGGGAGCCCATACACTGAACTTTTTACGAAGATTGTACATTTCGTCTAGGCCCCAATCAAGATGTCTCGATTCGCTGCCAGACTTGCAAAACATAGCCCGGAGAACGACCGCTCCGGTTGTTTTTCAATAGAAAAACACAATTCTAACGAATAGTGTTTGTCTTTTCAAACAACCTGCGGTTAGGCCCAGCCGTTTTCAAGATCTTGAAACGACCCCTCCACGTGCGCACGTGCAGTTGCATCTCAACCG
The DNA here is from genome assembly GCF_019059575.1 of Amphibalanus amphitrite. NCBI lineage: Eukaryota > Metazoa > Arthropoda > Thecostraca > Balanomorpha > Balanidae > Amphibalanus > Amphibalanus amphitrite. The sequence goes on from NW_024882080.1 coordinate 161,662, forward strand.
TGACACATGGAAATACATACTAACTGACTTGTGCACGGCACCCTACTGATCGATCTCTAGATGTTTGCCGAATTTGAGTGCAATCGGTCCAGCCGTTCTTGAAATCTGGAAGCGTCACCCTGCACGTGCGCACGTGCAAGATGGGTCCAAACTGACTTGCGCACGGCACCCTACTAATCGGTCTCTAGCGGTGTACCAAATTTGAACTCAATCGGCCCGGCCGTTCTCGAGATCTGGAAGCGTCACCCTGCACGTGCGCACGTGCAGTTGCACCCCAATCGTGGCACATGGAAATACATACTAAATGACTGCAACCTACTGATCGGTATCAAGCGTTATGCCAAATTTGAACACAATCGGTCCAGCCGTTCTCGAGATCTGGAAGCGTCACCCTGCACGTGCGCACGTGCAGTTGCACCCCTACCAAGACACATGGAAATGCATCGCCTGGAAAGTGTCTACCTCCATGCCAAGTTTTAGCGCAATCGGCCCAGTAATTACCGCGAGCTATTGCGCTTATTACAAAACAGGCACCTCTTGGCTTTGCACGTGGAACGTGCGTTAGGGGTCACCCATATGCATCGAGAGTAGCACACTATGTGAAAGAAGGGAAAAAGCTACCCCACACAAAAAAACCGCACGTGTATCAGCCCAGTGGTTGCCGAGATATAAGTCGTACAAAAACGTCCCCACGGCGGCCGGCCGCTATTTAGCAGTAAAATCGTGTCGCATCCTTCTATTAGAGGTATCCCCGTCACCTGTTCGTATACTGTCTGAGCAAAGGCCATACGTTACGGTCCAAACTCCATAGTGAGGCGGACATACGAATTTACGAGAGTTTAGCGACGAAATGATTCACTTAATTGTTAAGTAATGGGTACCATTAGGTAGACCATAAATTTTATCTAGCATCTCACCGTAGATGCAGTAAAAAGTGCTTTACTTTTCAATGTATGTAAAGACTTGCTCAGCTCAATCAGTTCACTCTGTATTGGCTCAAGCCGTATCATGCGAACGCAATACAAACTAGAGCACCGACAGCGCAGCGCTCCCCAACTCACTGCTCGCCCAGTCCACCCGGGCCGCCGCCACGACGGCCCCCCCCCCCCCCGCAAGTAGGCATCCCGCACTGCACCGACAGCCGCGGGCGACCAGCTGACCGGCCAGCTGACCGGCCAGCAGCCGGCGGGCGGCAAGCCACGGATGGCCGACCCGCCGGCGCGGCGAGGGAGGGGAGGGACGCAGCTGAAAGACCCGACTACATATATATCAAAGAATGATACATTATATGTAATCATCGATGACGCGACATAAATCTGCTTTATTGGGTTTAGCGGTGTAGTCTGTGATGCCATCACAATGAAAATAGCCTAGTTTTGTAGAGCATCAAATTCTGATTCCATAACGACTCTCGCTAGTCCATTTTCAATTGTAAATAAGCCTTTTATTGCGATGCAAAGTCCCGAAATGGTGCCGACGGCGGCCGGTCCCCCCATGGTACCATACCATAGATGGTAAACAGGTTAGTTCACATTCCCGCCGCTATGCGGGCGGCGGCGGCGCCACCTGTCCTCGTGTCCGCCTGACACCGTAACGATATAGGTCTGAGCTCAAATCTCGGTAATGTCGTGCTTTTTTACTATATTTCTCAAAAACGGCACCACGTGCAATAAAGTTGTATATATCATTGGAAAGAGCATCAAAAGTTGTATAACCTATCAACTTTTCACATAAATATATCTCAACTGTAAAAAGTTATTAAGCAGCAAAGACGCTCCCATTGACTTTCCATGTTAAAATTTTTCATTTTTAAACGAGCCTAAAAAGAACAAACGAATTTGCACAGCTTAAAGAAGCATAACAACATGTTCTATGGTCTTTTCTCAACAAGTCCTGGAAGTTTAAACAAAATCGTATCATATAATTTTGTACAATGAGCGAATGAAAAAGTCTCTGCAAAAATGCCCATTGACTTAACATGGGGAGCGAAAAAAGTTCAACTTTGACCTCGTGCAAAGTCACGTTACGAAGTTCTGAGGGGTATACGGCGCACACTAGCGTGTACCCAAACGTGTTTGCCATAAAATGCTGGGAAGAAAACCACCTCTTCCTTGGCTCGTTTTCCCGCTATTCGCGATCGCGCAAAAAGTGTCCAAAACCCCATTGACTTAACATGGGGAAAATGGAATCGCACGTGCCACGTGCCACGAGGTTTTAAGCGAGTAGCGACCGAAGCCATCAGGTAGATCGCCCCCGGGAGCCCATACCCTGAAATTTTTACGAAAATCGCAATGCACGTTTAGGCCCCGGTCAAGTTGCCCCAATTCGCGGCCAGACTTGCAAAACATAGCCCGGAGACGGACCGCTCCGGTTGTTTTTCAATAGAAAAACACAATTCTAACGAATAGTGTTTGTCTTTTCAAACAACCTGCGGTTACGGCCAGACTTGCAAAACATAGCCCGGAGAACGACCGCTCCGGTTGTTTTTCAATAGAAAAACACAATTCTAACGAATAGTGTTTGTCTTTTCAAACAACCTGCGGTTACCGATGACTGAAACCACACATTACACACATTAAAAATAGCAGTGTTTGCCGTTTGGAGTACCTATATTCACATTACCAATAATATGATACACAACAGGCCATAGAAAACCAGTGAATCAGAATGTTGAATTGTACCCCAATTTCAATATCAATATGGCACTTGGCAATAACAGTTAAATCTTTTCAAACAACCTGCGGTTACGGCCAGACTTGCAAAACATAGCCCGGAGAACGACCGCTCCGGTTGTTTTTCAATAGAAAAACACAATTCTAACGAATAGTGTTTGTCTTTTCAAACAACCTGCGGTTACCGATGACTGAAACCACACATTAAAAATAGCAGTGTTTGCCGTTTGGAGTACCTATATTCACATTACCAATAATATGATACACAACAGGCCATAGAAAACCAGTGAATCAGAATGTTGAATTGTACCCCAATTTCAATATCAATATGGCACTTGGCAATAACAGTTAAACACACCGTTTTTGATGTTAAATCAACAGAGAAAACTCCTGAACATAAAAAATGATCAGAATGTATAATAAGGATAACAGTATAAATAAAAATCGACGACATCAGCACCTATCATCGCCGTTCCACATTCACCACTCCCCATTCCACGCACAGATTGTTTACTCCTTGGTTTACCCCGTGTTCGCAGTCTCCCTGACGACGGAGATTCTTTACGCCCACCGACCAATCACGTTCAAGATCAGCGGGGCTTGGCCGCAGTTCTCGAACGCTATTTGCCAGATTAAGCAGGACCTTCGTCGTCAGTAAACTGTGAACACGGCGTTACATATTTCGCTATGGTAACAAAAGCGCCAGAATTGACTACCAGAATTGGATCCGAAGGTCAAATGGGTCACGTGACTGACAAGTTCAGATGGACAACACCAGGAAAACGGAACAACGTGCAATAACGTTCTATATATCATTGGAAAGAGCATCAAAAGTTGTATAAAATATCAACTTTTGACTTAAACATATCTTAAACGTAAAAAGTTATTAAGCATCAAAGACGCTCCCATTGACTTTCAAAGTTAAAATTTTTCATTTTTAAACGAGCTTCAAAAGAGCAAACGAATTCTGACAGCTTAACGAAGCATAACACCATGTTCTATGGTCTTTTCTCAACAAGTCCTGAAAGTTTAAACAAAATCGTATCATATAATTTTGTACAATGAGCGAATGAAAAAGTCTCTGCAAAAACGCCCATTGACTTAACATGGGGAGCGAAAAAAATTCAACTTTGACCTCGTGCAAAGACACGTTACGAAGTTCTGAGGGGTATACGGCGCACACCAGCGTGTACCCAAACGTGTTTGCCATAAAATGCTGGGAAGAAAACCACCTCTTCCTTGGCTCGTTTTTCCGCTATTCCCGATCGCGCAAAAAGTGTCCAAAACCCCGTTGACTTAACATGGGGAAAATGGAATCGCACGTGCCACGTGCCACGAGGTTTTAAGCGAGTAGCGACCGGTGCCAACAGGTAGATCGCCTGCGGGAGCCCATACACTGAAATTTTTAAGAAAATCGAGCCACAAGTTTAGGCCTGACCCAAGTTGCCCCAATTCGCGGCCAGACATGCAAAACATAGCCCGGAGAAGGACCGCTCCGGTTGTTTTTCAATAGAAAAACACAATTCTAACGAATAGTGTTTGTCTTTTCAAACAACCTGCGGTTACGGCCAGACTTGCAAAACATAGCCCGGAGAACGACCGCTCCGGTTGTTTTTCAATAGAAAAACACAATTCTAACGAATAGTGTTTGTCTTTTCAAACAACCTGCGGTTACCGATGACTGAAACCACACATTAAAAATAGCAGTGTTTGCCGTTTGGAGTACCTATATTCACATTACCAATAATATGATACACAACAGGCCATAGAAAACCAGTGAATCAGAATGTTGAATTGTACCCCAATTTCAATATCAATATGGCACTTGGCAATAACAGTTAAACACACCGTTTTTGATGTTAAATCAACAGAGAAAACTCCTGAACATAAAAAATGATCAGAATGTATAATAAGGATAACAGTATAAATAAAAATCGACGACATCAGCACCTATCATCGCCGTTCCACATTCACCACTCCCCATTCCACGCACAGATTGTTTACTCCTTGGTTTACCCCGTGTTCGCAGTCTCCCTGACGACGGAGATTCTTTACGCCCACCGACCAATCACGTTCAAGATCAGCGGGGCTTGGCCGCAGTTCTCGAACGCTATTTGCCAGATTAAGCAGGACCTTCGTCGTCAGTAAACTGTGAACACGGCGTTACATATTTCGCTATGGTAACAAAAGCGCCAGAATTGACTACCAGAATTGGATCCGAAGGTCAAATGGGTCACGTGACTGACAAGTTCAGATGGACAACACCAGGAAAACGGAACAACGTGCAATAACGTTCTATATATCATTGGAAAGAGCATCAAAAGTTGTATAAAATATCAACTTTTGACTTAAACATATCTTAAACGTAAAAAGTTATTAAGCATCAAAGACGCTCCCATTGACTTTCAAAGTTAAAATTTTTCATTTTTAAACGAGCTTCAAAAGAGCAAACGAATTCTGACAGCTTAACGAAGCATAACACCATGTTCTATGGTCTTTTCTCAACAAGTCCTGAAAGTTTAAACAAAATCGTATCATATAATTTTGTACAATGAGCGAATGAAAAAGTCTCTGCAAAAACGCCCATTGACTTAACATGGGGAGCGAAAAAAATTCAACTTTGACCTCGTGCAAAGACACGTTACGAAGTTCTGAGGGGTATACGGCGCACACCAGCGTGTACCCAAACGTGTTTGCCATAAAATGCTGGGAAGAAAACCACCTCTTCCTTGGCTCGTTTTTCCGCTATTCCCGATCGCGCAAAAAGTGTCCAAAACCCCGTTGACTTAACATGGGGAAAATGGAATCGCACGTGCCACGTGCCACGAGGTTTTAAGCGAGTAGCGACCGGTGCCAACAGGTAGATCGCCTGCGGGAGCCCATACACTGAAATTTTTAAGAAAATCGAGCCACAAGTTTAGGCCTGACCCAAGTTGCCCCAATTCGCGGCCAGACATGCAAAACATAGCCCGGAGAAGGACCGCTCCGGTTGTTTTTCAATAGAAAAACACAATTCTAACGAATAGTGTTTGTCTTTTCAAACAACCTGCGGTTACCCAGCATCTGCGATGCTGGGCTCCGCATCGCGGGACCGCAGGTTGTTTGAGCAAGCACCTCTGTGACCCACTCACCATTGAACGCAGCAAAAACGCCCGCCGCCAAACGAGAGAACGAGCATTGCACGTGCAGACCGGAGTGGGTGTGCTACAAACTGACAAGCACGGCATCCTATTCGCCGGTCTATAGTGGTGCGCCAAATTTGAGTGTAATCGGCCCGGCCCTTTTCGAGATCTTGAAGCGGCACCCTTCACGTGCGCACGTGCAAGTTGGGTCCCAATTGTGTTGTGCACGGCACCCTAGTTGCCGGTTTCTAGAAGTGTACCGAATTTGAGCTTAATCGGCCCTGCCATTTTCAAGATCTGGAAGCGACCCCTACACGGCCGCACGTGCAGTTGCACCCCAACCGTGACACACGGAAATACAAACTAACTGACTTGTGCACAGCACCCTACTAACCGGTCTCTAAAGGTGTGCCGAATCTGAATGCAATCGGCCCAGCCGTTCCTGAGATCTGGAAGCGTCACCCTGCACGTGCGCACGTGCAACCTGGGGCCCAGCTGACCTGTGCAAGGCACCCTACTGCGCGGTCTCTAGCGGTGTGCCAAATCTGAGCACAATCGGCCCGGCCGTTCTCGAGATCTGGAAGCGTCACCCTGCACGTGCGCACGTGCAGTTGCACCCCAACCGTAGCACATGGAAAGGCATGGTCCGGCGGGTGCCTCCATCCTTGTGTGGTTTCAGCGGAATCTCCTCGGAATTACCGTGGTATGGTCATTACAACAAAAGTGACACCTCTCCGTTTTACACGTGTCACGTGCAGTGGGGGTCACCCGCATGCATCGTGCGTAGTAAACTGCTTGTAAGAAGGGTATACCCTACCCCACACAAAAAACCGCAAGTGAATCGGTCCAGTGGTTGCGGAGATATAACTCCTGCAAAAACGTCCCCACGGCGGTCGGCTGCTAATATTTAGCATTAAATCGCATCCTTCAATGAGAGGTATCCCCGTCACCTGTTCGTATACTGTCTGAGCCAAGACCATATATAGGTCTGAGCTCAAATCTCGATAGAGTCGTGCTTTTTTACTAAATTTCTCAAAAACGGCACAGCGTGCAATAACGCTCTATATATCATTGGAAAGAGCATCAAAAGTTGTATATCCTATCAACTTTTCACTTAAATATATCTTCAACGTACAAAGTTATTAAGCACCAAAGACGCTCCCATTGACTTTCCATGTTAAAAATTTTCATTTTTAAACGAGCTTAAAAAGTACAAACGAATTCTGACAGCTTAACGAAGCATAACAAAATGTTCTATGATCTCTTCTCAACAGGTCCTGAAAGTTTAAACAAAATCGTATCATATAATTTTGTACAATGAGCGAATGAAAATGTCTCTGCAAAAACGCCCATAGACTTAACATGGGGAGCGAAAAAAGTTCAACTTCAAAGTCGTACTACAAAAAATATCGACTTCTTACGGGTATACAACGCACAGGGGCGTGTACCTGAACGTGTCGGCCATAAAATGGTGTGCAGCAAACCATACCTTGACCTGCGATTTTTCCCGCTATTCGCGATCGCGCAAAAAGTGTCCAAAACCCCGTTGACTTAACATGGGAAAATGGAATCGCACGTGCCACGCGCAAAAGAATTCTGAGCGAGTAGCGACCGGTGCCATCAGGTAGATCGCCTGCGGGAGCCCATACCCTGAAATTTTTACGAAGATTGAGCGATTCGTTTAGGCCCCGGTCAAGTTGCCCCAATCTCAGGCCAACTTTGCAAACATAGCCCGGAGAAGGACCGCTCCGGTTGTTTTTCAATAGAAAAACACAATTCTAACGAATAGTGTTTGTCTTTTCAAACAACCTGCGGTTACGCTACGTTTGCTTTTTTGCCAAAACTACGATACCGAATTACGACCAGCATCTGCGATGCTGGGCTCCGCATCGCGGGACCGCAGGTTGTTTGAGCAAGCACCTCTGTAACGCCGCAAAAACGCCCGCCGCCAAACGAAAGGATGAGCCTGGCACGTGCAGACCGGAGTGGGTGTGCTACGGACTGACGTGCACGGCACCCTATTCGCCGGTCTGTAGCGGTGTGCCAAATTTGAGTGCAATCGGCACGGCCATTTTAGAGATCCGGAAGCGTCACACTGCACGTGCGCACGTGCAAAATGGTTCCAACTGACTTTTGCACGGCACCCTATTCGCCGATCTCTGGCGGTGTGCTAAGTTTGATAACAATCGGCCCGGCCGTTCTCGAGATATGAAAGCGTCACCCTGCACGTGCGCACGTGCAGCTGCATTCCAACCGTGGCACATGGAAATACATACTAACTGACTTGTGCACGGCATCCTACTAACCAGTCTCTAGCGGTATGCCAAATTTGAGCACAGTCGGCCCAGCCGTTCTTGAGATCTGGAAGCGTCAGCCTGCACGTGCGCACGTGCCAAATGGGTCCCATCTGACTTGTGCACGGCACCCTACTCACCGATCCCTAACGGTGTGCCAACTTTTATCACAATCGGCCCAGCCGTTCTCGAGATCTGGAAGCGTCACCCTGCCCGTGCGCACGTGCAGCGGCACCCCAACCGTGACACATGGAAATGCATTGCCGGGTGCGTGCCAACATCCATGCAAAGTACCAGCGCAATCGGCAAACTAACTACAGAGTTATTAGACTTGTTACTGAACTGACTTCTCATCGTTTTGCACGTGGCACGTGCATTAGGGGTCACCCATACGCATCGAGAATAGCACACTACGTGTAAGAAAGGAAGAAGCTATCCCACACAAAAGACCGCGAGTGAATCGGTCCAGTGGTTGCAGAGATATAAGGTTTGTAAAGGCACCCCACAGGCGGCCTACTGCTAATATTTAGCAATAATCAGTGTCGCATCCGCACACGGGAGGTATCTCCGTCACCTGTTCGTATACTCTAATGTGGTTGGGTTCAAGTCACAGTCGAGCCCTGCTTTTTTACAACTTTTCTTAAAAACGGCACATCGTGCAGTGACGTTCTATACATCAGTGGAAAGAGCATCAAAAGTTGTATATTATATTAACTTTTCACCTATATATTTTACTAACGATAAAAGTTATAGAGGAATAAAGACGCTCCTATTGACTTTCCATGTTAAAAATTTTAATTTTCAAATGAACTTTACAAGAAAAAACGATTTCTGCCAGCTTAACGAAGCATACCAGCATGTACTATGCTCCTTTCTCTACAAGATATAAGAGTTTGGGCGAAATCTATCTCTAAAATTTTGTATAAAGATCGAATGAAAATGTCTCTGCAAAGTCTCGACATCGCCGTCCATTGACTTAACATGGAACACAGCAAAATTCCAACTTTGATCTCGTGCAAAGACACGTTCCGAGATTCTGAGGGGTATACAGCGCACACTGGCGTGTACCGGAACGTGTTTGCCATAAAATGCTGGGAAGAAAACCACCTCTTCCTTGGCTCGTTTTCCCGCCATTGGCGATCGCGCAAAAAGTGTCCAAAACCCCGTTGACTTAACATGGGGAAAATGGAATCGCACGTGCCACGTGCCACGAGGTTTTAAGCGAGTAGCGACCGTTGCCATCAGGTAGATCGCCTCCGGGAGCCCATACACTGAACTTTTTACGAAGATTGTACATTTCGTCTAGGCCCCAATCAAGATGTCTCGATTCGCTGCCAGACTTGCAAAACATAGCCCGGAGAACGACCGCTCCGGTTGTTTTTCAATAGAAAAACACAATTCTAACGAATAGTGTTTGTCTTTTCAAACAACCTGCGGTTAGGCCCAGCCGTTTTCAAGATCTTGAAACGACCCCTCCACGTGCGCACGTGCAGTTGCATCTCAACCGTGACACATGGAAATACATACTAACTGACTTGTGCACGGCACCCTACTGATCGATCTCTAGATGTTTGCCGAATTTGAGTGCAATCGGTCCAGCCGTTCTTGAAATCTGGAAGCGTCACCCTGCACGTGCGCACGTGCAAGATGGGTCCAAACTGACTTGCGCACGGCACCCTACTAATCGGTCTCTAGCGGTGTACCAAATTTGAACTCAATCGGCCCGGCCGTTCTCGAGATCTGGAAGCGTCACCCTGCACGTGCGCACGTGCAGTTGCACCCCAATCGTGGCACATGGAAATACATACTAAATGACTGCAACCTACTGATCGGTATCAAGCGTTATGCCAAATTTGAACACAATCGGTCCAGCCGTTCTCGAGATCTGGAAGCGTCACCCTGCACGTGCGCACGTGCAGTTGCACCCCTACCAAGACACATGGAAATGCATCGCCTGGAAAGTGTCTACCTCCATGCCAAGTTTTAGCGCAATCGGCCCAGTAATTACCGCGAGCTATTGCGCTTATTACAAAACAGGCACCTCTTGGCTTTGCACGTGGAACGTGCGTTAGGGGTCACCCATATGCATCGAGAGTAGCACACTATGTGAAAGAAGGGAAAAAGCTACCCCACACAAAAAAACCGCACGTGTATCAGCCCAGTGGTTGCCGAGATATAAGTCGTACAAAAACGTCCCCACGGCGGCCGGCCGCTATTTAGCAGTAAAATCGTGTCGCATCCTTCTATTAGAGGTATCCCCGTCACCTGTTCGTATACTGTCTGAGCAAAGGCCATACGTTACGGTCCAAACTCCATAGTGAGGCGGACATACGAATTTACGAGAGTTTAGCGACGAAATGATTCACTTAATTGTTAAGTAATGGGTACCATTAGGTAGACCATAAATTTTATCTAGCATCTCACCGTAGATGCAGTAAAAAGTGCTTTACTTTTCAATGTATGTAAAGACTTGCTCAGCTCAATCAGTTCACTCTGTATTGGCTCAAGCCGTATCATGCGAACGCAATACAAACTAGAGCACCGACAGCGCAGCGCTCCCCAACTCACTGCTCGCCCAGTCCACCCGGGCCGCCGCCACGACGGCCCCCCCCCCCCCCGCAAGTAGGCATCCCGCACTGCACCGACAGCCGCGGGCGACCAGCTGACCGGCCAGCTGACCGGCCAGCAGCCGGCGGGCGGCAAGCCACGGATGGCCGACCCGCCGGCGCGGCGAGGGAGGGGAGGGACGCAGCTGAAAGACCCGACTACATATATATCAAAGAATGATACATTATATGTAATCATCGATGACGCGACATAAATCTGCTTTATTGGGTTTAGCGGTGTAGTCTGTGATGCCATCACAATGAAAATAGCCTAGTTTTGTAGAGCATCAAATTCTGATTCCATAACGACTCTCGCTAGTCCATTTTCAATTGTAAATAAGCCTTTTATTGCGATGCAAAGTCCCGAAATGGTGCCGACGGCGGCCGGTCCCCCCATGGTACCATACCATAGATGGTAAACAGGTTAGTTCACATTCCCGCCGCTATGCGGGCGGCGGCGGCGCCACCTGTCCTCGTGTCCGCCTGACACCGTAACGATATAGGTCTGAGCTCAAATCTCGGTAATGTCGTGCTTTTTTACTATATTTCTCAAAAACGGCACCACGTGCAATAAAGTTGTATATATCATTGGAAAGAGCATCAAAAGTTGTATAACCTATCAACTTTTCACATAAATATATCTCAACTGTAAAAAGTTATTAAGCAGCAAAGACGCTCCCATTGACTTTCCATGTTAAAATTTTTCATTTTTAAACGAGCCTAAAAAGAACAAACGAATTTGCACAGCTTAAAGAAGCATAACAACATGTTCTATGGTCTTTTCTCAACAAGTCCTGGAAGTTTAAACAAAATCGTATCATATAATTTTGTACAATGAGCGAATGAAAAAGTCTCTGCAAAAATGCCCATTGACTTAACATGGGGAGCGAAAAAAGTTCAACTTTGACCTCGTGCAAAGTCACGTTACGAAGTTCTGAGGGGTATACGGCGCACACTAGCGTGTACCCAAACGTGTTTGCCATAAAATGCTGGGAAGAAAACCACCTCTTCCTTGGCTCGTTTTCCCGCTATTCGCGATCGCGCAAAAAGTGTCCAAAACCCCATTGACTTAACATGGGGAAAATGGAATCGCACGTGCCACGTGCCACGAGGTTTTAAGCGAGTAGCGACCGAAGCCATCAGGTAGATCGCCCCCGGGAGCCCATACCCTGAAATTTTTACGAAAATCGCAATGCACGTTTAGGCCCCGGTCAAGTTGCCCCAATTCGCGGCCAGACTTGCAAAACATAGCCCGGAGACGGACCGCTCCGGTTGTTTTTCAATAGAAAAACACAATTCTAACGAATAGTGTTTGTCTTTTCAAACAACCTGCGGTTACTTTTTTACTATATTTCTCAAAAACGGCACCACGTGCAATAAAGTTGTATATATCATTGGAAAGAGCATCAAAAGTTGTATAACCTATCAACTTTTCACTTAAATATATCTCAACTGTAAAAAGTTATTAAGCAGCAAAGACGCTCCCATTCACTTTCCATGTTAAAATTTTTCATTTTTAAACGAGCCTTAAAAGAACAAACGAATTTGCACAGCTTAAAGAAGCATAACACCATGTTCTATGGTCTTTTCTCAACAAGTCCTGAAAGTTTAAACAAAATCGTATCATATAATTTTGTACAATGAGCGAATGAAAAAGTCTCTGCAAAAACGCCCATTGACTTAACATGGGGAGCGAAAAAAATTCAACTTTGACCTCGTGCAAAGACACGTTACGAAGTTCTGAGGGGTATACGGCGCACACTAGCGTGTACCCAAACGTGTTTGCCATAAAATGCTGGGAAGAAAACCACCTCTTCCTTGGCTCGTTTTCCCGCCATTGGCGATCGCGCAAAAAGTGTCCAAAACCCCATTGACTTAACATGGGGAAAATGGAATCGCACGTGCCACGTGCCACGAGGTTTTAAGCGAGTAGCGACCGGTGCCATCAGGTAGATCGCCTGCGGGAGCCCATACCCTGAAATTTTTACGAAGATTGAGCGATTCGTTTAGGCCTGACCCAAGTTGCCCCAATTCGCGGCCAGACTTGCAAAACATAGCCCGGACAACGACCGCTCCGGTTGTTTTTCAATAGAAAAACACAATTCTAACGAATAGTGTTTGTCTTTTCAAACAACCTGCGGTTAAATCAGTGTCGCGTCCGCACATGGGAGGTGTCCCCTTCACCTGTTCGTATACTCTAATGTGGTTGGGTTCAAGTCACAGTCGAGCCCTGCTTTTTTACAACTTTTCTTGAAAACGGCACATCGTGCAGTGACGTGCTATACATCGTTGGAAAGAGTATCGAAAGTCGTATATTATATCAACTTTTCACCTATATATATTACTAACGATAAAAGTTATAGAGGAATAAAGACGCACCCATTGACTTTCCATGTTAAACATTTTCATTTTCAAACGAACTTTATTCGAAAAAACGATTTCTGCCAGCTTAACGAAGCATACCAACATGTACTATGCTCCTTTCTCTACAAGATATAAGAGTTTGGGCGAAATCTATCTCTAAAATTTTGTACAAAGATCGAATGAAAATGTCTCTGCAAAGTCTCGACATCGCCGTCCATTGACTTAACATGGGACACAGCAAAATTCCAACTTTGACCTCGTGCAAAGACACGTTCCGAGATTCTGAGGGGTATACAGCGCACACTAGCGTGTACCTGAACGTGTTTGCCATAAAATGCTGGGAAGAAAACCACCTCTTCCTTGGCTCGTTTTCCCGCCATTCGCGATCGCGCAAAAAGTGTCCAAAACCCCGTTCACTTAACATGCGTAAAATGGAATCGCACGTGCCACGTGCCACGAGGTTTTAAGCGAGTAGCGACCGGTGCCATAAGGTAGATCGCCTGCGGGAGCCCATACACTGAACTTTTTACGAAGATTGTACATTTCGTCTAGGCCCCAATCAAGATGTCTCGATTCGCTGCCAGACTTGCAAAACATAGCCCGGAGAACGACCGCTCCGGTTGTTTTTCAATAGAAAAACACAATTCTAACGAATAGTGTTTGTCTTTTCAAACAACCTGCGGTTATAGCGGTGTGCCAAATTTGAGTGCAATCGACCCGGCCGTTTTCGAGATCTGGAAGCGACTCCCTGCACGTGCGCACGTGCAACCTGGGTTCCAATTGACTTGTTCACGGCACTCTATTCGCCGGTCTCAAGCGGTGTACCAAATTTGAGCTCAATCGGCCCAGCCAATTTCAAGATCTGGAAGCGACCCCTACACGTGCGCACGTGCAGCTGCACCCCATCCGTGGCACATAAAAATACATACTAACTGACTTGTTCACGGCACCCTTCTACCCAGTCTGTAGTGGTATGCCAAATTTGAGCACAGTCGGTCCAGCCGTTCTTTAGATATGGAAGCGTCAGCCTGCACGTGCGCACGTGCAAACTGGATCCCATCTGACTTGTGCACGGCACCCTACTAACCGGTCTCTAGCGGTGTACCAAATTTGAGCTCAATCGGCCCGGCCGTTCTCGAGATCTGGAAGCGTCACCCTGCATGCGCGCACGTGCAGTTGCACCCCAACCGTAACACATGAAAACGCATGGCCCGGTGTGTGCCTACATCCTTGTGTAGTTTCAGCAGAATCTCCTCAGGAATTACCGTGGTATTGTCATTACAACAAAAGTGACACCTATCCGTTTTACACGTGTTACGTGCAGTAGGGGTCACCCGCATGCATCGTCCATAGTAAAATACTTCTAAGAAGGGTATACGCTACCCCATACAAAAAACCGCAAGTGTATCGGTCCAGTGGCTGCGGAGATATAAGTCGTACAAAAACGTCCCCACGGCGGCCGGCCGCTAATATTTAGAATTGAATTCGTGTCGCATCCTTCTATGGGAGGTATCCCTGTCACCTGTTCGTATACTGTCTGAGCCAAGGCCATATATAGGTCTGAGCTCAAATCTCGGTAATGTCGTGCTTTTTTACTAAATTTCTCAAAAAACGGCACGAAGCGCAATAACGTTCTATATATCATTGGAAAGAGCATCAGAAGTTGTATAACCTATCAACTTTTCACTTAAATATATCTTTCACATAAAAAGTTATTAAGCAACAAAGACGCTCCCATTGACTTTGCATGTTAAAAAATTTCTTTTTAAAACGAGCTCAAAAAGAACAAACGAATTCTGACAGCTTAACGAAGCATAACGGCATGTACTACGGCCTATTCTGAATAAGTGTTGAAAGTTTGGACAAAATCGTATCATATAATTTTGTACAATGAACGAATGAAAATGTCTCTGCAAAAACGCCCATTGACTTAACATGGGGAGCGAAAAAAGTTCAACTTTGACCTCGTGCAAAGACACGTTACGAAGTTCTGAGGGGTATACGGCGCACACTAGCGTGTACCCAAACGTGTTTGCCATAAAATGCTGGGAAGAAAACCACCTCTTCCTTGGCTCGTTTTCCCGCCATTGGCGATCGCGCAAAAAGTGTCCAAAACCCCATTGACTTAACATGGGGAAAATGGAATCGCACGTGCCACGTGCCACGAGGTTTTAAGCGAGTAGCGACCGGTGCCATCAGGTAGATCGCCTGCGGGAGCCCATACCCTGAAATTTTTACGAAGATTGAGGGATTCGTTTAGGAGAGGCTCAACTTGTCTCGATTCGCGGCCAGACTTGCAAAACATAGCCCGGAGAAGGACCGCTCCGGTTGTTTTTCAATAGAAAAACACAATTCTAACGAATAGTGTTTGTCTTTTCAAACAACCTGCGGTTATAGCCGATACATTTGCTTTTTTTCTTAAATAAGATTGAAACATTGCGAGTACTGGCTTTTCGCCTAGCAGTTGGGCGTGAGGTGAGTGACGATAAAAATTATTTCGCTCTCCCTTGCTCCTGCACCTGCGGAAAGTGGATGGATGGGCATTGGATACTTACTGGAAGGGTGTAATAAGGGCAATACACCACTTCATGCTCCGATAATTGCATTACGTCTATGACGGTGTAAAGTAAAGAATAAAGATGTGTGAAGAAATAGACATCTGACAATTGGCTGACTTCCCTGCCTCCCGGCCGCTACTCAGGTCCACCACTCGCCGTTGTCAGTGCACGGTTTTTCTAGCAAGCTCCAGCCTAGTATTGATCTTATTCAGTATTTACGGTACGAAGATTTGATAACGGAATGTGACGTTTCCACATCATGCTTGATGGTTGAAGTTTGCACCGTTAACAACTACCAAGTCAAGTCGCAGCCCCAGTCATCTGGCACGTCTCTGTCATCGAATAAAGCCAATGAACAAGAAAGTTATTATTTTCCAGCATAAATGAAAATATATAACACTGCTACAGGCGGTACGCGGATGTCATGCACATTACACACAACGATTCAATCGAATAAAAACTGGATTAACCATAAATCAGCACTGGATTAACCATAAATAATAACAGTACAGCACCAAACACTTGAGATGCACATTATAGTACTTTAGAATGCACAGAGGAGTAATGAGACTAAAAGTTTTAACACGCCCTATCTTAAAAAAATATTGAACGAGATATTTCCACAGTGCAAAAACAAAACCGAAATCCGACAAAAAACCGATTCCAGGTTCAATGTCCACAGATTTAAAAACAAAACTTTCAAGTGCCCCCATGGTAAAAAAAAAATGACCAAAGACGGAATTGTAACAAAGAATAAATAAAGATATGTGCGGCAAACGAAGGGCGGCACTGGACGAGCGTCTGCACAAAGTAGGCGCACAGAGTTACTCCTTAGCCCAGCGGGCAGCAGCAAATGAATTACAACCAAAGGAAGAATATGCATTAGTCTATTAAGGCTCATCGCACCATGACGAGGCACAGCTAGGATAACGCGATTCGCCTGCGTCCTCCAGGCGAGAAGCACCTCGAGTAGGCTGCCGTGTCTTGACCAACTGCCGCATCCGTCGTCCGCGCCGCAGGCCTCCCAGTAGTGCCTCGGAGTAGTGCCTCCATCGCATCGGCCGTCGACCGGCGTGGGGCCCGGATGTGACTAGTGCAGCTCCGTGGGGTGCCCTGCCGCGCTCTGCCGAGTGTGCAGAGAGCAGGTAGACTGGTGGCGGTGAAGAAAACAAGCAGTTATCTTCTTTCGGGATCTGTAAAGAAGCATTCTACTAAAAACTACATCCAAAACGTTTTCCATATTTTTTTTTTTACAGAACACAATGCAGTAGCCAAAATAGATATGAAGTATGTGAAGACAACAGTCTACTGCCATTAGATAACTGATCCTGATGGACAAATACATTAGATACTAGTAAATCATAAGGTGGTTCAAAGGCACACTTTGCAGCTCCAGTAAAAAATCACTGTTTTTCATACTTCATACTGTAAGGGGAAAGGGTGGGGTGGGGATGCAGCCAAGAGTGCATCATATGGGGTTGTAGTGGTCGGACCATCTGGAGCAATAGCCTGTTTTTGCCGTTTTTAATGTTAACCCTATGGCGCACATGAGCACGCGCCACGGGCGCACCCCCGGCCGAATCGTGCCCAAAAGCTAATACGACCTGTTGAATTACATGACCCACGAGTCGTGAAAATTTCACCCTCGTGCGTCAATCGACGGCGCCGCAATATCCGTTTTGGGGCATCACGCCGCCTATAAGCCTCGCAAAAGCGTCCGCACGGCCGGCCGGCCGGCCGGCCGGCCGCTCATACTCAGAAATTTCCGTTAATCTAAGGAAAGACTTCGCTCGCTTCGCTCGCTCCGTAACAAAAGTGACACCTCTCCGTTTTACACGTGTCACGTGCAGTGGAGGTCACCCGCAAGCATTGTCCATAGTAAATACTTGTAAGAAGAGTATACGCTACCCCACACAAAAAACC
This sequence comes from Amphibalanus amphitrite, assembly GCF_019059575.1. Lineage (NCBI taxonomy): Eukaryota > Metazoa > Arthropoda > Thecostraca > Balanomorpha > Balanidae > Amphibalanus > Amphibalanus amphitrite. The sequence continues at coordinate 179,201 of NW_024882080.1, forward strand.
GCAAGTGTAACAGTGTCCGTCCCCCTCCCCGGCGCCGTTTTCCTCCAGGGGAGGCGCCCCAGCCGCCGTACTGGGGCGTAGCGGAGTCCGTGCTTTTAGCACAGCAAAATATCCACCCAGGCTAGATTAACGTCACGACAACCTAGGATTAAGAGTGGCTAGACTTCAGACTTCATGCAGACTTAACATTGAAGTATTATATATGCAACTAAATGACACACATGGTGTTTGTTCTAACCTTCTCAACAGAAAGTGAACGTGTCAGGACAGCACCCCTTGGTGACCATTATATTCAAGGGGTGCAGGAACTGATTCCCCAGGGGTGAAGCGATAGAAGCAAAAACATGAGTCACTAGTTCCCTCCTGTGTCTTCCCTCCTGCAGAAAAAAAAATACATGTGTGATGCCCAATGTGACTGATAACTGCATATTATAAAGCTGGAAATATTGTACAAAGTTGTGACAACACAAGCAAACTATGCATGTCACTGCTCTTGTATAACTTTTCTATTTTTATTGCTATATGAGACCTCACAAGACACAAAAATATGCATGGTTAGAAAGTGGGTAACAATACATTTCCGCTCATACTCAGAAATTTCCGTTAATCTAAGGAAAGACTTCGCTCGCTTCGCTCGCTCCGTAACAAAAGTGACACCTCTCCGTTTTACACGTGTCACGTGCAGTGGAGGTCACCCGCAAGCATTGTCCATAGTAAATACTTGTAAGAAGAGTATACGCTACCCCACACAAAAAACCGCAAGTGTAACAGTGTCCGTCCCCCTCCCCGGCGCCGTTTTCCTCCAGGGGAGGCGCCCCAGCCGCCGTACTGGGGCGTAGCGGAGTCCGTGCTTTTAGCACAGCAAAATATCCACCCAGGCTAGATTAACGTCACGACAACCTAGGATTAAGAGTGGCTAGACTTCAGACTTCATGCAGACTTAACATTGAAGTATTATATATGCAACTAAATGACACACATGGTGTTTGTTCTAACCTTCTCAACAGAAAGTGAACGTGTCAGGACAGCACCCCTTGGTGACCATTATATTCAAGGGGTGCAGGAACTGATTCCCCAGGGGTGAAGCGATAGAAGCAAAAACATGAGTCACTAGTTCCCTCCTGTGTCTTCCCTCCTGCAGAAAAAAAAATACATGTGTGATGCCCAATGTGACTGATAACTGCATATTATAAAGCTGGAAATATTGTACAAAGTTGTGACAACACAAGCAAACTATGCATGTCACTGCTCTTGTATAACTTTTCTATTTTTATTGCTATATGAGACCTCACAAGACACAAAAATATGCATGGTTAGAAAGTGGGTAACAATACATTTCAAATGAACTAAGCAGATTATTTCTAAGCTCCTTTAAGTCCCAATTTCTGCTATATTTCGCTTGTTGTCACTTCATATTTTGAACTCAAGGTGCCTTGTGGATTTACCTCAGGTATGTAGGTAAATCCACAAGGATTTATGGGCTTTACCACAGTTGAGTAGCTGCTCCCTCAATTTAAGTTTCTCGTTAAATTTCATTGAGGCGTTGCAAGATGGGCTGAAGCCGAATCCTCTTCCCTGTTTAGCTGATGCTCATAATACCTGAACATTTTTAATTCCAATTTTTATAGCTGTTAACAATTGGTAAAGGCCCATGTACCTAGACAACAATGACTTTACAGAAGAAACCCCTGGCTGTGTTTCATGGGCGCGCTGCCAGCCGCTGCCAGCGCATTCCGCGTGAGCTAGCGTCAACCTCCGGTAGTGTTGGAGGTATAGGCTTGTTGATGTCTCTATGGAAGCCAAAAGCGGCTGGCAGAGTGCTGTGATATGCTGTGATACACCACCCTTATTTTTGCACAATAATGCTGTGATAACTGTTCCTGCAAAAAATATAAGGTGAAGTGAAGTAAAATCAGGTCAAACATTAATATATACCCGAAAATAGCAGTGTTTGGAGTACCTATATTCACATTACCAATAATATAAAATCAGGTCAAACATTAATATATACCAGAAAATAGCAGTGTTTGCCGTTTGGAGTACCTATATTCACATTACCAATAATATGATACACAACAGGCCATAGAAAACCAGTGAATCAGAATGTTGAATTGTACCCCAATTTCAATATCAATATGGCACTTGGCAATAACAGTTAAACACACCGTTTTTGATGTTAAATCAACAGAGAAAACTCCTGAACATAAAAAATGATCAGAATGTATAATAAGGATAACAGTATAAATAAAAATCGACGACATCAGCACCTATCATCGCCGTTCCACATTCACCACTCCCCATTCCACGCACAGATTGTTTACTCCTTGGTTTACCCCGTGTTCGCAGTCTCCCTGACGACGGAGATTCTTTACGCCCACCGACCAATCACGTTCAAGATCAGCGGGGCTTGGCCGCAGTTCTCGAACGCTATTTGCCAGATTAAGCAGGACCTTCGTCGTCAGTAAACTGTGAACACGGCGTTACATATTTCGCTATGGTAACAAAAGCGCCAGAATTGACTACCAGAATTGGATCCGAAGGTCAAATGGGTCACGTGACTGACAAGTTCAGATGGACAACACCAGGAAAACGGAACAACGTGCAATAACGTTCTATATATCATTGGAAAGAGCATCAAAAGTTGTATAAAATATCAACTTTTGACTTAAACATATCTTAAACGTAAAAAGTTATTAAGCATCAAAGACGCTCCCATTGACTTTCAAAGTTAAAATTTTTCATTTTTAAACGAGCTTCAAAAGAGCAAACGAATTCTGACAGCTTAACGAAGCATAACACCATGTTCTATGGTCTTTTCTCAACAAGTCCTGAAAGTTTAAACAAAATCGTATCATATAATTTTGTACAATGAGCGAATGAAAAAGTCTCTGCAAAAACGCCCATTGACTTAACATGGGGAGCGAAAAAAATTCAACTTTGACCTCGTGCAAAGACACGTTACGAAGTTCTGAGGGGTATACGGCGCACACCAGCGTGTACCCAAACGTGTTTGCCATAAAATGCTGGGAAGAAAACCACCTCTTCCTTGGCTCGTTTTTCCGCTATTCCCGATCGCGCAAAAAGTGTCCAAAACCCCGTTGACTTAACATGGGGAAAATGGAATCGCACGTGCCACGTGCCACGAGGTTTTAAGCGAGTAGCGACCGGTGCCAACAGGTAGATCGCCTGCGGGAGCCCATACACTGAAATTTTTAAGAAAATCGAGCCACAAGTTTAGGCCTGACCCAAGTTGCCCCAATTCGCGGCCAGACATGCAAAACATAGCCCGGAGAAGGACCGCTCCGGTTGTTTTTCAATAGAAAAACACAATTCTAACGAATAGTGTTTGTCTTTTCAAACAACCTGCGGTTACGGCCAGACTTGCAAAACATAGCCCGGAGAACGACCGCTCCGGTTGTTTTTCAATAGAAAAACACAATTCTAACGAATAGTGTTTGTCTTTTCAAACAACCTGCGGTTACCCGGCATCTGCGATGCCGGGCTCCGCATCGCGGGACCGCAGGTTGTTTGAGCAAGCACCTTTGTAAACGCAGCAAAAACGCCCGCCACCAAACGAGAGGATGAGCCTTGCACGTGCAGACCGCAGTCGGTGTGCTACGGACTGACGTGCACGGCACCCTATTCGTCGGTCTATAGCGGTGTGCCAAATTTGAGTGCAATCGACCCGGCCGTTTTCGAGATCTGGAAGCGACACCCTGCACGTGCGCACGTGCAGCCTAGGCCCCAATTGACTTGTGCACGGCACTCTATTCGCCGGTTTCTAGCGGTGTACCAAATTGGAGCTCAATCAGCCCCGTCAATTTCAAGATCTGGAAGCGACCCCTACACGTGCGCTGGTGCAACTGCACCCCAACCGTGGCACATGAAAATACATACTAACTGACTTGTGCACGGCACCCTACTAACCAGTCTCTAGCGGTATGCCAAATTTCAGCAGAGTCGGCCCAGCCGTTCTTGAGATCTGGAAGCGTCAGCCTGCACGTGCGCACGTGCATAGCGGGTCCCATCTGACTTGTGCACGGCACCCTACTTACCAGCCTCTAGCGGTGTGCCAAGTTTGATCACAATCGGCCCAGCCGTTCTCGACATCTGGAAGCGTCACCCTGCCCGTGCGCACGTGCAGTTGCACCCCTACCAAGACACGTGGAAATGCATCGCCTGGAATGTGTCTACCTCCATGCCAAGTTTTAGCGCAATCGGCCCAGTAATTACCGCGAGCTATTGCACTTATTACAAAACAGGCACCTCTTGGCTTTGCACGTGGAACGTGCGTTAGGGGTCACCCATATGCATCGAGAGTAGCACACTATGTGAAAGAAGGAAAAAAGCTACCCAACACAAAAAACCGCACGTGTATCAGCCCAGTGGTTGCCGAGATATAAGTCGTACAAAAACGTCCCCACGGCGGCCGGCCGCTATTTAGCAGTAAAATCGTGTCGCATCCTTCTATGGGAGGTATCCCCGTCACCTGTTCGTATACTGTCTGAGCAAAGACCATACGTTACGGTCCAAACTCCATAGTGAGGCGGACATACGAATTTACGAGAGTTTAGCGACGAAATGATTCACTTAATTGTTAAGTAATGGATACCATTAGGTAGACCATAAATTTTATCTAGCATCTCACCGTAGATGCAGTAAAAAGTGCTTTACTTTTCAATGTATATAAAGACTTGCTCAGCTCAATCAGTTCACTCTGTATTGGCTCAAGCCGTATCATGCGAACGCAATGCAAACTAGAGCACCGACAGCGCAGCGCTCCCCAACTCACTGCTCGCCCAGTCCACCCGGGCCGCCGCCACGACGGCCCCCCGCAAGTAGGCATCCCGCACTGCACCGACAGCCGCGGGCGACCAGCTGACCGGCCAGCTGACCGGCCAGCAGCCGGCGGGCGGCAGGGCGCGGATGGCCGACCCGCCGGCGCGGCGAGGGAGGGGAGGAACGCAGCTGAAAGACCCGACTACATATATATCAAAGAAACATTATATGTAATCATCGATGACGCGACATAAATCTGCTTTATTGGGGTTAGCGGTGTAGTCTGTGATGCCATCACAATGAAAATAGGCGCCTAGTTTTGTAGAGCATCAAATTCTGATTCCATAACGACTCTCGCTAGTCCATTTTCAATTGTAAATAAGCCTTTTATTGCGATGCAAAGTCCCGAAATGGTGCCGACGGCGGCCGGTCCCCCGATGGTACCATACCATAGATGGTAAACAGGTTAGTTCACATTCCCGCCGCTATGCGGGCGGCGGCGGCGCCACCTGTCCTCGTGTCCGCCTGACACCGTAACGATATAGGTCTGAGCTCAAATCTCGGTAATGTCGTGCTTTTTTACTATATTTCTCAAAAACGGCACCACGTGCAATAAAGTTGTATATATCATTGGAAAGAGCATCAAAAGTTGTATAAAATATCAACTTTTCACTTGAATATGTCTTCAAGGTACAAAGTTATTAAGCACCAAAGACGCTCCCATTGACTTTCCATGTTAAAATTTTTCATTTTTAAAGAAGCCTAAAGACAACAAACGAATTTGCACAGCTTAAAGAAGCATAACAACATGTTCTATGGTCTTTTCTCAACAAGTCCTGAAAGTTTAAACAAAATCGTATCATATAATTTTGTACAATGAGCGAATGAAAAAGTCTCTGCAAAAACGCCCATTGACTTAACATGGGGAGCGAAAAAAGTTCAACTTTGACCTCGTGCAAAGACACGTTACGAAGTTCTGAGGGGTATACGGAGCACACTAGCGTGTACCTGAACGTGTTTGCCATAAAATGCTGGGAAGAAAACCACCTCCTTCTTGGCTCGTTTTCCCGCTATTCGCGATCGCGCAAAAAGTGTTCAAAACCCCATTGACTTAACATGGGGAAAATGGAATCGCACGTGCCACGTGCCACGAGGTTTTAAGCGAGTAGCGACCGGTGCCAACAGGTAGATCGCCTGCGGGAGCCCATACACTGAAATTTTTAAGAAAATCGAGCCACAAGTTTAGGCCTGACCCAAGTTGCCCCAATTCGCGGCCAGACATGCAAAACATAGCCCGGAGAAGGACCGCTCCGGTTGTTTTTCAATAGAAAAACACAATTCTAACGAATAGTGTTTGTCTTTTCAAACAACCTGCGGTTACCGATGACTGAAACCACACATTACACACATTAAAAATAGCAGTGTTTGCCGTTTGGAGTACCTATATTCACATTACCAATAATATGATACACAACAGGCCATAGAAAACCAGTGAATCAGAATGTTGAATTGTACCCCAATTTCAATATCAATATGGCACTTGGCAATAACAGTTAAATCTTTTCAAACAACCTGCGGTTACGGCCAGACTTGCAAAACATAGCCCGGAGAACGACCGCTCCGGTTGTTTTTCAATAGAAAAACACAATTCTAACGAATAGTGTTTGTCTTTTCAAACAACCTGCGGTTACCGATGACTGAAACCACACATTAAAAATAGCAGTGTTTGCCGTTTGGAGTACCTATATTCACATTACCAATAATATGATACACAACAGGCCATAGAAAACCAGTGAATCAGAATGTTGAATTGTACCCCAATTTCAATATCAATATGGCACTTGGCAATAACAGTTAAACACACCGTTTTTGATGTTAAATCAACAGAGAAAACTCCTGAACATAAAAAATGATCAGAATGTATAATAAGGATAACAGTATAAATAAAAATCGACGACATCAGCACCTATCATCGCCGTTCCACATTCACCACTCCCCATTCCACGCACAGATTGTTTACTCCTTGGTTTACCCCGTGTTCGCAGTCTCCCTGACGACGGAGATTCTTTACGCCCACCGACCAATCACGTTCAAGATCAGCGGGGCTTGGCCGCAGTTCTCGAACGCTATTTGCCAGATTAAGCAGGACCTTCGTCGTCAGTAAACTGTGAACACGGCGTTACATATTTCGCTATGGTAACAAAAGCGCCAGAATTGACTACCAGAATTGGATCCGAAGGTCAAATGGGTCACGTGACTGACAAGTTCAGATGGACAACACCAGGAAAACGGAACAACGTGCAATAACGTTCTATATATCATTGGAAAGAGCATCAAAAGTTGTATAAAATATCAACTTTTGACTTAAACATATCTTAAACGTAAAAAGTTATTAAGCATCAAAGACGCTCCCATTGACTTTCAAAGTTAAAATTTTTCATTTTTAAACGAGCTTCAAAAGAGCAAACGAATTCTGACAGCTTAACGAAGCATAACACCATGTTCTATGGTCTTTTCTCAACAAGTCCTGAAAGTTTAAACAAAATCGTATCATATAATTTTGTACAATGAGCGAATGAAAAAGTCTCTGCAAAAACGCCCATTGACTTAACATGGGGAGCGAAAAAAATTCAACTTTGACCTCGTGCAAAGACACGTTACGAAGTTCTGAGGGGTATACGGCGCACACCAGCGTGTACCCAAACGTGTTTGCCATAAAATGCTGGGAAGAAAACCACCTCTTCCTTGGCTCGTTTTTCCGCTATTCCCGATCGCGCAAAAAGTGTCCAAAACCCCGTTGACTTAACATGGGGAAAATGGAATCGCACGTGCCACGTGCCACGAGGTTTTAAGCGAGTAGCGACCGGTGCCAACAGGTAGATCGCCTGCGGGAGCCCATACACTGAAATTTTTAAGAAAATCGAGCCACAAGTTTAGGCCTGACCCAAGTTGCCCCAATTCGCGGCCAGACATGCAAAACATAGCCCGGAGAAGGACCGCTCCGGTTGTTTTTCAATAGAAAAACACAATTCTAACGAATAGTGTTTGTCTTTTCAAACAACCTGCGGTTACCCAGCATCTGCGATGCTGGGCTCCGCATCGCGGGACCGCAGGTTGTTTGAGCAAGCACCTCTGTAACGCCGCCAAAACACCCGCCGCCAAACGAGAGGATGAGCCTTGCACGTGCAGACCAGAGTGGGGTGTGCTACGAACTGACGTGCACTGCACTCTAACCTCTGTAACCCACTCACCCGTGCACGCAGCAAAAACGCCCGCCGCCAAACGGAGGACGAGCCTTGCACGTGCAGACCCGAGTGGGTGTGCTACGAACCGACGTGCACGACACTACTAACCGCTATCATCGTGCTTACCTTGCTAAGGCGCGTCGAATGATATTTTTTTTGTTTGGTTTAGGTCAACCTAAGGTATTGACCTCGGGTCAAGGGCAGGTCAGAGCCCCTCAGGTCATGAGGCTGGTCGAAGGAGGTCATATCGCATACCATTTGATTCGGCAGGTCTTTCAGAGTCCATTTGTAGCTTTTTCGACTCCCTAGCTCAATTTTAGCAGGAGTTATTGACAGAAAACTCCTTTGACTATAGTGACGTCATAAATGACGTTACGCAATGTCAACAATTAAAAATAGAACATTGGACCTTGCAAGGAATGCATGAAATCACGATTTCATGCGCTTGAGATAGTTTTAGATCATTTCCAGCGCCAAAATACCAGTTTTCATATTTCCCCATTGACTTATAATAGTGAGGTCACATGACCGACCTGACCTCATGTGACCTTTGAAAAATACGAGTTATACAAGTTGGACATCCTGGGAGGCTACTACGTCCTGTAAGTTTCATCTTTCTGTGAAAGTTCCTCTGGTACTGAGGGCGGTGCGAAGTTGCGACCTCTGAGGACAGTGCAGAAGTTCACTTATGACGTCATAGGTCAGTGACCTTACGTAACCAGAAAATGTGGTCGAAGTCATAAGATCCGGCTTAAATCATAGGTTAGGTATTCCAAGTTTCAGCACTTTGTCTCCGGCGTGTCCCGAGCTATCACGAAAAACCCTATGGGAAGAGGCGGGTGCTGCCCCTCTGCCGGCGAGGGTTAATCAATATTGACGCAATGGTGACGTCACGGTCGCCGTCGACGTCACCATTCGAATCAGAGTCATTGAATTGTGCCGAATATCAAGTTTAAGATTGATGCTTCAACGGATCTGTATATCAGTCGAAAACACCTTACATTCCTTTTTACTCGCTAGATGGCAGAAGCGTCAAACGCCTGAATGTATGCTGTGCCGCAATGCCGGCTCTATTGTATATAACCGCCTAAATAAATGGCGGAGTAATGAGGGATCCGGGAAAACCACTATCTCTTTAGAACTGATGACTCGCACGAGACTGGAGCTTTTGAGGACGATTATCGAGTATGGTAAATGCGTCTGGCATTTTAGCCAAACATTCCGTTTTACTCGCTAGATGACGCAGAAGTGTCAAACGCCTGAAAGCATGTTGCGCCGGAGTGCCACCTCTTCTGTATGCAGCCGCATGGATGAAGATTTAAGCGCAATTGGCGCAGCCGTTCTCGCCGGTGTGTGCCTACATAGAGGTCCAACCATGCCGCTGAAATTGATCTATCATACAAAGCTTTATAACAATGCGCGTAGTGATTTTCTTAACAAACGCAAAAAAGCTAATAGGTGTGGCTAAAAACACCTTCGCCCCACTCGGGCGGAGGTTAATGGTTTTGGTAGCAACTCGCCGATTGTTCCCTGTTCGAGTCTTCTACTGCAATCACAAACACATTTCGATTCGCGGCCAACCATGCAAAACATAGCCCGTGAAGGACTGCTCCGGTTGTTTTTTTCAATAGAAAAGCACAATTCTAACGAATGGTGTTTTGTCTAATGAAGAAACAACCTGCGTTTACCCGCCGCCAAACGAGAGGATGAGATTGGCACGTGCAGACCGGAGTGGGTGTGCTACGAACTGACGAACAGGACACTCTCTAACCACTCTAGCGGTGGGCAAAATTTGAGTGCAATCGGCCCGGCCATTTTTCGAGATATTGAAGCGGCACCCTTCACGTGCGCACGTGCAAGCTGGGTCCCAACTGACTTGTGCACGGCACTCTAGTTGCCGGCTCCTAGCGGTGTACCGAATTTAAGCTCAATCGGCCCAGCCGTTTTCAAGATCCGGAAGCGACCCCTACAAGTGCGCACGTGCAGTTGCCCCCAACCGTGACACATGAAATACATACTACTGACTTGTGCACAGCACCCTACTAACCAGTCTCTAAAGGTGTGCCGAACTTGAATGCAATCGGCCAAGCCGTTCCTGAGATCTGGAAACGTCACCCTGCACGTGCGCACGTGCAACTTGGGGCCCAGCTGACCTGTGGAAGGCACCATACTGCGCGGTCTCTAGCGGTGTGCCAAATCTAAGCACAATCGGCCCGGCCGTTTCTCGAGATCTGGAAGCGTCACCCTGCACGTGCGCACGTGCAGTTGCCCCCAGCCGTAGCACATGGAAAGGCATGGTCCGGCGGGTGCCTACATCTTGTGTATTAGTTTCAGCAGAATCTCACCAGTAATTACCGTGTTATTGTCATCACAACAAAAGTGACCCCTCTCCGTTTTACACGTGTCCACGTGCAGTAGGGGTCACCCGCATGCTTCGTCCCATAGTAAAATACTTCTCCGGAAGGTATACCAACCCCATACAAAAAACCGCAAGTGTATCGGTCCAGCGGTTGCGGAGATAGGTCGTACAAAAACGTCCTCACGCTGCCGCCGCTAATATTCAGCATTAAATTCGTGTCGCATCCTTCTATGGGAGGTATCCCCGTCACCTGTTCGTATACTGTCTGAGTCAAGACCATATATAGGTTTGAGCTCAAATCTCGGTAATGTCGTGCTTTTTTTATTAATTTCCTCAAAAACGGCACGACGTGCAATAACGTTCTATATATCATTGGAAAGAGCATCAAAAGTTGTATAACCTATCAACTTTTCACTTAAATATATCTCAAATGTAAAAAGTTATTAAGCACAAACGCTCCCATTGACTTTCCATGTTAAATTTTTTCATTTGTAAAGAAGCCTAAAGACAACAACGAATTCTGACAGCTTAACGAAACATAACAACATGTTCTATGGTCTTTTCTCAACAAGTTCTGAAAGTTTAAACAAAATCGTATCATATAATTTTGTACAATGAACGAATGAAAATGTCTCTGCAAAAACGCCCATTGACTTAATTAACATGGGGAGCGAAAAAAGTTCAACTTTGACCTCGTGCAAAGACACGTTACGAAATTCTGAGGGTATAGTACGGCGCACACTAGCGTGTACCCAAACGTGTTGCCATAAAACTCTAGGAAGAAAAAAACCACCTGCTTCTTGGCTCGTTTTCCCGCTATTGGCGATCGCGCAAAAAAGTGTCCAAAACCCCATTGACTTAACATGGGGAAAATGAAATCGCACTGCCACGTGCCACGAGGTTTAAAGCGAGTAGCGACCGGTGCCATCAGGTAGCTCGCCTGCGGGAGCCCATACCCTGAAATTTTTACGAAGATTGAGCGATTCGTTTAGGAGAGGCTCAACTTGTCTCGATTCGCTGCCAGACATGCAAACATAGCCCGGAGAAGGACCGCTCCGGTTGTTTTTCAATAGAAAACACAATTCTAACGATAGTGTTTGTCTTTTCAAACAACCTGCGGTTACCTACCAAGACACGTGGAAATGCATCGCCTGGAATGTGTCTACCTCCATGCCAAGTTTTAGCGCAATCGGCCCAGTAATTACCGCGAGCTATTGCCTTATTACAAACAGGCACCTCTTGGCTTTGCACGTGGAACGTGCGTTAGGGGTCACCCATATGCATCGAGAGTAGCACACTATGTGAAAGAAGAAAAAAGCTACCCAACACAAAAAACCGCACGTGTATCAGCCCAGTGGTTGCCGAGATATAGTCGTACAAAAACGTCCCCACGGCGGCCGGCCGCTATTTAGCAGTAAAATCGTGTCGCATCCTTCTATGGGAGTATCCCCGTCACCTGTTCGTATACTGTCTGAGCAAAGACCATACGTTACGGTCCAAACTCCATAGTGAGCGGACATACGAATTTACGAGAGTTTAGCGACGAAATGATTCACTTAATTGTTAAGTACTGGTACCATTAGGTAGACCATAAATTTTATCTAGCATCTCACCGTAGATGCAGTAAAAGTGCTTTACTTTTCAATGTATATAAAGACTTGCTCAGCTCAATCAGTTCACTCTGTATTGGCTCAAGCCGTATCATGCGAACGCATGCAACTAGAGCACCGACAGCGCAGCGCTCCCCAACTCACTGCTCGCCCAGTCCACCCGGGCCGCCGCCACGACGGCCCCCCGCAAGTAGGCATCCCGCACTGCACCGACAGCCGCGGGACCAGCTGACCGGCCAGCTGACCGGCCAGCCGGCGGGCGCAGGGCGCGGATGGCCGACCCGCCGGCGCGGCGAGGGAGAGGAACGCAGCTGAAAGACCCGACTACATATATCAAAGAAACTTATATGTAATCATCGATGACGCGACATAAATCTGCTTTATTGGGGTTAGCGGTGTAGTCTGTGATGCCATCACAATGAAAATAGGCGCCTAGTTTTGTACAGCATCAAATTCTGATTCCATAACGACTCTCGCTAGTCCATTTTCAATTGTAAATAAGCCTTTTATTGCGATGCAAAGTCCCGAAATGGTGCCGACGGCGGCCGGTCCCCCGATGGTACCATACCATAGATGGTAAACAGGTTAGTTCACATTCCCGCCGCTATGCGGGCGGCGGCGGCGCCACCTGTCCTCGTGTCCGCCTGACACCGTAACGATATAGGTCTGAGCTCAAATCTCGTAATGTCGTGCTTTTTTACTATATTTCTCAAAAACGGCACCACGTGCAATAAGTTGTATATCATTGGAAAGAGCATCAAATTGTATAACCTATCAACTTTTCACTTAATATATCTATAACGTAAAAGTTATAAAGCAGCAAAGACGCTCCCATTGACTTTGCATGTTAAAAAAATTCTTTAAACGAGCTCAAGAAGAACAAACGAATTCTGACAGCTTAACGAAGCATAACACATATTCTATGGTCTTTTCTCAACAAGTCCTGAAAGTTTAAACAAAATCGTATCATATAATTTTGTACAATGAGCGAATGAAAATGCCTCTGCAAAACGCCCATTGATTTAACATGGGGAGCGAAAAAAGTTCAACTTTGACCTCGTGCAAAGACACGTTACGAAGTTCTGAGGGGTATACGGCGCACACCAGCGTGTACCCAAACGTGTTTGCCATAAAATGCTGGGAAGAAACCACCTCTTCCTTGGCTCGTTTTTCCGCTATTCCCGATCGCGCAAAAGTGTCCAAAACCCCGTTGACTTAACATGGGGAAAATGGAATCGCACGTGCCACGTGCCACGAGGTTTTAAGCGAGTAGCGACCGGTGCCAACAGGTAGATCGCCTGCGGGAGCCCATACACTGAAATTTTAAGAAAATCGAGCCACAAGTTTAGGCCTGACCCAAGTTGCCCCAATTCGCGGCCAGACATGCAAAACATAGCCCGGAGAAGGACCGCTCCGGTTGTTTTTCAATAGAAAAACACAATTCTAACGAATAGTGTTTGTCTTTTCAAACAACCTGCGGTTACGGCCAGACTTGCAAAACATAGCCCGGAGAACGACCGCTCCGGTTGTTTTTCAATAGAAAAACACAATTCTAACGAATAGTGTTTGTCTTTTCAAACAACCTGCGGTTACCGATGACTGAAACCACACATTAAAAATAGCAGTGTTTGCCGTTTGGAGTACCTATATTCACATTACCAATAATATGATACACAACAGGCCATAGAAAACCAGTGAATCAGAATGTTGAATTGTACCCCAATTTCAATATCAATATGGCACTTGGCAATAACAGTTAAACACACCGTTTTGATGTTAAATCAACAGAGAAAACTCCTGAACATAAAAAATGATCAGAATGTATAATAAGGATAACAGTATAAATAAAAATCGACGACATCAGCACCTATCATCGCCGTTCCACATTCACCACTCCCCATTCCACGCACAGATTGTTTACTCCTTGGTTTACCCCGTGTTCGCAGTCTCCCTGACGACGGAGATTCTTTACGCCCACCGACCAATCACGTTCAAGATCAGCGGGGCTTGGCCGCAGTTCTCGAACGCTATTTGCCAGATTAAGCAGGACCTTCGTCGTCAGTAAACTGTGAACACGGCGTTACATATTTCGCTATGGTAACAAAAGCGCCAGAATTGACTACCAGAATTGGATCCGAAGGTCAAATGGGTCACGTGACTGACAAGTTCAGATGGACAACACCAGGAAAACGGAACAACGTGCAATAACGTTCTATATATCATTGGAAAGAGCATCAAAAGTTGTATAAAATATCAACTTTTGACTTAAACATATCTTAAACGTAAAAAGTTATTAAGCATCAAAGACGCTCCCATTGACTTTCAAAGTTAAAATTTTTCATTTTTAAACGAGCTTCAAAAGAGCAAACGAATTCTGACAGCTTAACGAAGCATAACACCATGTTCTATGGTCTTTTCTCAACAAGTCCTGAAAGTTTAAACAAAATCGTATCATATAATTTTGTACAATGAGCGAATGAAAAAGTCTCTGCAAAAACGCCCATTGACTTAACATGGGGAGCGAAAAAAATTCAACTTTGACCTCGTGCAAAGACACGTTACGAAGTTCTGAGGGGTATACGGCGCACACCAGCGTGTACCCAAACGTGTTTGCCATAAAATGCTGGGAAGAAAACCACCTCTTCCTTGGCTCGTTTTTCCGCTATTCCCGATCGCGCAAAAAGTGTCCAAAACCCCGTTGACTTAACATGGGGAAAATGGAATCGCACGTGCCACGTGCCACGAGGTTTTAAGCGAGTAGCGACCGGTGCCAACAGGTAGATCGCCTGCGGGAGCCCATACACTGAAATTTTTAAGAAAATCGAGCCACAAGTTTAGGCCTGACCCAAGTTGCCCCAATTCGCGGCCAGACATGCAAAACATAGCCCGGAGAAGGACCGCTCCGGTTGTTTTTCAATAGAAAAACACAATTCTAACGAATAGTGTTTGTCTTTTCAAACAACCTGCGGTTATACGTTATATATTGCTACGTTACTGAATTACGGTATTTGTTAATTAACGCAGAAAATTATTTTATCGTACTACTTTATGCAATATGTCATCATCCACTACCCAGTGGAAACGGTTAGTCTCTAGTAAGCCAAATACTGCGCACAATGATCGCCGGCTTTGCAGCATCGTCGGTGCGGCGGTGCCTACGCGCTACTCGCTAGATGCGCTGGGCTTCCGACAGGGAATTCCCTGGGACTCCCCAGTGGGAAATCCCCGGTGTCGGTCCGGCCGGAATCCATTTCGTAGTTCCTACGTTATTCTATTATTTTCCGTACTACGCTGACGAAACATCCCAATTACGCTACGAAACGGAACTGACAGCTACGGGTTACCGAAAACTTCAAAATAACGTAACGTTGGCCAACTCTGCTCGGGCCATCATTTGCAAACATTTTCCTGTGTCATCATGAAAAGAGATGGCTTGATTCATGCCCTCAAGAGTTTCGCCCGACCTATTACAAAAGATATGTGGATGACTGTTTTCCTCATTTTTAACGACGTTTCACATGTAGATCGGTTTCTCAACTTTCTGAACAGTCAGCACCCAAAAATAAAGTTCACTAAAGAAATGGAATTTAATGGCTCGCTCCCTTTTCTGGATGTTAAGGTCGAACGGTCTGGTACTGAGTTAACAACTTCAGTTTACCGGAAACCAACTTTCACTGGTCTTGGTTTGAGCTTCTTTAGCTTCATACCGAGTTCAATCAAGAAGGCCATTGTTAGCTGTGCTATTTATGGTGCTTATGACCTTAGTTCAACTTACCACTATTTCCACAATGAGCTGAACTTCCTTTACAAATATTTTAGAGACAATGGATTCCCAAAAACACTTGTAGAGACCGCCATTCACAGGTTTTTGAAGAAAGAGTTTTCAAAAAGTCCTACTATGTTCCAGGTACCCAAGCTAGACAGGTACTTTGTGCTACCTTTTTTTTTTGGAAAACAATCAAACAAACTAAGATCTGGGGTAGAGTCCACTCTAAAAAAGTTTTATCCCTACCTGAACCCCAAGATCATTCTCCGCAACACCCGCAGCATAGGCTCTCTTTTCTCGTTTAAAGACGTAATCCCGAAAGCATGCCGCTCTGCTATAGTTTATCAGTTCAGTTGCCCCTCGTGTGAGGGGACATACATAGGCTCGACCTATGTGCGCCTTTATAGCAGAGTGTGCCAGCATCAGGGCAAGTCGGACAGAACGGGAAATTTTCTTACCTCTCCGGTAGCCTCGTCGGATGATTATATGGGTCTGGGACAACAAATATAGTAATTAAATCATGGTACACATCCCACATTCGGATATAAAGCACAAGTACGAACTATAATAAGTTTAATCGTCATGCATCGCGTGACGAGTATCCACCGTCCAACACGTTACCTGAGAAGCGGATCTAAGCGTAATGTGTGTGTGTGGGTGGGGAGGCACATTCTAATAATTTGCAAAGCCGGATCCACGGACTGGCGATGGATGATGACCGGCAGCTAACGTTTATGAACGGGAATGGCGGCCAATGATAGTCACTTGACGGACGTTGTTAATCGGGCAGGTCGGTTGGAAACAATAAATATATACATGATGATGAGGATAGGCCGCCGAGTTTCCACAACATGGGAACGCGAGAGTTCAGGCTAAAACTCCGCAAACATCTTCTGGCAAAACAACAAAACGAGTAGCACGATGTACAAATGTGATGTGAGCTGAGTGTGTGTGCGTGAGTGTGTGTGTTAGTTGTGCAACTGAATCCCGATGTTCCGTTTTTATGACATGTCAATCATAATAGCCATGTGTTCATGGACCGATTGCACGATGTGAATACAATACAATACAATACGATATGTCCTCAGGTGGACCAAATGGTGCCTAAATCCGTTTTCAGGACGCACACCTGATGTTTTTGGTCCACAGTAAATGAGACAAATGCTCGAAATGTCGAGGATGGCATACTGGTGCCGAGGACTGCGGACCTCGGTGTGGGGTTAAAGGCCTTTTTGGAGCTCCAACCGTCACCCCCACCAGAATGACATGCCCGACATTTCAAGATTTGCTTAAGAAAACCAAGTAGGCCGACTTTGTGCTTGAGCTGAGGGCTGTCCCTTCAGACGCTTCTGATACTTTGGAGTCATTGCAGCGGTACCAACGGTAAGTCGATTTTACAAATGAAGTATAATGTCCTTGATGTAGTGTGCCTACGTGATTTATAATCCCCGTAATGTACCAGGTAACGCCGTTTAACTGAACAGTAGGGGCGAGCGACACGTTTGACGTATTTTTAGAAGTGTTAGTGCCGTGTTCAAAACGGAGGAGCTGTATGCAGACAGCATCTGGAGCAACGAGAATTTGTGTGGATATTTCACTGGAGTGAGCATGGCACTGGGAACATAACCGTCCCTCGAGCGGCTGTGGGGCGAGTGAATTTGATATGCATTCCTGGAGAGACGGTGCCGATATTGGAACGCGAAGGATGGGTGGAATGAGCGGCCTGGGCGTCTCCAGGGTGGAGCCGCACGCGGTACATTTAATGGTGTCAGTGATTTCACCTATGCCTACATTGGCGCTGTCGGCTTGGCAAGATAGCATGGTTTCCAGCGTTTCGGCCACGTCCTGCTGTTGACCTGTCGTCAGGGACGGATTGAGCTGAGAAATAGCTTTGACGAGTTCTGTGGGGCGGGTGACCATTTTGGTAGTGGCCCTGAGGCTCGATAAAGCATTTCTTATCTCCGTGGAGGCGAATGGAATGAGGCTATCAGTTACCATAAGACACTGGGCGATGGAGTTGATGAAGCACGTGTTGCCTAGGTTGTTTAAACCACAGGGAGTGCGTGCACCTGATTGTGGTTCAGGTTGTGTTTTCCTTGCCCTGGTGTAATTGGAAATGGTCGGCCTCGCATGTGTCCGGTTTGCGCTGGGAGCGGGGGGCTCAGGGCTCCTATTCTCCGGCTCTGCGTCTTTCTGTGGCGGAATTTCAGGTCTCATGGTGAAGAGCGGTTTCTCAACTAGCGTCCATCTGCTGAACTTCTGCTGATTTCTCGATAGCCATAGCGTATAAGAGGCATGGAGGCTTGTCCTACCAACGGTGTCGGCTTCCTTGAGTGATTTTCTGCGGGATAGTCCCATGTATCTGAAGAATTAGAACAGGCTGTCCGATGTGACCCCTCGAGCTCCAACTTCCACTGCAAAGTAGTGCATATGCCAGCCATTCTTCCTGCCTGTGTTGATTAGGTCGATATAGTCCTTCTTCCCCTGCTTGCGCTCGTGAGCTTGGTAAAAGTTTTCTTCCCAGCAGACAGTGAGCTCAGCCACAATGCATGTCTTTGTTGCAGTGGACCAGATGGCGATGTCGGGACGTGCATTGGTGCTGGCAATCTGGGGAGGGAAGACGTATGTGTCGTGCTCTTCATCCCAGATTAGCTGCCAGTCGTCTGCCGCCGGTTTTCCTCGCTCAGTGTTGCGCTGCAGAGGGGGGACGTAATATTCGGTTCCGCTGCTAGATTTGAAATGGGTACCTTTTTTAGGTGCGTCCGTCTTTTCTAGCACCGGGCGAATGATTTCGATGAGTCTGCGAAGGACCATATCGTGACGCCAGTTGTATCGGCCGGTCATCAACGAGTATCTGCAGTTGCTGATGATGTGGAAGAGTGTGCAGTGGTGGTAGCCGCACAGGGAGCAAGAGCCCAAAGTGGATTTTTTCCAGAGAAGTAAATTTGCTGGAGACGGCAGTGTATCTGACATGGAATTTAGATAAAAGCTGAGAAGTTTGTCGGAGAAGCCGTAAATGAGCTTCCTCCAGCGGACATCCAGGAACATCACGGCTTCCCAGGCGAGAGGTCTTCCTTGCTTGGCCATGTTGTACACATAGACCAGCGCGTTTTCTTCTTCGCTCTGTTTCACCAGACAGGATAGCTCTTGCCGGTGCTGTTTGGGTGTCATTTTAGATGCCCGCGGGAGTGGGATTAAACCTAGCCCTGCTCGGCCAAAATTGCCGCGGCAGAGCTCGTTTAATGCCAGGTGACGCTCTCTCTCCTCCAGCTCTCGGACACCATTCCAGTGTTTTTTGGATCGGAGACGATTCGCGATGTGGCCATATATGAATTGTGTAGAGTTATCGACAGCGTATTTGAGCTGGTGAAATTTTACGAGTTGCAGGCATTTCAGTCTCGACGTGAGCGGTGTTAAATGCAGGCCACCGCTGCCGTGGGATCTGTAGAGGACTGATGTAGTGGTGCTGCGCGTAAGACCCGCCCATTTTTTAAGGTACGGTGTGGCGAGTGATTCAAGTTTTTTTGCAAATGTGATCGGAAAACAGTAAATTGTAAATTCCCACGAAAGTTTTGATACAATCATATGTTCATAGATCCACAGCTTACCTGTATTTGGCACAGGGTCGGCGTCGACCGTCTTCAACATCAGCAGCAGCTTGTCCGTGGTGGCGTTTCTGACTGAGGTGTCTGACAGGTCCTTGAAGATCAGCTGACCCAGAAATTTCATTGGCTCTTGATGAATGAAAGGGATCGCCTCGCCGTGGATGAAGAGCTCTGGATCGGTTGGAGCCATCGTAGACGTGCCCGGGATTTTGACGAATGATAATGATCTGCATTTTGCTGGTTTTGCTCTCATGGTTGCTGACCACCGCAAGAAATGTTCAACCGTGGCGAGCATCATCTCTGCTGACGTTTTGTTCTTTGCGATGAGAGTGAGATCGTCTGCATAGGCCCGTTGATTGTGGGGCGATCCAGTGCCGACGTTGTACCCGCGGCTGCTATGTTTGCTAAGTTGATCGAGACATATTTGAAAAACCATCAGAAACAGGACCACTGACAGAGGGCAGCCTTGAAATAGCCCTTGCTCGTAACTGATTTTGTCGGTCGTCCATTCGTGTGTTGATATCTTGACAGCGAGGTCATCATAGTAGCTGTGGATGATCTTCCGAAGTATATCAGGGACGTGGTACCACTCAGCTGCAAACTGGATGAGGTTGTGACTGACTGAGCCATATGCGTTAGCCAGATCCAGCCAGCAGACGGTGATTTCCTTTTTTCGGCGCTTGGCGTCTTGGAGAGCTTCCATCAGTGCCTGGGTGTGTTCGACGCACCCTGATATACCTGGCAGAAATCCTTTTTGTACTGAAGTTTGGAGGTAGTCGTTAGTTACTAAGAATTTAAGCAGACGTCTTGCGATTACTTGAAAAAATAGTTTGCCACTTGCGTTTGAGAGAACGATAGGCCTACATTCCCCTGGGCTTGATGGGTTGTCACTTTTGGGGATCAAGGTTACCCTTCCAGTTCTCCATTGGGGTGGTATTTTGCCGCTTTTCCAAATTCTGACGAAGAGTTTGAAAACGTGGCCCATAATGCGTGGACACTTCTTGTAGACGATATACGGGATACCATTTGGGCCGGGAGCCGATTTGTTCCTTGTTTTCCTGATGATCGACTGCATTTCATGCCATTTTGGTGGAGCAGTCGATATCGGAAACGTCGGTTGTCGGGGCCGGTCCATGCTTTCAGTGGCTTCGAAAGCTCTGTCTCTTTCTGCGTCCTTGTATATGGTGTTGTAGTACGTTTCTGCGTCATTTTTGGAAAATTGAATTTCTTGTTTTTTAGTTGGTTCAAGGAGGCGCTTGCTGTAGCCATACGGGTCTTTCCGAAAACTGTTGCTTGCTTTTTCCTTATTTCTTCTTTTTGTTTTCTTCTCAAGAAGCTTACGGATTTTGTTGTGCAATCTCATTACATAAGCGAATTCTTTGCGTATCTGGAAAATATCTTCTTCTTTTGTTTCATTTCTTAATGCTTTCTTAAACCTTTTCTTTAGGGCGTTTTTCCTCTGTCTCAAGTGTTCCATGTTACGATCTTTGACTGTGGATCGCGTACGTGGTTGTGAGGGTGTAATGGTGCCAAAGCGCTCTTTAAGATATTGGTACATGAAGGATTCGCGTCTTTCAAGTTGAACCCCGGCATCGTCAATATCTTTGAAGGTCTCAAATGCACAGCTGATTTCATCATCGATGTCTTTCCAAGTATCTTCATCGGTGGCGGGACGTAGCTTCAGCTTTGCTTTGATGTTACTTATGTCGGCTTTTCGTTGGTCTGTTTGAAGATGTTTGTGCCGAAAAAGCGTGCCTGCTTCAGTGGTGGTGCTATGGTGGTTAACCTGACCGTTGCTGAGCTGGCTCGACTTATTGGCAGATTCGACTTCGATTGAGTCGGGCTCTGCATGCGTGACGTTTTTCCGGCAGTATCGTTGATGGACTGATACTCCTCGTTGGTTCTTAAAATATCTTTGACATATGTTGCATTGATTATTATCTTTATTATCTTGTGTGGCAGGTCTGAGTAGCACCTCCCTTGTCGGTTGTCGTTGACATACCTATCACATTCGACCCAGGATGTGAAGAGAAGTGGGGGCGGATCAGCAGAGACTGTTCTGGGGCTGCCAGAATTGAGGCGGGTACAGGCTGATCAACACAAGCTAAATAGCTTACCCACCGTCCCAGCTGGTCCCTGGCGGAATTCCCTACGCCCATCAGGAAGAAATCCTTATAAACGGTAACTACCCGCTGGCGGTTTGTTTGTGCTTGATTGCACGTCCACTTTTCCTTGTGGGCACGGAAGGCCGGTGGGGAGGTCTGCACTGAAGCTCGAGCTCCCTCATACGCCCTTTTTGCCGTTGGAGCTGGGATCCAGTTCTCGTCCGCCGCGCTGCCGCCTAAGCCTACGCCTAATACCTAAGCCTAATACCAAAGTTTTTAGGGGTGGTGGTGTTGGAGGGGGGAATCATGTTTAAAAGTTTAAGCAAGCATGTGCCTTAACCTTAGGACTCCTATCGGATCTGCCACCACATTGCCTCAACATTACACCTGTGTCAAAGCTCAATATGTCTATTTTGTGGTGTTATCTTCCTACTTCCAAATGCATGCGCCTAAAACCATGTCAATTTGGGAAATTTATGCTCCAAAAAAAGTACAAAATATTCAACGAAAACCCTTTCATGTGGTTCCTAGGTTGACCTAGGAACCCTTGCATAGAATACCACTCACCAAAGACATTTATATCACGAAAATAAAAGAATAAACAGGCCGTATCAGGAGACTTCAACGCCAGAAACTGATTTTGCTCGAAACTTTGACATGACGCGGCAGGATGGGTTTTAATTTCTCGAAAGTTTTACTTGTACAGCTGGTCTTCGGTTGTCTTGGAAGTTGGAGCAAAGGAAAATCATAGGAGCACCGTGATCTGTGACTAGCGACACACCCTAAATTGTCCATGTCCATGTCCATCAAGGCCCTGTTTCGCCGCCCTGACGCTGGGAGCTGAGGCGTGCCCCTGACGTCACTTGAATGACGTTGCGTGCGATCCGTTAGCTTATAATGAATCGCGTTTGGAACAGAGGTCCTAAAGAATCAAGTACCTATAGAGAGAACAGAGGTTTGAGTGCGAATACTGCTAGCGTGCTGATGGTGCTGGCGCTTGGGTGCTAGCGTTTTGCGATGACGTCATAGCGTAGCGTCAGAGAGAAGTTTGTTAATATTGCCATGGAAATTGGAAACCCAACGCGCCGACGCGCGCAGCGCACTGCAGCGCTCCGCCGTGAAACAGGGCCCAGAACTTGACAGTCACGTGACCCATTTGAACTTCGGATCCTATTCTGGTAGTCAATTCTGGCGCTTTTGTTACCATAGCGAAAAATGTAACCCCGTGTTCATAGTTTTCCTGACGACGAAGATTCTGCGTAATCTGGCCAATGGCGTTCGAGAAACGCGGCCAAGCCCCGCTGATCTTGAACGTGATTGGTCGGACGGCGTAAAGAATCTTCGTCGTCTAGGAGACTGCGAACACGGGGTAAACCAAGAGGCAAACAATCTGCGCGTGGAATGGGGGGAGTCACTGAACTCTATGCTCGGGGTTACATGAGCAGAGTTAATGCGCATTACAAACGGACTACAATGGTGAGCGAATAGGAAAATCCGTTCCTGATACGCATTTACTTGCTCATGTAACCCCGGTATATCCCTCGCCCGTATTGGTGTTTTTCCAGCCGCGAACGTATAAGGGGGGGGGGGTCCGTTGGACCCCCCCCCCCTTGCCGTTTCGCCCCTGATCGAGCTAGAGCTTCGCGGAAAAAACGAGCGTGTTGCCCGTGACGAGAGGAAGCCGATGATACCTAATTTTAAGGTCCTAGGTCATTGGTTGACCTTGCAGGTCAGGTCAATGACCCAAAAGTCGGAAAATCGGGACCTGTTAGAACTAGAGGTGGCAAAATGTGGACCCGAGGACCCGGTCCAAAGAACCAGTCTGGACCCATATGGGTCCAGACCGGTTCCTGGAAATTTTTCTGACGGGTCCAACCGGGTCCTACCATAAACTATACATCTTGCACACTACACATTATTACAAAATATGAAGGGAATTAAGTGAATGTTTCTTTGCACACAATAGCTCATGAGTATTCCCAGTGGGAAATAGACTGTTTTACATGATGCAACTAATGATTCCTACAAGTAGTTTGTATTAATTGACTTTTGGGGAACGGGTCCAACTGGTTCCGGTTCCAACTAAGACCGGGTCCGACTGGTTCCAGAAATGTTCAGCCGGGTCTGGTTCGAGTCTGGTTCCCAAAATTTTCATCTTTTGCCACCTCTAGTTAGAACGGCATAAAGTGTGGCTGCTATGGGGTTTTTCGGGGCGCTGATCACGAATATCATGCTAGTTTTGATCACAGATGATGTCTTCATGCATTTAGTCCAGGTCGAGTCAGGTCAGGTCAGGTCAACCAGTAGGGGTCCTGCCGGGTATTCCTATTAGGTGTCAACCGCCTCTGACAGCTTCGTAGCATGTTACGAAGGCACCAAAACTACTTCGTAAATGTTCATATGGTTGCTAAATTCGAATTCAGCTCCAAAAACTGGCCTAGAAACATGTAAAACTCGAAAAAGTGAACCGAGGTCACCAAAGGTCAATGAACTGACCTGACCTTCAGGTGACCTTGACACCCACCCTAATGCATGGGGGCAACATCATATCACATGTTTGAACGCTTGAAACCATGAAAAGACTGCAAACGCGCGGCTAATGCGAGCCGACATACGCCGAACTCGATTCCGGCCAAACATGGTCTCGAAAAGGAGGTCACAGGTCAAAGGTCATTGGGGTCAGGGTCATGAAATTTTCAGGGTAGGTGTAAAATTGATTAACGCGAGGGTACTGAAAGTTTTGTCGCGATCGGCCGCTTTTTACGCGAGTTATCCGCGAAAAACCATGAAGGGGGGTCCGTTCGACCCCCCCCCCCCCCTATACGGGCGAGGGATATATACCGGGGTTACATGAGCGATCCGTTCCAAATACGCACTACGCTAATGCGCATCAGCTCCCCACAAACGTATCTACGGCACCGGTTACATGAGACTAATTCGTTTTATCTACGTCAAACGGATCTTGTTTGGCTCACCCGGGTTCACTCCTCGACGGCCGGTAATTCGCATTACAAACGGAATAGGATTAGCGTACAGTCATGGCGCAGTTGCGGCATTTACCGAGACGACCGAACTAATTTTTAATTATTGAACGATATAATATCATTTGATATGCTCAAAAACATTAAAAATAAACATGAAATCAAAAATTGAAAACAAAGTTTTCGTGTTTCAAATCACTGAGCACTGATTAGCCATGCAGTGACAGCAGGGTGGTCAGAATAAATTTATCCATCAAAATATTTCATTCATTTTATTTTTTATCTTTATCAAATTCACCTTCAAAAACTATACCAAAATGCCAACATTTTTTTTTGCTATTTTCTACGAGGCAGCCAATAAAAAAATGCTTAGTATTTTGCATTTTGACGCTTCCATTCAGCAAAGAATACACCTTTTTGCACTCAAAATAGGCATCTTTTCATTCAATTTCGGCGAGTTGCATTCAATTTTAGCGATCTCTCTATTCGAAGCAAATGAGAGATCGCTAAAATTGAATGCAATTCGCCGAAATTGAATGAAAAGATGCCTATTTTGAGTGCAAAAAGGTGTAGTTCTTGTGAAATACGGCCCGAATCGTGTGCCTCGGTTACATGAGCGATCCGTTCCAAATACGTATATTACTAAGCTTATTCGCATCAGCTCCCCAAGAACGCATTCAGTGCACCGACTACATGAGCAAATTCGATAGGCGTTATCACAAGTGTATTCGCGGCCATTGGGGCGACGTAAGAAAAGAAGAAACCAACTGGCCCCAAGAACTTTAAATTATCAGTTAGCATGCACCTTTTCCTTGATGTGTAGAGAATTTACCATTATTTGTTACAGAAAATTGCATTTAAAATCTTCCATTTATTTTTTTTCATCGTTTGCACAATATGTTCTTTTACTAAGCTAGAAACACTAATTAGAAATAGTTCCCGCATCATCAAGAACAATAGGGAAGGCTTGAAGTGAATAAAATAATTTAAACGGTTTTGTAATCTATGTGAAGGCACTTCTAAAGTTGCCTGTAGAAATATTGAAGGCAAAAGTTCAACTTTTTCACAAGAGGGATGTCTATAAACCTATTTAACTTGTGACAACTCAGCCGGTATTTCGTCGCCTACAGCCCAGCTTTCCCTAGTGACCGATAGAGGCGCTGCTATCGATGTCCGCCCGTGCCGCCTAACGTCGTATCAGTGACGTCAAACGGATCTAGTTTGGCTCTCGGACTGACGGAAGGTAATGCGCACTACAAACGGAATAGCATACAAATGTGGCGCATTTCCGTAGCAATAGAGGTGACTGAATTAAAAATTTATTATCTTATGTCTTTTTTGCATTTAATCTGCTCACAACATTCTCAATTAACTGAACAAAAAAAGTGGAGCATAAAGTTGTCTTGCTTTGACTCATTGGGCACTTGCCTCTCTTGATTCGTCTGTAGTGCTGTCAGAAAAATGTTTCAACTGAAATTATGTGGATATTTACTATTTGGTTTTCAGTATATTTATTGTTGAAAACTTGACAAAATACCGACATATTTTTTTAAATATTATTTCAAAAGAAGAAAATGAAAAAATACCTATTATTTTGCATTTTAATGTTTCTTTTTGCGAAGAAATAGTTCCTGTAATACGTATCTTGGTGGGGAGCATTCATTCTGGCCAGGGTTCATAATGTCCAGGGTACGCTATGCCCAGTGTCAAAATGGCCAGTGCCTTGAATGGGCCAGAGTTCATAATGTCCAGGGATTGCATGGTCCAAATGTGGCCAACTGGCTGCAGATAGGGTATATTCAAAGAGGCCAGGGTTCATAATGTCCAGGGCACGATGTGTCCAGTGTTCAAAATGGCCAGGGTTCATAATGTCCAGGGCACGATGTGTCCAGTATTCGAAATGGCCAGGGTTCATAATGTCCAGGGCACGATGTGTCCAGTGTTCAAAATGGCCAGTGCCTTGAATGGGCCAGAGTTCATAATGTCCAGGGATTACATAGTCACTGAAAGTGACGTCATTATGTAAAAAACACGGAATCAGCTCAATGCAAAGCAGTGCAGTGCCGAAGGCAATGCCTTAGGAGAGATTACAGGCAATAGTAAATCAAATATTTTTAGGTTAAGTGGTTATGTATCTGGCTTCAGGCCGAAGGCCTGAAGCCTGATGCATAACCACTTAACCTAAAAATATTTGATTTACTATTGCTTGCAATCTATTCATGCGAGAAACTATTTCCTTATCCCTGGTAGGCAAACATCATTACCTTAGGTTAGATTAGGTTAGGTTAGGTTAGGTTAGGTTAGGTTAGGTTAGGTTAGGTTAGGTTAGGTTAGGTTAGGCTAGGCTAGGTTAGGTTAGGTTAGGTTAGGTTAGGTTAGGTTAGGTTAGGTTAGGTTAGGTTAGGTTAGGTGAGGTTAGGTTGGGTTGGGTTGGGTTGGGTTGACTATGTAATCCCTGGACACTATGAACTCTGGCCCATTCAAGGCACTGGCCATTTTGAACACCGGACATATCGTGCCCTGGACATTATGAACCCTGGCCATTTCGAACACTGGACACATCGTGCCCTGGACATTATGAACCCTGGCCATTTTGAACACTGGACACATCGTGCCCTGGACATTATGAACCCTGGCCTCTTTGAATTTACCCTACACTGAAAACAATTCAACCCGCGGATTGCGAGTTGGCCCGAGTATCGCGGGTATTTTGAAGAAATTACCCGCTCTGCGCGAGTTTTTGCTGCCGGGTAGGCTGACTACCCGTCTAGCTTCCCGCGTTTCGCAGAGCATCCCGTTATCATCGTAGCTTTCACCCGCTTCACGGGTGTCAACGCCCGCTATACTCGGGTAAAACAGCAACCCGTCATGCGCGGATACATGAAACCTCCTCTGGCGGGGTCAATCACTCGTCCGCAGCGGGTTGTGGCCGCATGGCGTTACTCGCGCCCACGGAGTAAGCGCATCACGCAGGTTTTGCATCGTGTAACTCGCTGCGCCAAGGTAGGTGACATGCTATACGCAGGTTGCCTTGATCACGCATGTGTCATGGCTGGAGATGTGCAAGGCAATTGTAATCGTAACTGTAACAGCTGTGGGGCTGCGTTCTGTGAGTTAGGAGGGTACTTAACGGGCTTGGGACATTTGAATCATTGTTTGGATGACGTCACGTCTTGGCCGGCAGAATATTTCGCTGGAACGCTCAGCAGAATATTCTGCAGTCCGCGAATCTGGCGCATTGTGGTGAAGTTTGCAGTCCGTTCTTAGCACATTTTATTGGTAAAAATAAGCCTGGATAAATAAATCTTTCCCGATGCAAATGAAATATTTGTCCAAACTATTCCTTAATATTTAAAACACTATAGGCGGATTCATGTCAATTGTCTAAGATAAGCCTTTTTACTTTCTGTATATTGAGTCCGCCGTCAGTTCTTCATTTTAATCTGATATACACCGACATTTCAGTCGCTTTGCGTCAGGTCGCCTGTGGCGCAGTTGGTAGCGCATCGGTTTGTAATATCAAAGATGTCGGGTTCGAATCCCGGCGAGTCGGCGGCTTTTTCCTCCTTGAACGCCGCCACTGGAGGGTACTTCACCCTCCAGCTGATTTGGACACCCTACCAGCGGATATTTGTACTCGCAGAAAGCGAGTTCACAACCCACGCAGCGCAGGTAATACGCCATGTGCGGATTGTGTACCCGCTGCGAACGGGTAGGTTGCCTTCTGTGTGTGGGTTGAGTCCCCATCCTATGCGGGTTAGGTACACAATATACTCGGGTTGACAGCCTGCGATATGCGGGTAAACGCACCCGCTGGTGGAGTGTCAAATTAGGTGGTGGGTAGGTGTACCCGCCAGCAGCGGGTTTTACTCGCTGTACGCGGGTTGAATTGTTTTCAGTGTATATCTGCAGCCAGTTGGCCACTTTTGGACCATGTAATCCCTGGACAATGTGAACACTGGCCAATTCAAGGCACTGGCCAATTCGAGCACTGGACACATTGTGCCCTGGACATTATGAACCCTGGCCTAAATAATACGCACCCATCTTGGTCCTATTCGCTTCTAAGCCTCTTTCCCAGCGGATTTTGTTTGGACCGCCGATTCGTATTAGCAGGTGGATACATGAGTCGGTAGTACGCTCCTGATTCGCATTAGCGGTGAATCCGATCGTGATACGTATTTGCTTTGCTCATGTAACCGCGGATCGGACCGCCGATTCGTACTAGCAGGTGGCTACATGAGTCGGTAATGCGTTCCTAATTCGAATTAGCGGCTAAATACGTATTTACTGTGCTCATGTAACCCCGATAATAATGTGGAAGGCGCATCGGCCGCCAGATGGTGTCCAATGGTGCCGCCATGTTGCGCAGACCAGGAAGCGGCCGCCGCCTGTGTTGGGGAATAGGGAATTCGGGACCTCGATTTACGTTTGCGATCGCTGCATCCGTTACATTCAAGCTATGTGGACACGGAACCCGGCATCTTACGCAGAATTGAGTGGAGAACAAGATGAAATCCTAAAAAATCCTCAGCTACAAGGAACTAATACGTTAAACCCTTATAAGTCAATGTGGAAATATGAAAATTGCTATTTTGGCGCCGAGAATGATCTGAAACTATCTCAAGCATATAGAATCATGATTTCATGCACTCCTTGTAAGGTTCTATGCTTCATATTTGCATTGTTGCTCTTGCGCGACGTCATTTGTGACGTCACAAGGGTCACAATTTTTCTTCAATAACTCCCGATCAAATTGAGCTAGCGAGTCGGGAAAGCCACCGATGGACTCAGGAAGACCTGTCGAATCGAATGATATGCGACATGACGTCTTTCGACCAACTTCGTGACCTGGGGGTGCCGACCTGACCTTGACCTGAGGTCAACACCCTAAGTTGACCTGACCCGAACAAAAGTATATCACTCGATGCGCCTAAGCTAGCTGAACACGATGATGCCAAAATTGCGGCTCTACGGCCATTTTTGGCGAAGTTATTTACCAAAAACCGAACCCGTGCCTTAGATCACTTGACCTGACCTCTCACAGGTCACCGGTTGACCTGAGACCTTTAAAGCTGGTTCCTACCAGTCACTCTGCATTATACTTTGCCGCATACGACCACTTTACCGCTTAATTCTAGTTTAATTAGCGGCGCATTAGCGAGGTGGGTTCAATCAACCCCCTCGGCCGGGGCAAATGTAGGTCCGGCGAGTGAATTTGAGGAATTCTGAAGATACGATCGTGTTCCCCACTCAATTCTGCGTAAGATGCCGGGTTCCGTATCTACGTAACTTGGTCGTAACGGATACGGCGCGGGCGGCCGCAAACGTAAATCGAGGCCCCGAATTCCCTATTCCTCAACACAGGCGGCAGCCGGTTCCTGGTCTGCGTAATATGGCCGCCACCGTTAGACACTACGGCCAATAGGGTTGAAGCGGCAGTGCTCCCCTGTGGGGGGGAGTCAAGGCCAGAGGTCAAGGCCATCTATAGAGGGGGAGTGGTGAATGTGTAGGGGCGATGATAGGCCGATTTATCGATTTTGATTTATACTATTATCTTTATTATACATTCTGATCATTTTTTTTTATGTTCAGGAGTTTTCTCTGTTGATTTAAGGCCGCCCCACACTGGAACTCGCATGCGGGTTGCGAGTTTTCGGGTTTTCGGGTTTCTTCAAGATCAAATAATACAATCTAAGCTGAGTTACCCACACTACCATCTTACAAGCGAGTCTGCATGTTTTTAGCTTGCGAGTGACCTTGCATCGCGTTCCAAAAGTTGATTTTGAGTCAGCTTTCGATTTTCCTCGCTGCGAGGTCTGCGAGTTCTGCGAAGTTTGCGGGTTTTTCGTTGGAGTCGAATTTTGGTTCGTTGCGCTGGTATTGCGAATATATGTAATTTTCTGAAGGTGTACCGGCTTCACTGCATTCATGAAGTTATCATAAGGGAACGGTCTAATCACTCTATGAATTAGTATTATGCCCGCAAACTCAAAACCCGCGAACTCGCAACTCGCATGCGAGGTCCAGTGTGGGGCGGCCTTTAAGGCCGCCAAGTGTCAAATGCAGCGCGTCTAAAAGACGATGAAGGCTTCGCCGCCAGATTTGTGACCGGGACGCGACGGTCCGAGCATATATCGCCGGCGTTGAAGTCGCTTGGTTGGGAGAGGTTGGATGTGATGCTGCGCCGCCACGATCATGTTCACGTCCAGAGAGCCCTGTATAATGACCAATGTCCCCCAGCGATGTCGGCCATGTTCATCCGCCGGGCCGAAGTGTCGTCACGTGACACTCGCGCGGTAGGGTAGCAGCCGAGAAGTTGCAGCTCCCGAAATGGCGGCTCGCAAGAACTCAGCGGGAGTTTGCATATAGAGCGGCAGCATCGTGGAATGCGAAGGACACCGCCACAGGCACCTGATTTTAGAATGTCAACCTGCTGATGTCAACTTCCTACATGCGGATGGTGCGTTCGCGAGTGTTTTAATGTAATCGTCGATGTGTTTTAACGTAGCTTTTGCCATTGTATCAGTATCATATATTTTTTATTGGGTCTCATTTAGCTCCTATGTCAGCATGTCACATTCCTGACCGGATTCTTAATACCCACCCCGTGGAAGAATTCTAATAAATGACTTTGACTTTCACTTTGACTTTGCATATATAATACCTTAATGTTAAGTCTGCATAAAGTCTGAAGTCTGTAGCCACTCTTAACCTTCCAGGCGGTGGGGGGGGGGCATTTTTTGCCCCCCCCCCTTTAGTTTTTTCAATATATCTCGAGAGCCGCTGCGCCGATCGTCACCAAACTTTCAGTACCCTCCCGGGAGCAGCTAGCGCACATGATGACCAAAAAATTTTCCAAAGGCTATGATAGGTTGGCCGCTAATGACGTCAGAGTGACGTCATTTTTGCCATTTTCGACCCCAAAAAAAGGTTTCGCGGGAAGAGCTGTCAGGCCTACAGCTTTAGAGATACAGAAAAATGTTTCAGACATAAAAGGTGTGAAATCAAAAGGGCTACTAAACTGCTATTTCGGTTTTTCGAATTTTTTGGATTTTGACCCCCAAAAATAAAAAATAGATTTTTTGAATATAATGAGAACTGATTGGTCAAGTGTCACACAAAAAAGCGGGCGATCCAGATGAGGATGTCGTTAAGCGACAGCAGAGGGGAGCTGTAACTGTTAGTATCGCCTACGACGCTCAACGACGATATAACCGTGCCATCCAAAATATTGGATGGCAACCGAGTCGCCCACAGAAAGAGGAATCGGCTGGAAAGAACGACGGTGTCGGTATGGAAGTCAAAGAGGTAGTGTGGCGAGCAGAGAGGAGGTCGGTAGCGGGGCCAGCGTAGGCACAGTGTGCATCTCCGGCAGCGGCAGCTGCTCCGTAGGGGGCGGCAACGGCAGCGGCAGCATGACACGATGAGGTAGCGCTTGTCGCTGCATCGCAATTTCCGCCATCTAGCAGCACCCGCCGACCTCCTCGTGGACCAGGTGACGCCGGCTGTTTACCCGCACGCTGAGCACCGTTTGGGTAGGCACCGTCTCCGTAGTGGGAGGCGGTTGAGGCAATTGCCGAAGCTGCGCCCCGCTCCGTGCAGCAGTACCCCGTAACCAGCCCCGTCCGCGAATTGTGACCAAGCGCGGCGGGGCCGGCCTGAGCCCGCCGTCGACGTCGACCGGTAGAGGGTTGCTCGGCATGCCCGACGTGCCATGAAACAAAGGTAAACATAAACGTCGTGAAAACAAATACAATGATGCACAGCGATAGGTATTCCCCGCGGCGCCATCATCGCCGCCAGGGGCACTAGCGAAGGAAATACTTTGAGAAATGCAGTGAGGGCGGTACGACACGAGGAACTCGTGGGAGCATTGTAAACCGACATACTATGCCAAAAGCAGAATGAATAAAGGCACATTATCATGTGAGGCGGACAGATACAGGGTAGTCATTTGGAATAGATGTAAAGGCAATTGGAAACATCAGCCCTGTTTGAAGCGAACAGGGCACAAGCAAAACCAAACGCACCCATCGAACACACCCGGTGTGACATTGTATCTGTAACGCAGTCAGTCCTCAGCGTCAATAGCCGGCTAAGAGGAGATGCCCAAAGTATACACCTTCGCGGACCGCCGACCAGCTGAGCTGGATCATGCTCACGGGCCACACCAAAGACCGTAACGCTCACGGCGGAAGCGGCAGCTAGCAACAGTTGTTATATCGTACCAACGATAGGGGCCGGACCGACCACCCACGCACTATGGTTGGAAACAGCCTCACGGATGGCCGGGGGTCAACGCGAAAAAATGTTTTGCCCATAACTTGTTAATGCGTAGACCGACTGCGATGAAACTTTGCATAGGTATACCAGTGTCTTTCGTGCATCATACAGTAACTCAGAAATGACGAGGTCACGTCACGTCACGTGAGTGTGACATCATTGCAAGTATGTTATAAGTCGCTAATGTCTTTCGTAATGTTATCGATGTCGCGAGGCATTTTGAACATGTTTTGAATACTGCTATTACTGAATGGATTTTGTTGTTATGCTTTAGGGCGAGAAATATCAACGTACCTAGTGACGCACAGTGTCTTACTATTGGTCATAAGGGGTCAAAAATTTGGAGAAAAAGTATTAATGATTTTTTTTTTTTAGATTGGGCAAAAAAGTAAGAAATAAAATGACAATCAGATGACAAAAAAATGCGTCAGATTAACCCGGCAGTTGCTGGGGTATTTCCCCACCCGCCGTTTGCCGGGGGGGGGGAATTCAACGCCCCCAGCCGATAACTCGCGAACAAATAAGCGCAGCGAAACGTACGAGGCGGCAAACGAAAGAAGAACGCAACGAGACGATTCACATGAATATTTTAAAGTTGAATTTCGAGGTAACATGTCGGGTCAAGGTCAGGTCAAATACTTGAAATCGGGCTTTCAGTAGCATGGACTTTAGAACCTCGCAATCGGTGCCTCTCGTCATAAACTCTGTCACAACTGTCACAACCCTTCATATACCTAAGTGCTAAAAGAGTGTCAGATCCATGTAGGGGTCAGTCAAACATAGGCCACTGGCCAGGGTCAAAGTCAGGTCAATCAGGTAAGCACATAACCCCGAAAATTAAAATTGGTACCTATTCGTAGCCCATGACACATGTTTTAAGGGTACTTTTGGGCGTAGAGCACGATGGTCACATTCATTTTTTCATATGAGGACGTGGTTGGTGGAAAAAAGATCAATTTCAGAAATGCATGCATCATGGTCGTGAAGTAGTCACAAGAAATTACCAACATTCAGTTCAAGATTTTGGAAAATGTAGAACGATGATCAAAAACCATAGATAGCCATTTGATTTGCCATGGTATTGGCAGTGTAATGGCGTTTACAGCATGTCTGTATGTCTGTTCTGACAGCGGATATCCATATCCATACTCCAGGATATCCATACACGTTTGCACGATATCCATACTCCAGGTGCAGGGGCGAGCAGTTACTTCTTACGAGGGGTGCGGAGTCGAAGTCAGAGTCGGAGTCAAAGTCGGAGTCGGAGTCAGAGTCGCCCAGAGTCGTGGCAACGAGCCAGGAGTCGGAGTCGGAGTCGGGGTCGGTCAGGAGCCCGCAGTGGAAGTCGTAGTCGGTCCGAATCGGAACAGCTCCATCACGACTCCGAAGTACTGGTAGGAGTCCGGAGTCGGAGACAGAGTCGTCCGGAGTCATGGCAACGAGTCAGGAGTCGGAGTCGTAGTCGGAGTCGGATTTGGTGCCACCACGACTCCGCAACCCTGCTTCTTACCATCATTTATTAGGATAAGCGATTGCACGACTGACGAGCCGACCTGGTGCTAACGAAGCGACGGGTAGGTACGCCTCGGGAGATGAAGCTTCACGGACGATTTTGCGCACAAGTGCGCAGTTTGCTTTTACGTTCCCCTTACGCAGAATTGAACAGAGATTTATTCTGCCAAAAAGCTCAATGGAGGTCGATGGAGAACTTTTTGTATGTCCAATGAAACATAAACGTAATTTTGCAAATGTTGCTGTGGTGACACTGCAAACAGAATGCAATGCCGTTGCTGATTTTGAACACGCATGGGAAAAAGTGTCACTCCACTCGATAGCCAACATAACAAGGATTATTTTGATATATAATAATCCAGTTTTACAACGTCATGGAGGTACTCCACATGCTATCACCAGCGTGGTTGTTTAAACCTTTGAGGGCGCACCAAAAAAGCCACTATCAGAAACTCCCGATTCCACGTACGATAATGGAGACTAAATGCGCAACTAAATATTTTTTTCTGCCCAATTCGAAACATTTCATCAATTTTCAACAGAATGACATCCCAAAATACATATATTCCGAAATTGCCCATGGCCATCCGTGAGGCCGTTTCCAACCATAGTGCCACGGCGTGATACTTATGAGCTAGCTGACCGCAGCCCCGCCGGTAAAAGCTGTTAGGAAGCCCTCACGCAAGAAGCCGATCGTGGTGTGAGAAAAGCTGACCGAGCTCGACCGGTAACACCTATTAGTGAATATGTGTCCGGAATTCTTAACTCGCCGCTAGAATTATTTTCGGTCGCCGTAAAATTGACAGTGTCTCCAACTTGCGAACAAAACTCGAGTGGTTGTCCCCGCGCGGTATGTCCGATTTCCACACCCTTGTCTTCGCATACAAGGTCCTACAGCGCCGAGAACCCGAGCAACTAGCAATCCTGTTCGTCGCTAATAGCGCTATCCGCGAGAGACAATCCAGGCAAGATCACTTCTTCCATCTTCCCCGTCCGCGGCTGGAAACGGGCAAGCGGCGGTTCGGCTATCGAGCTGCAGCTCTGCTGAACAGCCTGCCACCTCACCTGTCGCACCTGCCTCCCGCCCGCTTCGCCCGCGCTGTTAAAGCCGCAATCGTGAACGATGAATAAGCACACGTCTGACGTCGCTGACCAAAAGGGTAGGGGAGATGCCCCTACCCTTTTGAGAGGGATGAGAGGGAAAGAGTAAGAGGGATGAGGCTGTCCTGAGAGTGTTTTGTCCGTGTTTTGACGTGAGTGAATGTGCAAATGTTTTGAATGATTAGATAAGCAACCGCGGATATGGATTCTGAGCAGTAATCGCCACGCGGCACGCACGTTGTATGTGGATCGCTCTGAAATGTAAATACAATGCAATACAATACAATACAATACAATATCATCCGCACTGTATGGGCTTATCGCTGCCAACCGGCATGAGAAGAGCTTACCGCTGCTCCGCCGTAAATGTCGAATTCGACATTGTCGATTATCTCATCAGGACGGTAGACTCCATTGGAATGAATTTGTTCAGCTGCGTGTATACGAATTAAGAAATAAAGAGTGGACACGCACGGTTAGCGGGACCCGAACATACGCTACCCGCCCCGGAAACTCGAAGGCGAGACCACACCCCGCCATTCCGTAAGATAGGGGAAGTTGGGAGAACGCCGAATACTTTTTTCTGACGCCCGTAGCACGCAAGGTAGACAGCATAAGCTATTCTTGTTGGCGTCATTCGAGAAGCCAGTCTTTTGCCTTTCAAACATACCAGGCGCATTTGATGAATTCGCATACCGTTAAGCGCACAGACTAAAAATATCAAAGAAGTGACTTTTTCGGCGTTGCCCCGGACTGCGGGAAAGCCGAAAATGGGAGAAATGATCTACGGGGAATGCCAACATTGATGTTTTGCCATTTTATCTCAAACTTTATCCAGAATTCATCAAAGCTGACACTTTTTTTAACCCGCGCCCGGCTGGGGGTCCTGGATTTCCACGCCCTGCTGGGGGGGTGTTTGAACACCCCCCCCCCTTCTAACTCGGCTCCTGGGCCACGTAGCGATACGCGGAAGGCGGCGTTCGAAAGAGCGTCAAAAATAATGACGAAATCACTTCGGTCAATTTTTTGGTCAGGTCAAAGGTCAGGTCACCAGAGGTCATTGAAGGCAAAATTTCGCCGATTTCCAGGTCGAATGTCGACAATTTCCAAGAAGCCAACGCATAACTCGGGAACCAATAGAGCTACGGCGCCGCGGAAAAGCGCATTCGATAGCCCTATTAACGCCCTTTCTGAGTAATTTTCTCAGATTTGACCTAACGTCAACGGTTTTGCCTGCAGGGGGCAAAAACTGCAAAAATAGCCGATTTTTTCGGAAACAGTTTTTCTGCAATAACTTTTGACCCAAGCCTTGTACGAGCTTACTTTTACCGGCATCGTGTTCCTCTCGTCAAGACGCATCGAATGAACTATAACTTGACCTTGAAAGGTCAACTTGAAAATTTGACCTCAGGTCAAGGTCATGACCTGACCGGAAAGGGTCATGTTGCATATCAGTCGATCCGTATCGTCGAGCTGAACACATCTAAGGCGTTTTCATCGCTCTAGCATGCCTCTATCAAAAGTTATTTGCGAAAAACTGTTAGATACCATTCGTGATCTAAGATGACCTCAGGGCATAAACAGGGGTCACGGACACCATTTTCATGTTCAGTGTGTCTAAACCACTTGTAATTCAGTGTTTGGGAGTGTTTATAATGTCTTTCGTCCAAAAGAGGCGCATTTCAATTTTCTCCCATTGACTTATAATGGGGCGGTCGCAAAATTGACCTGACCTTAGGTCATCGATATCAAAATTCTGAGATAAACATTTTGTACATGCTATTGCTCTTAGCAATCGCTGAAAGTTTCAAAGCGATCGGTCACTCGGTGTAGCTATGAGAGACATTGAAACTTTTTATGAGGTGAGGTCACTTCAAGTGACCTGGTGACCTGACCTTGAATGACCTTGGTCTGAAATTTTAACAACATGTGTAGAATTGATGTGTGATAAGGTGTACCAAAAACGGCGGCGCTCCGCGCCGCCGTTTTTGAGATATTCGCGAAAAACCACAAGGGGGGGTGTTCAAACACCCCCCCCCCCAGCAGGGCGCGGGTTAATAGTTTGAGGACGCTTGGTGCATACTGGAAGTTATAATTGTGTGATATAATAAGAAAAGGCCAGGTAAATCATTCCTTATAGGAAACAGGCCGTTGTGTCGGTTGAAAGTGTAATTTGTGTGACTAAAAATATGCGTTGCTATTCTACAGCAGTAAAGTCCACGTAGCGTGCTTTAACGTGCGTAATTGCACGTTTTCGGCATTACCCCAGCCAGCCATACTTTCATTTGCAGGCCCATAACTCTTCAACGTGCTGTATGAATTTCAAATAGGCAGCACACTTATGCAAAGACATGCTGAAGATTACTTGACCGAATTGGCCAGACAAACGGTAGCATAATGAGTAAGAAATGCTGCTTCAAAGGCGCATGTAGTACAAGGGAAGCGTACCTTGAAAACGCTCTTGGCGCCCTTACAGCCGAAGTATTCCGAATGACGACTCGTAACAAACATGCGATAATTGGTAGTCACTTAAGGTTCAGAGCATCACTGACAGGTGGCACCCATGTCGTACAGTTTTCGAAAAATCTCGAATTTCGGCTTTGCCCCAACTCCGGCATTGCCCCAACTTCCCCTAACAAGGCGGAAACAGCCTCCGCCATTCCGAGAATGTACCAGGGAGGGAACAGCCTCCGCCATGCCGGGAATAGACCAGAGCGGGAACATCCTCCGCCATCCCGGGAAAATACCACGGCGGGGGCCACCTCCGCCAGTCCGGAAATATAACACGGCTGGCACGCCCTCCGCCATTCCGGGAATATACC
This sequence comes from Amphibalanus amphitrite, assembly GCF_019059575.1. NCBI lineage: Eukaryota > Metazoa > Arthropoda > Thecostraca > Balanomorpha > Balanidae > Amphibalanus > Amphibalanus amphitrite. Next base: position 217,372 of record NW_024882080.1, read on the forward strand.
GCGGCGGGAACAGCCTCCGCCAGTCCGGCAGGCGCGTAACCACGAGTCTGAAGTTACTGGGGACCACATGGAAGGCTGCGAAGACCAAATATAATATTTCAGGATCAGCCTTCGCCCGAGTGTGTGGGGGGAGATGGTGGGGGGCGTTTTTGGCCACACCTGCCATTTTTTTTTGCGCGTGTAAGCACAAACGCGGCGCGCACCGACACAGGTAAACATGACACACTGAACCGGAAAATTGCACCTGTGACCCCTTTTATGCCTCTGAGATCATCTCAGGTCATGAAACATCTCCAACAGTTTTTTACCATTACTTTATACCGGGGTTACATGAGCAAGTAAATGCGTATCAGGAACGGATTTTCCTATTCGCTCACCATTGTAGTCCGTTTGTAATGCGTATTAACTCTGCTCATGTAACCCCGAGCTTAGGTAGAAACATGTTACAGCGCAAACACCATGGATGTGTTCAACTCAACAATACCAATCGCATGACCTGCAACATGACCTTTTCCTTCCATGCGTCTCGACGAGACCAACGCGATGCCGGTAAAATCAGCGCCATGCAATTTTTGAGTCAAAAGTTATGATACAAAAACCTTTCCCGCAAAACGCCAACCTGGAAGCTAAACCGTTGACCTTAGGTCAAAGCTGAGAACATTGCTCAGGAAGGTCTTTGAAAAAGTTATCGAATGCGCTTTCCCGCAGCACCGCAGCTCTATTGGTTCCTGACGTATGCGCCGCTTTGTGAAAACTTGTCAAAATTGGGAATAAAAGTTTGTGAAAATTTTACCTTTGGTGACCTCCAGTGACCTGAGCGATGACTTGATCAAAAATGACATAGGTAATTCTGAAAGATACTGTAGCGAGCTATCTTCTGCTTCTTACCGCGTCTTTCTAGCTTGCTTAGGTAATCTGGTGTGGCCAAAAAGCCCCCCCCCCCCATGGCTAAGTTGGTTGAGAGGCCCACCCGGGCGCTGGCTAAACAAAACATCCAGTTTTGTTTTCCGTTGACTACATATTACTCTTCACGTCGATTTAGAGACAATATTTGGCTATTCAAGCAAATTGAGGTCGTCGGTTTTACTGGGGACGGTCCCCAGTAACCCAAAAGTTACTGGGGACCGGTCCCCAGTGTCCCCAGTGGTGGTTACGCGCCTGCAGTCCGGGAATACACCACGGCGGGAACAGCCTCCGCCATTCCGGGAATATACCGCGGCGGGAACAGCCTCCGCCAATCCGGGAATATACCAGGGCGGGAACAACTTCCGCCATTCCGGGAATATATCAGGGCGGGAACAGCCTCCACCATTCCGGGAATAAACCACGGCGGGAACAGCCTCCACCACACCGGGAATATACCAGGGCGGGAACAGCCTCCGCCAGTCCGGGAATACACCACGGCGGGAACAGCCTCCGCCAATCCGGGAATATACCAGGGCGGGAACAAGCACCGCCATTCCGGGAATATGCCAGGGCGGGTATATACCATCCCGGGAAAATACCACGGCGGGGGCCACCTCCGCCGGTCCGGAAATATAACACGGCTGGCACACCCTCCGTCATTCCGGGAATATACCGCGGCGGGAACAGCTTCCGCCAATCCGGGAATATACCAGGGTAGGAGCAACCTCCGCCATTCAGGGAATATATCACGGCAGGAGATATCTCCGCCATGCCGGGAACTTACCGGATCGGGAACAGCCACCACCATAAGACAACAAGTCTTACAAAGACTTGTTGTCTCTAACACCCATGACCAAGCAACCAGTATAACGCCTTTTGGGGCGACTAACGGAGCGAGCGAGAGGGTGAGCCTTGCACGTGCAAAATTTCGAGGGGGCACCTCCAGATGACTTGTGCACGGCACCCTATTAACCGGTCTCTAGCGATGTGCCAAATTTGAGCACAATCGGCCCAGCCGTTCTCGAGATCTGGAAGCGGCACCCTGCACGTGCGCACGTGCAAAATGGGTCCCAACTGACTTTTGCACGGCACCCTACTAACCGGTCCCTAACCATGTACCAAATTTGAGCGCAATCGGTCCAGCCGTTCTCGAGATCTGGAATCGACCCCTGCACGTGCGCACGTGCAGCAGCACCCCAACTCTGGCACATGGATATGCATTGCCCAGTGGGTGCCTACCTACATGCCAACTTTCAGCGCAATCGGCCAAGTAGTTACCGAGATATTGCAACAATTACAAAAGTGACACCTCTTCGTTTTGCACGTGGCACGTGCATAAGGGGTCACCCACATGCATCGGGAATAGTCTAATACTTGGTAGAAGGAATGAAGATTGAAGCTACCCTACAAAAATTACCGCATGTAAATCGGTCAAGTGGTTGCTGAGATATAAGCGTCGCAGAATCGTGACCACGGCCGGCCGGCCGGCCGGCCGCTCATGCTCAGAAATTTCCGTTAATCTAAGGAAAGACTACGCTCGCTTCGCTCGCTCCGTAATAAATGCGAAACGTTGGGTAATTTTTGCGTTTTATCTCTTTTAGAATGAATTCAAAAGTTTAGGCATTACATGCACTTATATGTCACAAAGTCTGACAGTGAAGAAAAGGCAGGGAGGGACGTTAACCACCGGCATGTTTTTTTTTTTTCATTCCAACATTTATTGACAATCCATACAAATATGACACAAGTATATAATAATCGAGGGCTCTCAAGCCCAACAAGGACAGTCTCTGTCATGGCTTCTGACACGAAACAGCCGGTTTCCCGTCTATGCTAACCACCGGCATGTGGACGGAACGGAGCAGTGCCGTACCCGTTACTAGTCCGGGAACGTACGACTAAACCCGGTAACTGCCATAATGAGAGTCGGTGCCAAACTCTTGGATGCCGGCCACCGATAAGCCACAAAGGCGACTGCGGGTACAACGTCCGCCAGTTCGGTGGGTACAACGTCCACCAGCCCCCAGCGGGTACAACATCCGCATGCCCGGCGGGTACAACATCCGCCAGTTCGGTGGGTACAACGTCCACCAGCCCCAGCGGGTACCTACTATTGGTCTCAAGATAAGGGTCCAGGCGGCCTGTAGGTTTGATGCGGTGAATACCCTCACCCTCGCCATAGCTGGAGTGGGGGTAGGGGAGGGGGTGCGTTCGGCCGAGTCTGACAGCTCGGGGTCGCTCGCCGCAGTGCACAGTGGGCCGATATGCCATTCTAGCGCGACGGGGCCTGAATCTTCGAACGGAACCCTCGGTTTTTCGCGAGTAATTCGCGTAAAAAGCGGCCGATCGCAACGAAACTTTCAGTGCCCTCGCAATAATTAATTTCACAGCTAACCTGAAAATTTCATAACCCTGACCTTAATGATCTTTGACCTGTGACCTTCTTTCGAGACCATGTTTGACCGGAATGGCGATTCAGCGTATGTCGGCTGGCATTAGCCGCGGGTTTGCAGTCTTTTCTTGGTTTAAAGCGTTCAAACATGGGATATTATGTTGCTCCCATGCATTAGGGTGGGTGTCAAGGTCACCAGAAGGTCAGGTAAGGTCATTGACCTTTAATGACCTTGGCTCACTTTTTCGAGTTTTACATGTTTCTAGGCTAGTTTTTGGAGCTGAATTCGAATCTAGCAACCATTTGAACATTTACTATGTAGCTTTGGTGCCTTCGTAACATGTTGCAAAGCTGTCAGAGGCGGTTGCCACCTACTGCAAATACCCGGCAAAACCCTTACTGGTTGACCTGACCTGACCTGACCCGACCTGGCCTAAATGTATGAAGACATCATCTATGATCGTAAATAACATTATATTCGTGATCAGCACCCACAAAACCCATAGCAGCCACCCTTTACGACGTTCTAACAGGTCCCGATTTTCCCGACTTTTGGGTCATTGACCTGACCTGGAAGGTCAACCGATGACCTAGGACCTAACAATTGGGTATCATCAGCTTCCTCTTGTCACGGGCAACACGCTCGTCTTTTCCGCGAAGCTCTAGCTCGATCAGGGGCGAAACGGCGGGGGGGTCCAACGGACCCCTTCTATACGTTCGCGGCTGGAAAAACACTAGGGGCGAGGGTTAAGCCAAATGTGAGGGCTTATTTCAGAAAGACCGCTAAAAGAGCAATTGAATGCACTTTCCCGCGACGATGTAGCTCTATTGGTCCCCGAGGTAAGGGCCAGTTTTCGATAAATGTAGATATATGCAACATTTTACCTTTGAAAACTTCTGGTGACGTGACCTTTGACCTGACCTAGAAATGACTAATTACTCCATCTGGAATTTCGGGCGCTCTTTCGTATGCCACTTACTACGTATCGATATATGGTCCAAGAGCCGAGTTAGAAGGGGAGTGTTCAATCAACATCTCCCGGCCCGGCGCGTTTGACGCCGAGCACCGGTCCGGCGCGGGTTGATGTTTGGCTGCTACATCCAAAGTCGCAAAAAGTCGCAAAAAATGACTGTTGGATCTTGTAGTGCAATGAATCATTGACATGTAGCGAGATTTTCGAAGCGGCACTCCGCGGTACTTTTTTTAAAAGTCTATTTGTGTGTGACATCAATTATGTGAAATTATATTTTCGTCTTTAAATCTTTGCGGTGCCAATACATCATAACCAAGTAAGAGTTCGCCATTTTCATGTGGTTATGTGTGTTCTGCAGACCCGGAGCTATCGTTTGATGTATATAAATGTGGAATTCCTCCTCAAATTGTGATTGTTTTCGTGGATCAAAGATACGTTGTCGAAGAGTGCGGGGGACGAGTTCGGTTAAAACGATTCCGAAGTTCGTGTTTAAGCTGAGTTTTCGCCCTGAAATAGCAATTGTGTTGGAAAACAAAGACCACAGCAATGTAGTATGATCATTTTTGAACAAATTGGTATAGGTTTCATTGCACATCCACAAAGTTCGATTTTTTTACCCATGTCGTGCTAGACCTGGCGATCGGCCCAGTGTGCAGTGTGGTGTCCAGCGGTGCAGTCGGAATCAGGCGGAATTATGCCGGCGGCGGTAACCGGTCGAAGGGCCTGGCTCAGTCACGTCTCGAGACGAGTTACCGAGCAGGGTGTCAGCGATAGATGGGAGGGGTGTGGTCAGGGCGCTGTTTGATCACCAAATCAGCATGCTGTCAGTTTGCTGGCGTTTCTCATCTTCTCATTGGTCGTTGATGAACCACACGTGGTGTGTGCGATTGACCAATGAGAGACTAAGAGACGCCTGTAACTGGCTTCCATATATTGGAACAGAACAGGGCCTCCTCTAACCTAACATGTTAACGGCCTCTAACATGTTAACATGTTAACGGCCACCCCCCCCCCCAGTGATGCCGCTGGCCCCCCCAAAGGAGCTGAAATCGCGTCACTGGGGGGGGGGGCACGCAGTTATCTCAGAATTTTTTATCTGTGACCTGAGGTTAGGTCAGAGTCGTGACCTTTACATTGCAAGCCTATGGAAAAATATTGAAATGCGACCTAGCTGCCTCGAGTAAACGAGTCAAAACCACCCAATTGTTTAAGAATTATGACAAATTATCTTATCTGTAATGATCCAGGTGCCATTTACTGACAGGGACACTGGAGAGGGTTATCTGAAGGCGAGATCATGTGAGGTGATATCTACCATACATCAATGCTCGCTCACAATACTTACAATATTGACAATGCTTACAATTGCTGTTACAATACTTACGATGAGACCAGCAAGCACTCTGCCGTTACAGTTCTAACTTCTGTTTCGAAAACCGACGTTACACACATTCGCTGCCAGCATAACATGTATTGTTTGACAGTAACAAAATACAATTGACATCTGAACCCCAAACGGACCACCATCCACTCAAATTTTATCAGTCTGACCGGTCAGGGGGCGAATGGAGCCGGAGGTCATCTCCTGGGCATTACACTCAGCCCTTGCACAAAATATCTCACCTCCCAGTGATCATTACAACAATATCACCGACTTGATAGTGGATTTCAAAGTACTTGCATCAGCTCTTCTTGCTATTGCAGACGATCATCTCCTCAGGGTAATGTTGTTCGGGACATGAACGAAGATCGTTTTCGGAGTTTCATAAGTGCTACTGCAACAGCCTGCAGCACAAAACAGGACTTGTACGCTTTTCTCTGCACTTTGCCCTTCAGTATATCACAAAAGAATTGTTTAGAATCCATCTTACGCTTCTTTCACAGTCTCCCTTGCCACCGTAGGACGTAGATAGATTGCTGTTGCTGGTAATTTAAGGCACGGTAGATAGAAATTACCTCGGTTCTCAACGCCTTGTTATTTTTATGAAAAAGAACAAAGAAATTATTAATAAGAATAGAGAAATGTCAAAATTTTAATTGTAAATTAGGCCAAATGCGTATTGGAAAGAGCTTTTGCCCTCAGCATCTTCCGATTCATCATGTTTTTCATTTGAAAATTCGAGGTTCACAAAATGTTTGCCACGCGCTCAATGTTAAATGGGAACAGTACAAGGCAGACGCATCAATTTTTGACACTGAACCCTTCATTCGTGAATGCTTTAGCATATTTAAAGCTAAAAACAGCGCGAATGGCAGAGTGAAACAAACAACCTCTTTCACATATAGAAATAACATGTAATCGGTGGTGCGCCAGATGCGCCATTATTTGTCAACCGCAGAAGGTGACATGTGACGTAACAGCATCAAGAGCGTCTTTTTCAAGAACTTCAAAAAACATGTTTTCTATCTGTCTTCCCCCATTTCTCTCAGCATAATGATTACGGAGCGAGCGAAGCGAGCGGAGTTTTACGTAGAATAACGGAAATTTCTGAGTGGTCACGATTTGCGACGCTTATATCTTAGCAACCACTTGACCGATTTACATGCGGTAATTTTTGTAGGGTAGCTTCATTCCTTCTACCAAGTATTGGACTATTCCCGATGCATGTGGGTGACCCCTTATGCACGTGCCACGTGCAAAACGAAGAGGTGTCACTTTTGTAATAGTTGCAATATCTCGGTAACTACTGGGCCGATTGCGCTGAAAGTTGGCATGTAGGTAGGCACCCACTAGGCAATGCATATCCATGTGCCAGAGTTGGGGTGCTGCTACACGTGCGCACGTGCAGGGGTCGATTCCAGATCTCGAGAACGGCTGGACCGATTGCGCTCAAATTTGGTACACGGTTACGGAGCAGTTAGTAGGGTGCCGTGCACAAGTCAGTTGGGACCCATTTTGCACGTGCGCACGTGCAGGGTGCCGCTTTCAGATCTCGAGAACGGCTGGGCCGATTGTGCTCAAATTTGGCACATCGCTAGAGACCGGTTAGTAGGGTGCGTGCACAAGTCAGTTGGAGGTACCCCTCGCAATTTCGCACGTGCAAGTCCCACCCTCTCGCTCGCTCCGTTAGTCGCCCCAAAAGGCGTTATACTGGTTTTATGAGGAAATTGTATACACCATAAATTCTGCGAAAATAGTTTGATCATTTCTATACATCCTTAAAAAATCGAGTTCCGAACCCCATTGCGCCCTTTGCAACACTTTCTAAAAAGACCGCGGCTGGGCTCTGGCTAATTAGTTGAAGTATGCGATAAATTAGTGTCTAAAAAAGGTAGGAAAAAGGTTTCTGAATATAATGTGAAAACAACTAACCTGTGCTGCCTTTGTATTCCAAGCTGAAGCCAGTTTCGCTTAACGTGGCGCAATATGGCCACTCTCCCCTAGATATGTAACTTCGAGAGTTTAAAGGTAGTGTGCCACCTTTGAAAGATTTCCCATTTTATTTTTCCTAGGATAAGAAGCTTCTGTTTTTACCTAATATCGCAAAAAAAAAAATCAAAAATGGGCCTGGAATAGTGCCTTTTTCGCCTAAAAGTTTATCGGTTTTTCGATATGTATAACAACTGTAGTGGGCTGACCTGCAAACAGGCGTCGGCAACAATCGCGAATGCGGCGCACATGTGACAATAAGCAAAGGTCATTATAGAGTTACGACGTACGGGAATGAGTTATCAGCTGTCTAATCGTAGACAACACTATGTCGAGCCTTAAACTGTAAGCCTGTATTGGTATTGTTTCTTTTATTTGGCTGTCGAACATTATTTATGGTTTGAAGTATGACTTTATGTAAAATAATTGATATGAAAAAGCCGTCTCTTAAGTTATGACCCCATTTCACCACACGCAAGTGGCAGAAATGACAATGATCAGCTGACGCATTTTTCTTGGCCGAAGTCAAAGCGCGGCCCGACGCACCACCACCGCACCACAAAGTATGAGCAGAAGCCGCGCCCAAAGCCAGGGCCCCGGTAACGTGAGGTAGCCGAGTCGGGGCAGCGTGCGCTGACCCAAGCCGGGGCCGCAGCTTTGGGCGCGGTCTACCGCATCCCCGCGGGCAGCCCCGGGCTATCACATGACACCGGGAGGACGCGCGGCCCTGGCTTGGGTCAGCGCACGCTGCCCCGACTCGGCTACCTCACGTTACCGGGGCCCTGGCTTTGGGCGCGGCCTACCGCACCACCTAACAGGCGTGTTCGAAACCGCAGGAGATAATGATGAACGGGTTTATCGAAACTTGATTGGATGAGCATATCGGTAATAGCGATTTCAGTGTGTGCATTTATTGTTCATAGTGGTGTGAAATGTGGTTGGGGTACGACCGACAACCCGTCGGGGCGAATTTCGCACTGGGGTACTCAAAATTTGAAGAATTTAAGACGTTTCCATGAGTTTTGAAGGTATGGATAAGTTCTAAAAATCCGGTTCTCCTTATCTGGGCCATTAACTCCATACGGTCCAGGAAAGCTGGCACACTACCTTTAATGATCTCCCATCCTTCACTCCCCCTTGTCAGTCTGTCGTCTACAATCTCTATCTCCGTCACTTGTCTCTGGTCTACCATCTTTGTCTGTCTTTCGTCTACCGTCATTGTCTCCTGTCTCTGCTCTAGCGTTTACGTTACGTATATTGTTTGCTGTCCACTAGCCACAGTCTACCGCTCGTGTCATTGTCACTCTGTCTCTTCTTCCCTTTTCTTCCTTCCTCCGTCCTTATTTGTTGCAGAACAACTTATTAAAAGTTAATGACATGCAAGTAAGTGCGACACTCTATCGCGCCGCGCGCACCACCCGCACGCCGGCCGGTCAGACTGCGACTGCAGCTGGCATGACCCGAGGCAGGACCGCAAGTGGGCGGAGCCAAAACGCAGTGTGCTAGTGTGTCACGACCAATCAGAGGGGAGACAGCGCCTAGCCTGTGCCAGCCTCTAAGCAGGACTCTGACGACCTTAACATTATCAGTCAATGACAAGTGCCTTTATTTTTCATTTTTTTGTTAATAGACCAATTAATAAAAATTAGGTAGGGATCTCAAACTACCATTGCCAAAGTTTGGTTAAAATCAAACGCATATACAGCGAGAAATAGCCGAAAAGGACTGTTCAACAGGGTCTGAAATACATAACGCGTGGTTTTGTAACATGTATAACTGCTATTTTGAAGCATTCAAAAACCAAGACAGAAAAATTGATTGTAAAATTATTATTACGTCATCAATAACAGCTTTCCTTCGCCTCAGAGGCGTATTTGGAGATTCCGACCTCGACGAGCATCTGTGGTAGAAAACCACCACTTTGGTAGGGGAAACTACTGCTGTCTGCTACCATTTGCAATGCATTTGTCGCTATAGCTGCGACATCTAGGTATGCATATACATTATACATATAAACCGCGACATCTGTGTGCGCTGATTCTAGCAATTAGCTAGGGCACCAGGGTGGATCCAGACTTTCGGTTTGAGGCAGGGCCGGGTTGCGGAGCCGGAGCCGGAGCCGGAGCATAGGCGGCGGAACGGGGAGGGCACCGGAGCACCGTGCCCCCCTTTGATTTTGGCAATTTAGTGCGTGCCCCCTTTGATTTTGGCATTTTAACATTGGCCCTATGGGCGTGGCATGGAAAGAATGGGACCGAAAGTCGGCAGTGCCCCCCCCCCCCTCATTGAAGGTGTTCCGCCACTACTGAGCCGGAGCTGGAGCCGGAGCCGGCATATTTTGCCCGGAGCCGGAGCCGAAGCCGTGAAACAATATAGCCCGGAGCCGGAGCCGGAGCCGGAGCCGTCTGAAATTTCCACAGCTCCGCATCCCTGGTTAAGGGTGGGGAACTCATGGCCGGCCCGATCCCCTGCAGTCCGGTTGCTGAGCGGGGGGGGGAGGGGGAGAAATTAAGGTCCAATATGATGCCACGCCTATTGCCTATAGGTATATGCGTATGTATTGGTATGGATTGGCATTGGTAAAGTTAAAGCTAAAAGTTATTAAATAAGTTAAAAAAACACCTACACGGAGCGCTGCCGTTTTTAAGATATCAGGGAAAAACAAATCCGTCAACTTGGTGAATCGATAAAAATCACTAAGATCTCAGGAGGCACACTGCTGAGTGCTGATACCAATACATACGCGTACGTATATACCTATAGGCAATAGGCATGTCTTCTGTGGCATCATATTGGACCTCCCCCCCCCGCTCAGCAACTTTGACTGGCGGGGATCGGGCCGGCCATGACCCCCCTTCCCACCCTCAAACTGAAAGTCTGGATCTCCCCTGGTGCCCTAGCTAATCGCTAACTGGAATCAGCGCACACAGATGTCGCGGTGTCGCATAGATGTCGCAGCTATAGCGACGCATGCAGTGCAAATGGTAGCAGACAGCAGTAGTTTCTCCTACCAAAGTGGTGGTTTTCTACCACAAATGCTCGTCGAGGTCGGAATTTCCAAATACGCGTCTCAGAGACCAAAATTGACGCAAACGTCTGTCAAACTAGCAGCGAGCAGCGAAAAGCGAGTCCAGCACATGGGTGTAACTTTGTATACTTTTGAGTCCCATGTGGGACCCCAATGCGAACATTTGGGACCCCAATTGTCATTTTGGGACCCCAATAGTGGAGGCCCCCGAGACGCATCAGCTTCTTTACAAATGGAGGTCCTTGTTCACATAGAAGGTTCTCTGCATAAAAAGGAGGCCCTTGGACAAATAGCAGGCCCTGTTGGATAAATGGGAGGCCCCCTAGATACATAGGAGGCCCCCTGAACAAATAGCAGGCCCCCCAGAAAATAGCAGGCCCCCTGGATAAAAAGGAGGCCCCTGGACAAAAAGAAGGCTCTCTAGACAAACAGGAGGCTTCCTGGACAAATAGGAGGCCCCCTAGACAGATAGGAGGTTCCTTGGGCAACTAGGAGGCCCCAGGAACTAGGCGCTCGTGCCGGTGCTGGTGGCCGTCGCTGGTCTGCTCTCTGCTGTCCGGCCTGCGTCCGGGTTCCGGCGTCTGCCGGTGCTGACGGGGGCGAGGCCGAGCTGCGTCGCATCCTCTTCCATCCATCAAACCCGACGTAAGAACCATTTCATTATTCACAGCTTCAATACTGCTCTCATTACACTCAAGATATGCACACAGTTTAGACCGGACATCTTTTACCACGATAGCCAACTGATTCTCATGCAAAGACATAGACAGATAAATAGAAAATCACTCTCTAACCCTTCCACTGTCACAAACCTTAGTACGCAAGCAAACTCCAATGACTGATCTAAGACTCATGTCAATGAATTGTAGAGGTTTGTCCGGTCAGCAAAAAAGAAGAGATGTATTGAATTACTTAAGAAATTCCAAGTACGACATAATATTCTTACAAGACACCCATATTACCAATGAGTCCATTGCAAATTTTGATAGGCTGTGGCCTGGAACGGGCTACCATTCTTGTGGAACATTTAACAGTAGGGGTTCATCAATACTGATTAGGCGAAATTTGCACCACGATATTATAGCTGAAGAACACGAACCAAACGGTAATTACATCTTAATCGTATGCAAAATCCTTTCAAACATACAGGGTGGAAAGAAAAGAAGAGTCAGACATTTCGTTTTTCTCACAGTCAATGACAATCCAAAAACAATGTAATAAGACCAGACGTTTCGACAACAAAGTGCCTTCGTCAGTGGAAAAACAAGATATGTATATCTTCAAGATATGATATGTATATGATATGTATCTTCAAGATATGATATGTATAACAAGATATTCATATCTTGTTTTTCCACTGACGAAGGCACTTTGTTGTCGAAACGTCTGGTCTTATTACATTGTTTTTGGATTGTCATTGACTGTGAGAAAAAAGTGGAAAGAAAAATATGTTTTGATTTTAACAGCCCGTGACATCAAAGCGAGTAGTAATAGCTCAAAATGAATTAGTGCATTTGAATCACCTTTTCCGGAAGTTTTATACCTGGTGTCATTCACACTCTTTCTCGCTCCTGGGCGTCCCCCATAGCACGTGTTCTGAGTAACCCCTTTTTCGCAGAATTTAGAGATATGTGTACCGCGCAACCTCGCGAGATGAATTCAGCGCACAAATCGGGTAGATTCTACGTGCGACCTTCCAAATCGTCTTCATCACGTTCGGGAGACTCTCTGGGCTCATGGCTGGCACCTGTGATTTCATTAAACCCCACAGATAAAAACCAGGGGCGTCGGGCCTGAGAAGAGGGCTGGCCATGAAATTTCGGCTTTTTGACTGGTCACGTGCCCTCTAAAGTGTTCCTCCGGCCAGGAGAGGCTCGCTCTTTATGTGCTAGATGGAGCCCCGTCTTTTTTGGAAACAGTGTACCTACTCAGTTACACCCTCCAGAGCTGTCACTATCTAACGCCCGAGCCTTCTCAGCACCCGAGCGTAGCGTTCCTTGTTGACGGTGACCGTGGTGCCTTTCGATGTTTCGAGGGAAAACGGTCCGATGAGACAGGCGGTGGACATAACACATCATTACGTCAATGTGAGACTGTGCAGAGGGCTCTATAACGTTGTGCCCAGAGGGAATGAAGCCCAAACTTGACAGTTCTGGGTTGATTTTACCGCTCATTCGGACCGTTTCCCTCGAAACATCGAAAGGCACCACGGCCACCGTCAATAAGGAACGCTACGCTCGGGTGCTGGAGAGGCTCTAGCGTTAAATAGTGGCAGCCCTGAAGGTTTTAACTGAGTAAATTGTTTCCAAAAAAGACGGGGCTCCACCTAGCACGTAAAGAGCGGGCCTCTCCTGGCCGGAGGAACACTTTAGAGGGCACGTGACCAGTCAAAAAAGCCGAAATTTCATGGCCAGCCCTCTTCTCAGGCCCGACGCCCCTGGTTTTTATCTGTGGGGTTTAATGAAATCACAGGTGCCAGCCATGAGCCCAGAGAGTCTCCCAAACGTGATGAAGACGATTTGGATTTTGGAAGGTCGCACGTAGAATCCACCCGATTTGTGCGCTGAATTCATCTCGGAGGTTGCGCGGTACACATATCTCTAAATTCTGCGAAAAAGAGGTTACTCAGAACACGTGCTGTGGGGGACGCCCAGGAGCGAGAAAGAGTGTGAATGACACCAGGTATAAAACTTCCAGAAAAGGTGATTCAAATGCACTAATTCATTTTGAGATATTACTACTCGATTTGATGTGACGGGCTGTTAAAATCAGAACATATTTTTCTTTCCACCCTGTATATACATTCGTGAACATTTACGGGCCAAATGATGATTGTCCATCACTGTTTGAAAATATAAACCAGAAGTTACAAGAAGTTCCGCCAGATAACATTATTATTGCCGGTGACTTTAATTTTGTGATCAATCGCATTACAGACTCAAATTACCTTCATGATAATAACATACGCGCGAAAAACAAATTTATTGAATAACTCAAACTCATAGCCTAATAGATATTTGGCGACATATGCACCCTAACCTACGTGAATTTGCTTGGCTCAAACGTAACCCGTTTAAACACGGCAGAATCGATATGATATTCGTAAGCGACCACCTAGTTAATTTTACAGACAACATCAATATTTTGTCTGGATACAGAACCGACCACAACTGCGTAACAATGTCTTTGAAAATAACCACAGAACCCCGCGGCCCGGGCTTATGGAAATTTAATGACTCCCTCTTGCAAGACAAAGAATACATATCGGTTGTGGAATCGGTAATAGTCGAAACAATGCGGGCGGCAGGAGACCGGAGAGGGGAGCCGAGACCGTCGTCCCCACCGCCCGCAGCGCCGTCCGAATTCTAACGTCGCGACGCGGCCGGCGGCGCGGCGCCCCTGGGCGGCACTCGCAGGCCGGACGGACGGGACGGGCGCCCACGCCACCCGGAGGCCGGTGCAGAGGCCGGCGGCGGCGGCGGGGGCGGCCGAGGCCGCGCGGCGGCCGGTGGCTGGACATCTCGGCTCAGGTGAATACCCAGCCGCTCCATGTCGGACGACCGAGCGTCGCGCACGGCCGCTCCCCAGCCTTCGTGGGCGACAATCAGGAAGAGCCGCACACGGCCCCAGAACCAGTGGGAATGGTCCGGGGGCGGGCCGCCGCCTTCCCCGATGATCAGGAGACCTCTGACCTCCTCCTGCTCGCGGGTGCCGAACGTCGCGGCGGGAACATCCAGCTGTCGGCGGAGCTCCGCCAGCCACAGCTGCCGCTGTGCCCGCGACGGAGAAGTAGGCGCATCTTCTACCACCTCCGGCTCCTCCTCCTTGACGACTGGAGCAGCCGCCTCCGCCCCGACGCCTGCCGCCGTCAAACGGGCGACGACGGCGTCCACCAGCCGGTCAATGTCGACGGCGGCGGCGTCCGGCTCCGACCCGGCCCCCGACTCGGCCATCGCCGCGCCGGACCGTAGACGGCGCGGCTCCGTCATCCCACCCGGTAATCGATCCCGAGTCCGGAGTGGGCCCAAAAACTGAATCACCAAATCACTTTCACTTCTTCTGTTGGCCCACTTCTTTCTTCTGTTGGCCCTGCTCGGGCCGTGTATTTTTGACCACACCTGAGTCGCGACAAGACGCTTCAAATGAGTACTTTAAAGTTGAATTTTGAGGTCACAGGTCGGGTCAAGGTCAGGTCAAACACCTGAAATCGGGCTTTCAGTAGCATGGACTTCAGGACTTCGCAATGGGCGCCTCTCGTCATAAACTCTGTCAAAACGGTGCACAATCCATCATATAAGGCCTACAAGAGTGTCAGCTCCATGTAGGGGCCAGTCAAGCATAGGTCAGGGTCAAGGTCAGGTCAACCCGGTAGGCACATATCCTCAATAATCAAAACTGATATTTGCAGCCTGTGACACATGTTTTATGAGTAATTTGGGGCGTAGAACACGATGGTGACATTCATTTTATCATATGTGTACGTGTTTGGCTCAAAAAGTTCAATTTAAGAAATGCATGTATCATGGTCGTGAAGCTCGAGTTGTGAGTGCCACACTAGCACTCGAGCCTGGCAGAAAGGCCGTTTTAACCGTTTTAAGCCTGGGGACTGGGGGGTTCGCTTTTCTCTAAATGAATATCAATGCTTATTTTTCAGCATGATAAAACACTTTAAGAGGTTGCTCCTGGACTAGACCATGTAGCTGCAACTGAGCTGTGAGGTACCTATATACATATAAATATGCATACCTCATTCTTGCATCTTGATGCATATTCCAGTGCAACTTGTGTGATCAGATGTGGGATTTATGTATTCTCCAAATTTTGCTTATTACTGTCATACTTTTTTGTCTTATAATGAACTCAACGTTTGCTTGAACTGGTGAGTACACTGTACCTACCTTGTTGATGCCACCACTGACTGCCTACTGTAATTACCATGCTATGCAAGGATGGATATTTTGTATGCACTGTGATAACAATCCTTTTTTTACCTATATCACAACAAAAATAAATACAAGATGATATAAAGTCACAGCAGCAACACCAACATGCAGTATATCATTGTAAACAAATACAGCAGCATGGTCAAGCCGCTAGGCAGGCGCGCAACCAGAATAATATTTCGGAGGGGGCACAGCACTAGGGGGTGCAGTTTTTGCCCAGGTGGGCGGCAGCAACCTACCCCTCCAAATTTGTTTCTCCTCGGAATTCGTCCACTTGATTTGGTAAATTCATTAAAATAAAATAAAAAGATAATTTAGTGTGTGAGTCCCACACACTAAATTAGGTAGGGTTGAAAAGTATTATATCATTTGCAGAACAAGTTTTACTAATTTAATTTTATTTTCTACAAATGTGTATAAATTGTGTATGCAGTTCCTGGTGAAAGTGGCATATATTTAAAACCAGCGGAATCAGCAGAATATTGTGCTCGTTGAGAAATAGAGTGGCCACTTTTTGGTCTGTGAATACCTGGCCCGGCCCGTGCCTTTCCATTGCGTGACCTAGGTCGGCGCTACAAGACTCTGTGAGTGAGGGGGACGGAGACATGCGAACCAAAACTCGCTACATACGACACATGCCACATTTATGTTTCGTTAAATATTTCCTCAGACCGGCATATCTACTACCATAGTGACAAGATGTCCATAAAGTTAGCGTCGTATTCAGTTCAGCTGAGCGCGCAGTTCAGCTGAGCGCGCCGCCGTGTGCGGTCGCGAGCGCTGCTCGCTCCTCTCCCGTCTCCCCCTCGGCCTGCCTGTTCCCCGCGATTGTGTGGGAGGGAGCGAACGTTTGAAACGATCGGCTAGTGAGCTGTGAGAGTGAGCTTTGGTAGGGCGAATCCGTGCGAGAGTGGACAGTGGAGTGCGCGTCCTGACTGTGTGAACTGGATGTTCCCACCGACGGCAACTAACACTGACTGACCATGCATCGAGACGTCGCCCGGCTGCTGATCCTACTCGCCGTGGTGCGCGTGCTCTCTCTCGCGTGCATCCCAGCAGCTGCACCGTCGACAGCGGAGTCGTCGCGCCGTCGGGAGCCGGATCGGCAGCTGCGACACCACGTCACCCCCAGACGACCGGCCGACCCGCGGCCGTCTGGCCTGCCCTCGGAGTCGCGGCCCTCTCGGCCCGGCGCGGCCGAGCCTTCTCCGGGCCGCGCGGCGCCGCCTCGGGCTGGCCGGGGTCACCGGTTTGTTCGGCTGACCGGTGACCTCTCGGCGGCTGACACGGCCCTGGCCTGCGGTCACGTGACCCTTCCTGCCCTGCGACCCGCGGCGTGTCCAGCCGACCCTGGTGACGTGACACCGGCGGTCCGGGGCCGCCCGGTGCCGCGGCCGGCTGACCTGTCATCTGCTCCTGTCAGTCGCGGCCGCCCCGCGGGGCGGCGCAGCGGCGGCCGGCGGCCCCAGCGGCGCGGGGCGCGCGGACGGGGGTCTCGGCGCAGCTCGCGGCCTACGTCGGCGAGCCGCGGCCTGCTGATCGGCGCGCTCAACGTGCAGTCTCTGCGGCCGAAGCTCCGGGAGCTGTCAGAGGTGCTCCACAGACAGAAATACGACATCGTGCTTTTAGCAGAGACCTGGCTCAAACCGACCGTGCCCAACCGCCTGCTGGTCATTCCCAGCTACTCTGTCTACCGCGAGGACCGTCCCGATGGCCGAGGCTACGGGGGAGTGGCAGTCGTCGCCATGGAGGACCTGACCGTGACGCCACTCAAGCCGGCCACCCAGCGCCCGCCCAACAGCCGACTGGAGACCGTCTGGTCGCTGGTGAGAGCGGACCGTGGGCGCCGGCTCGTCCTGTGCTCTCTCTACAGGCCGCCGCGCTACACGGTGACGGCGCTGGACGCTGACTTCAGGGACCTGGAGACGCAGGTGCAGAGCGTAACACTTACTCATCCGACGGTGCCACTTCTTATGTGCGGTGACCTCAACTGTGACCTTTTAAAAAGTGCGCCCGCTCCGGCTCGGTCTCGTCTCGAAGAGTTTTTAAATGATTACTCAATGTGTCAACTCGTAAACGTGCCCACTTTTACCTCAGGTTCCCTCCTTGACGTCTGCATCACATCTAGTCAAAACCTAGTCTCTGACTGTCGTGCAATTTACTGCGATTTTAGCCCTCATCACTTCATTCGCTTACGTGTTAATTTGCCTCGTACCCGTCGCCAACCTGTCATCACTCAGTCTCGCTGTCTAAAGCGACTCGATCAGGACGCCTTCCTTTTAGATTTACACTATGCCGACTGGGGTGACGTTTTTAGATCGCCAACCGTGACCGAGAAGTGGGATGCCTTTTTATCAACTTTTACGAACATACTCGACCAGCACGCGCTGCTGCGATCTGTTCGCGTGCGAAATCCGGCGGCCCCTCCCATCTCGGCTGCCACCGGTGAACTCATGTCTCGCCGCCGTGCCGCCCTGCGTGCCTGCGGGCGTAGCTCGGCCGACTACCGCGATCTGAACCGTGCCGTCCGCTCTGCCATTCGCCGTGACACTCGCGAGGGGATTGAGGACCGTATCAGGGAGCGCGGGCCGCAGTCTGTCTGGCAGAGCATTCGGAGCGTGGTGGGTGGGAAGCGCTCCGGTACACCGGTGCTGCCTCAGCTATCCAGCGAGGAGCTGAACCGCTTTTTCGTCTCTGTTGGACCGCGAGTGGCTGCTGAGGTAGCCGACCGGGGCCGGGGCGCGGTTCCACAGGTAGAGTGCCGTCTGCCCAGGGTCGGTGCCTGTGGTTTTAAGCTCTTACCGATTGACATCGACACTCTGACCAGCACGTTGCTGAGTATGCGTAACTCTCCCGCTCGCGGCGCTGATGGTGTTTGTGTTCGGGCGCTGAAGGCTGCTTTCCCTGCCGTCGGCGTCGTTATCCTTCACATCATCAACACCTGCCTCGTCCTGTCAGACTATCCAGCCTCATGGAAACATTCCCTCGTCCATCCTATCCACAAAACCGGTGACCCATCCAACCCCTCTAACTTCCGCCCGATTTCCATCATTCCGATAATTTCCAAAATCGTAGAGAGGGTGGTTCATCGCCAACTTTATCATTACCTTGCATCAAACCACCTCCTATCCCCCAACCAGCACGGTTTCCGCCCTCACCACTCAACGGAAACCGCGCTGGTTACTGTCTCCGATCACATCCTGACAGCCGCCGACGGTGGGGAAATCTCCCTTCTGTGCCTGATCGACCTTAGCAAGTGCTTTGATGTCATTGACCATGATATACTTATCAGCAAATTGCGTCTGCACGGCATCGACACGGCGTGGTTCGAGGCGTACCTACGCGGTCACACGCAGAGTGTCGTCCTGCGTCACGGGCGCCGAGCGAGTCTCGCCCCCGCTCCCGAACACCATGGGAGTGTTTCAGGGCAGCGCCCTCGGACCGCTGCTGTTTACGGTGTTCGCCAACGACCTGTCGCTACACGCCGCCGATGCTAGAGTGCTGCAGTACGCAGACGACACCCAGGTGATTGTCTCAGGCAAAAAGAGTGAACTCCCAGCACTCATCACTAGCATGGAAAACTCACTTGCTTCTTTGGACAAATGGTTCTGCGCGAATGCTCTCAAGGTCAACGCGAACAAAACTCAACTCATTGCTTTCGGAAACCGCCAAAATTTGCGCAACCTTCCAAATTTCACAGTCACCTTCCGTGACACAACCCTCGTCCCTTGTAACGAGGTCAAAAATCTGGGTGTAACGTTTGACAAAAACCTGACATGCAGGGCTGCGGAGTCGATGGATTTTCGGCGACTCCGACTCCGACTCCGACTCCGGCTTTCAAAAACCAGCTCCGACTCCGACTCCGACTCCGGGCAGAATTGTCGACTCCGACCGACTCCAACTCCCGACTCCGACTCCGCAGACCTAGCAGGACTGCGGAGTCGACAGATTTTCGGTGACTCCGACTCGGACTCCGGCTCGGGCTTCTAAAATCGACTCCGACTCCGACTCCGACTCCGGTCACAACTGTCGACTCCGACCGACTCCGACTCCGACTCCGACTCCGACTCCGACTCCGCAGCCCTGCTGACATGGGACGGTCACGTGGGTGCCGTCACCCGCCGCTGCACTGGGACCCTGATCGGCCTGTCGCACGTGCGACATGTGGTGCCGCGAGGTGTCATCACCTCCCTTGTAACAGCCCTAGTTCTCTCGCAGGTCCGCTACTGCATATCAGTTTATGGTAACGGTACTAAAAAGAACATGGTCAGAGTACAGAAGATCCTAAATTTCGCTGCAAAGGTGATTTTCGGCCGAGGAAAATTTGATCACGTGGCGGACCTGCGGGAGAGACTGGGCTGGCTCGAGGCCCAGCAGCTGGCCGATCACTCTACACTCTGCCTGGCGCACAGGGTGCTCCGCAGAGGAGAGCCCCACTCACTAGCAGCCGTCCTCCATCGTAATGAGGAGGTACGCCAGCGCGCCACCAGGCAGGACGGTGCTGCTCAGTGTGCCGAGGTCGAGGACCGAGGCGGGTAAAAGACGATTCTGTGCTAGAGCGCCGGCGCTGCACAACCAGCTGCCACCCGAACTGGTTTCGCTCAGTGGACAGGGCTTCAAACGCGCTTTAAAACGACGAATGCTGTCTTCTATTACCTGATTTGACGCCGTGTATGAGAGTGTGGATGTGTGTGACTGGTGACATGCATGTTGGTGTGCCGTTGCACCTGTAATTTGTATGTATGAGTGAATATTTTTATCCTTTCTACCATGCATGTGACATTGTGACGCGGAGCCAGAAAAGCCACTGCTGCTGTGGAGTGCTCTTTAAATACAAATACAAATACAAATACAAATATTCGTATTCGGATTCAAATTCGAGTAATGATTTCGCTCAAAATTGGCATACAGATAGCCCATGGCACGCTGAGTTCAAAAATGGTGACCTTTTTTTCCTAGGTCAAACCGTTTGACCTTGAGAGGTCAAAATACTGCGTACCCTGTAGAATCTTTGTTTATGGTCCGATTTGAAAATTTCGGCCACCACTGTGTTCGTCGCGGGGCCGTCGTGCCTGCCCTCTGCACCATGTGCCATCATCTCTACCGCCTATCGCGGTCGCGCGGCGCGGTCTCCCAATTGTTCGTTGCATAGTTTAACCCGCGAGTTGCTGGGGGGGGGGGGCGTTAAACGCCCCCACTTTTTTCGCCGGGCCATAGCATAAAAACGGCGCGCCGCAGGCGCGCCAAATTTTGGGTACCTGTAGGGAATTGATTGAAGTTTATTGTGACAAAGTTTCAAAAAAATCGGTCTGAAAATTTTTGAGATATCGAGGTTTTAGTGACGTCATGATTTCTGAGTTTTCGACCAAAAACGGCATATGTTCAAAAAATCATATAAAATCACAGAATAGACATACAGACATGCCGTAAACGCCATTAGACTGCCAATACCATGGTCAATCAAATGGCCATCTTCGATTATTGATTATCGTTCCGCATTTTCCAAAATCTTGAACTGAATCTTGGCAATTTTTCGTGACTACTTCACGACCATGATACATGAATTTCTTAAATTGAACTTTTTGAGTCAAACACGTACACATATGATAAAATGAATGTCACCATCGTGTTCTACGCCCCAAATTACCTATAAAACATGTGTCACAGGCTGCGAATATCAGTTTTGATTTTCGGGGATATGTGCCTATCCGGTTGACCTGACCTCGACCCTGACCTATGCTTGACTGACCCCTATATGGAGCTGACACTCTTGTAGGCCTTATAAGATGGATTGTGCACCGTTTTGACAGAGTTTATGGCGAGAGGCGCCCATTGCGAAGCCCTGAAGTCCATGCTACTGAAAGCCCGATTTCAGGTGTTTGACCTGACCTTGACCCGACCTGTGACCTCAAAATTCAACTTTAAAGTACTCATCTGAAGCGTCTCGTCGCGCTCTTTCGTTTGCCGCCTCGTGCGTTTCGCTGCGCCTATTGGTTCTCGAGTTATCGGCTGGGGGCGTTTAACGCCCCCCCCCCCCCCCCCCAGCAAACGGTGGGTGGCGAAATACCCCAGCAACTGCCGGGTTAAGGCATATAGCAGCGCACGGGCGCCGTTAGCACTCACTCAATCCAGGCTGTGTGGTGGACGTGTCTCGTAATGTTTAGTATCAGTCCGGCTTGTGAGCCGGTTCGCTCCGTTGTTCCGATGCCCACGTCGGGTGCGTGTTTTTTTCCGCCCGGCTGTGCCCCACACTCGTGTATTTAACAGCAGGCCGCGTCGGCCCCGACACGGCGACTACCCCGAGTGCCGGCCGCGGGGCCGTCGTACCTGCCCTCCGCGGCGTGTACCGTCACCAGGGCTCAAATAAAGCTCCGTCCTGCCGATGAGGTCGGCGACCACGAATGCATAACATTTCCCAATGGTGCGACCAAAAACGCGAAATATGAAACAAATTTTGAAGAATATCTTTGAAAAGCTATATAAATATTGGTAAGCATATTGACATAGCCTCAGCATCACTTATGCGCATCATCTAGTCAATTGTCATGGTTATTTCCACGGTACAACCTGGACACTGGACGGTGGGCTAACATACCACTGTTGTAGAATAAACTACCACGGGAATACTACCACGCTTCCCCATCGGCGCTCGTCGGCGTTTTCTGTGCGACCACCCGTGTTAAACCAATGGGGAAGAGTGGTTGTCCAAATCGCCGACGAGCGCCGTTCATTGGTCGCCCAGATGGTCTACTACTAATGGTCTCGTAGTAGGTACAGTCACCAGCACTTGCTACTAATCACCTCGTTTTTGTTCAGTAGTTTGAAGACCGATCAATCGTCAGTCGCGCAAGATACGTCAAACGATCCGTTTGGTCCTCCGATTTTCGAATATCTAACTTGTTTTTGTATATTCGAAGCATTCTGGGATGGGGAGCCAAAAAAACCTCTTTTCTGCCCTAAAGTGTGCCCCAAGAAGTCGTAGAACCTAGCCCCGCCTCTGATCCACAGACCACTAGTGCCATCTCTTGTCAGCCGAACAAGCCGCAGAAGTAAATAATGTCACGTGACCTTTGCACACGCTACAATTACTACGCAGCTGTAGTGGGGGAAGCGGGGCGGAGGCGTGGAGAGGGACGCGATTGGTCGGCTGGGGTCAGGTCGCCGAGGTCAGAGGTCATCCGCCGGAAGGTGTTTGAGCGGTTGGGCCGTGTGGGCTGGGGCCTGCGGAGTGGGGAGCGCCTAGACCTGTCTGGAAACACGCCCTACAACGCTGTGACAGTCGAGAATATTATGAGGAAAGAGAGAGAGAGAGAGAGAGAGAGAGAGAGAGAGAGAGAGAGAGAGAGAGAGAGAGAGAGAGAGAGAGAGAGAGAGAGAGAGAGAGAGATGGAGAGGAAGAGAGAGAGAGGAAGAGAGAGAGAGGGAGAGAGAGAGAGAGGGAGAGAGAGGAGAGAGGGGGAGAGAGAAAGAGAGAGAGGGGGAGAGAGAGAAATAGAGAGGGAGAGGGAGAGAGAGGGAGAGGGAGAGAGAGGGAGAGAAGGAGAGCGAGACATGGAGAGCGAAGAGAGAGAGAGAGCGAGAGAGAGAGCGAGAGAGAGAGAGAGAGAGCGAGAGAGAGAGAGAGAGAGCGAGAGAGAGAGAGAGAGAGCGAGAAAGCGAGAAAGAGCGAGAAAGCGAGAAAGAGCGAGCGCCAGAGAGCGAGAGAGCAAGAGAGAGAGAGAGAGAGAGAGAGAGAGAGAGAGAGAGAGAGAGAGAGAGAGAGAGAGAGAGAGAGAGAGAGAGAGAGAGAGAGAGAGAGAAAAAAAAAACTGAAAAGGAAAACCAGAGAGGGTAAAATGAGAAAGAGGGCAATGGGTAAATCAGTGAGAGGGAGCGAGAGAGGAAATATTTAGTTGTGTCAGCTTGTTTCACATGTAAAATGCAAATTTGCTTTCCATCATTACAGCTTCGGAATCGGATTGGAAATTAAATCTTAGCATACTTGTGATAAACCAACGTTGACGGAATGCAGTAGCGGCGGAACACCTTCAATTAAGAAGGAGGGGGGGGGGGGCACTGCCGACTTTTGGTCCTATTATTTCCATGCAACGCTCATAGGACTAATGTTGAAATGCCAAAATCAAACGGGGGCACGGTGCCCCGTGCCCCGGTGCCCTCCCCGTTCCGCCGCCTATTACGGAATGGGGACGCTTTTATGGTCGTCGTTGAGAGCTCAGCACTAATGGGGTCTGGGGATGATGTTGAAGGTTTCGCAAATGTTTCATAAAAGATGCTATTTGTTTGCACAACCTATTAAACATTTTTTTTTTTTTTACGTTTGCTATGAAAATGTTAGGCCCAGTTCCTTCAAGATCAGGTCCAAGACTTACAACAAGCTTACAACAGGAGCTAGCTAGCATAACAATTAACCCGCGCCGTGTTGGTGGCATGAACTTTCCATCGAGTGCTGGGGAGGCGTTTTACGCCCCTCCGTCTTCCATCGAGTGCTGGGGGGGGGGGCGTTTTACGCCCCTCCGTCTAACTCGGCTCCTGGGCCACATAGCGACACGCGGTAAGCGACAATCGAAAGAGCGTCAAAACTAAGGAGGAAAACACTCGGTCATTTTAAGGTCAAGGCAAAGGTCAGGTCACCAGGGTTCATCAAAGGTCAAATTTTGTTGATTTCAACGATTTCGAACACCCGACGGCTAACTTGGGAACCAATAGAGCTACAGCGCCGCGGAAAAGCGTATTCGATAGCTCTTTTAACGCTTTTTCGTCAACATGTCCTCAAATTTGACCTCAGATCAACGGTTTAGCCCCCAGAGGGCACCGATCTGATTGACCTCAAATTTGACCTCAGATCAACGGTGTTTTCACCGCTCTAGCACGTCTCTGTCAAATGTAAAAAAAAAACTGCTGAAAACCTTTTATGTCCTAAAATGACCTCAGGGGCACACACAGGGGTCACAGGTGCAATTTTCCGATTCAGTGTGTCATGCTTACCTTTGGACCGATGTTTGAGAGGGTGTAGAACGAAATTCGTCCAAAAGAGGCGCATTTCAATTTTCTCCCATTGACTTATGCCTAATGGAGCAGTCGCAAAACTGACCTGACCTTAGGTCACAGATATAAAAATCCGAGGTATCCATTTTATACATACTGTTACCCTAAGCAATTACTGAAAGTTTTAAAGTGATCGCTCAGTCGGTGTAGCTACAACGAGCTTTCGATTTTTTTTTTCTGAGGTAAGGTCACTTGACGTTACCTGGTGACCTGACCTTGAATGACGCTACGCGTCGCGTCGCCGTTTTTGAGATATTCGCGAAAAACCTGAGGGGGAAGGGCGTAAAAACGCCCCCCCCCCCAGCACGGCGCGGGTGGTCGACATAGCGACTCGGACTGAACAAATGCCTTTAACGTTTCAACGGTTGAATAAGGTGAGAGGATTGAGGTAGGCTTGTATAGGATTTTCTTCTGCTTGTCGGTAGTTCAGGTTGAAGTTAATTTCGCGAGCTATCCATAATCATTCAAGAGGGAAAATTCAGCTGCAAATCGTTCGGGTCAAAGTAATACCAAACATTCTCAAATTTTGTAGTAAAGAGCCAGTAGTCTACGAATACCTATATTAAAAAACAATTAGAAAAAGAATAAGCGGACCGGTTTCCTCTATCAAAGACTTCTTCAGCGCTTTTTCAAAAAGGTATAAGAAGAAAACTAGCACAGTGACAATTGTTTGAAATTAAATTGGATCCAGTAAGAACTAAGAACTTCATTGTCCGAAAACCGCTGAAGTTGATAGCTCAATGACACTTAGAGCCGTGCATAAGGATGCGTGAAAACACTCCTCATCTCGTTCTATTACGAGAGGACCATGTCATGGCGTGAGAAAGGTGTTTTCAAAATAAATGACACTGTAGGTATGAGTGAATAAATATTCCGCGCCCCCTTGGGCTATTGGCGGACCCTACCACCTGATCGGGTGGTGCAGCCGTTTCGCACTCCACCTGAGATCTCGGAAAGTTACCGACCGATTTTAAACATTCAAAGAGCGTTCGATAGCCCCACCAGGGAACTACCTTGTTACCAGGTTTCGTTGACCTAGGTGCAACCCATGACGTCACAAGTCAGGTGAAAGGGCGCATTTTTCACCGATTTAGTCTAAGGAATGCGTTACAGTCAGTTAACACATCAAATAAAAGGCATGTTATCGAAAAACATCGATGGAGCGTTGGTTGTCTAATACATACCTATGTTGCCTAAAGAGGTCATTGATGCCAGGTCAGTTCACAGAGGCCAGGTCACTAAGGGTCACAATATGAACCCAACTATGCTAGGGTCGTGTGATACATGTTTTATGGCCAATTTTACATTTAAAATTCAATGGTGTGATCTAGACGGCCATTGGGGCCAGTTAAGATTACATTCTGGTGGAGGTCAGGTCAAGGTCAGGTCAAAGTAGGTCAAATTTCAAAGTTGATATTTTGCATAAAAGGGGTATCTATTCGATGCAGATCATCACAGGAAATCCAATGGTGGCCTTTGGCTTGCTTTGTGTGTTCTGTGACGGCTAAAAATTGAATTTGAAAATTTCACGTAATAAATTTGAGCAGTTTTTTGCCATAACTTTGCTAAAAATAGAGCTATCGAGTTTAAGTTTGGCATATCTAGAGCAGATAGTTCTATAACATATATTTCAGTTTTAATTTTGAATGTTGTTGGTATTTTCGGGGTGTTACCTATACTTCTATAGTTTTGATGATCAAAATCAATTTTTGTTTGGAAATAAGAGTTAGCAGTTTGTTAGCGCTGTTTATTTTACATCTTTTTGACCTTGAATATTTTTCGTTATCTTCAAAACTGTAAGCGTGACAGCTCTTCCCGCTAAACCTAGTATTGGGTCCAAAATGACAGAACATGACATCCCTCTGACGTCATTTGTGACTAACCTTTCATAAGAGCTCTGGAAAAATTTGGACACAAGGTGTAAAAATGATGCCCGGATGGGTCTTAGTGTTTGGTGGCGACATTTGCTATACTTTAGGAGATATCGACTGAAAAGGAGAGAGGGGGCCGTTTCGCGCCGCCCTCCCCCTCAACGGGGCTTTCAGTTGCTGCTCTCACAGAACTCTTGGTTATATTACAACGTAGTGGAATTGCAAGTGGCAATATAAGCTTCCTGCCAGCGCCGGACCAGACTTTAAGCATGCAGGCTGAATTTTAACATTTAACTTTTGAATTTTTAAACCGTTGAGCTTTTAAGAAGTTGTATGAACTGATCAGCTTCTTTTTTGGTCCATCACAGCGGGCTTGTATGTCATTTGTCAACCAAAATCGAATTAAAAACTTTTTATTTGGTCTGGCTACCTCGCCAACTTCTTAACTGGATCGTTTAGTAGCTTTTGATTGGGCACTGCCCACGTTACTTGTCTGTCTAGCTTTTCGTGTCATAGACACTCTCTATGACACGAGAAGAGGCTGCTGACATCGTTTGTCGCGGTTAGATAATACCAATCCACGTCCCAGTGGCTGCTCGATCGCACTTTCCCTGGCCCACCTCTCCCACCAGGCGAGACTTTGCCCGGCACAGCCGTCGCCTCAGTGCCTCGGGCGGTGACCCGTTCAAAGGGGCTCACAATTCGTATGGTGCCGTGGCTCTCAAACCAATACAGAACAGTGAAACGCAAAGGCTCACTTTCCATAAAAGGTGAACGGCTGATTCTGGCGCCGAGGCTTTATTCATGCTAAGGCGCCCAATCACAGCGCCGCATTTCAGTTAGTGTCGGGCGCAAAAGTTACTATGCTCCGCCCCTCCATCACGTGACCCTGCCCTCACGTGGCCTCAGTCACGTGGTGTTTCCACTTCTTGGCGCATGGCGGCGCTAGTCTCGCAGGGGCGGTGGTAGCTTGCTCCCCCGCCGTCCGGGGGTGATGGGTAGCAACTGCTGGTGACTGTACAGTCACCAGCACTTGCTACTAATCACCTCGTTTTTGCTCAGTAGTTTGAAGACCGATCAATTTTCAGTCGAGCAATATACGTCAAACGATCGGTTTGGTCCTCCGATTTTCGAATATCTAACTTGTTTTTGTATGTTCGAAGCATTTTGGGATGAGGAGCCAAAAAACGTCTTTTCTGCCCTAAAGTTGCCCCAAGAAGTCGTAGAACCTAGCCCCGCCTCTGATCCACAGATTACTAGTGCCATCTGTTGTCAGCCGAACAAACCGCAGAAGTAAATAATGTCACGTGACCTTTGCACACGCTACAACTACTACGCAGCTGTAGTGGGGGAAGCGGGGCGGAGGCGTGGAGAGGGCGCGATCGGTCGGCTAGGGTCAAGTCGCCGAAGTCAGAGGTCATCCGCCGGAGGGTGTTTGGGCGGTTGAGCCGCTTGGGCTGGAGCCTGCGGAGTGGGGAGCGCCCGGACCTGTCTTGAAACAACTCTACAACGCTGTGGCAACTGGCAGTCGAGAATATTGAGAGGAAAGAGAGAGCAGTGTTGCCAGGTCTAGAGGTAAACCTCCAGATCTAGAGGTTTTAGGGGAGAGTTTCGGGGCTCCTGGAGGTTTTCGAAAGATGCCGGATTCTAGAGGTTTTTCTAGAGGTAATCCTTGATATATACACCAGTCGCATACAGGTACGGGATTTGGCATACGATTTCCAGACAATCGAAAGACTGTTTGGAGCCAACGAAGGAAGGAATGAGTGGGTTAGGTTGAAAGTATTAATTTGGTTCAAAATGATGAGGTAGATAACTTAGTTATTTAAATCTAAATATCTTATGACGAGAGCGATTGACATTTTTGGTATGCAGTGTTATTCATTGAAAACACCCATTCTCGAAATTCGTATATGCATGGACGGAAGTAAAGTCCGTGTATACAGGGACGTCCACGTTTTTCGGTGTCACGCCGTTGCCGTTGGATTTTCGACGATGCCCTCTTGACATGACAACAAGCGAAGTTGCCCGCTTGTTACTAGCCCGATTCTGTGCCGAAATTGACGTGTTTAAGGGTAGAGAATTCGACCGACATACATGGACCAAAAAAAGATGTAAGAAGGGTATCTGCATGGACAGTGGGCGGAGCCTAATTTCTCTGAGTTTTTGTCATATATCCATGGACTTGTGGGCGGAGCTTAACTCAGTCCATGTAAGGACGGTTTTATTCGCTTACTCGATTCGAAAGCACGAACCCGTTCTCGGATCACCTTTTATCGAGCATTATTGGCATTAGATTGCATGTCATGTATGCAATTTACCTAACCCGCGCCGGGCCTATTTGTTTTCTATATATGCTCCGGCCGGGGGGAGGGGGGGGAGGGGGTTAGTTGGTACGACCCCCTCGGCGTTTCACCCCTAATTAAGCTATAAATCCTCGCAGAAGAAAAAAAACTAGTGGCTGCCGTTATGAGACCAGCGATTGGTCTCATAACGATTGGTCTTACACCTGGTTTAAGGTTTCGAGTCAACCGGTGACCACTGTGGTCAGGTCAAGTAGCCGAAGGCAAGGGTCCGGTACCTTTTTGATAAACACCTACCTAATTTCGCCAAAAATAGTCGCATTTTGGCGACTATTTTTGTCTAATACTAAATCCCGGCGACTATTAGCCGGGATTTTGGCATCATCGTGTTAGTCTAGCTAAGACGCGCCGAATGGTTTACTTTTTGTTCGGGTGAGGTCAGTTTAAGGTGTTGGCTTGGGGTCAAGGTCAGGTCAGCGCCCCTCTAGTCAAGTTGGCCGAGGAAGGTTAGGCATATCATTCTATTCGACAGATCTGCCTCAGTTTTTTGGTGGCTTTCCCGACTTATAGCTCTATCTGTTCGGGAGTTATTTATGAAAAACTAATGTGACCTTAGTGACGTCATAAATGATGTTCCTCCGGCACTGAGGGCGTTGCGAAGTTGCGACATTTTAGGACCGTGCAGAGGTTCACTAATGGCGTCATAGGCAAGTGACCAGACGTGCATAGGCGGCGGAACGGGGCACCGTGCCCCCTTTGATTTTGGCATTTCAACATTAGCCCTGGTGGAGTGTTAATTGTCTGGTCAGCACCAATCACCCATCTGAAAGCACAGAAGCAAGAAAGCTGCAAGTGAGTTATGTGAGCTCCCATGAGTACGCATACGCTTACTTAATTGATTTGTCGAGTTTTTATTTTTTCTTCATTGCATGATGACTCCACACTCAATACTTATTTCAGTAAAAAGCTTCGAATGTTTTGCTTAGTCTCGCTCAGCCTCCTAATTCTGTGGAAAGGAAAACAGGCTAGGCTGATAGTTGGTGCAAGATAAACAGCTGAGTTTTGAAATAAGAACAATCTATTTTGCAACATTCAACACTTCACATTAACAGCCAATGAAGTCAGCATACATGATCAGAGAATGGTATAAGCTGACGAGCTGAGAAGAAAACATCAGCAGGGACTGCAATTTACACGGCATTTCACCACCATAAGTATTCCTCATGCCAATTTACATAACAGTATTACACATGTCGAGACCGACCAAGCAAATCCGCCACCGCAGACGAGGCATCTTTGTCACCACACACTTATGGATGTAGGCACTCAACATGATGTATGCCAAAACCTTGAACCTGAATCTCGAGCCGCAGTTAACGGCGGCAAAGGGCATCTGTGCGCGCACACGCGGCGGCGGCAGACTACGCGCGCGTGCGGCGGCAGCGCCTGTGGACGGCCCTCTCGACACGTGCGTGCGTGCGGCGGCTGCACCTGTGAACGGCCGTCGGCGGCAGCGAGCGGCTGTCTTGGTACGCACTCGTCGGCCAGCTGGACGGGGTCGGAGCAGCCAGATTCGCCAACCGGCACTGACGGTCTTCCGGCGCCGTCTTCAGCATGACCACGGCGTCGGAAGGAGACAGGGCTGGATCGAACACCGAGCAGACACGGAGACAGGGCTGGATCGAACACCGAGCAGACACGGAGACAGGGCTGGATCGAACACCGAGCAGACACGGAGACAGGGCTGGATCGAACACCGAGCAGACACGGAGACAGGGCTGGATCGAACACCGAGCAGACACGGAGACAGGGCTGGATCGAACACCGAGCAGACACGGAGACAGGGCTGGATCGAACACCGAGCAGACACGGAGACAGGGCTGGATCGAACACCGAGCAGACACGGAGACAGGGCTGGATCGAACACCGAGCAGACACGGAGACAGGGCTGGATCGAACACCGAGCAGACACGGAGACAGGGCTGGATCGAACACCGAGCAGACACGGAGACAGGGCTGGATCGAACACCGAGCAGACACGGAGACAGGGCTGGATCGAACACCGAGCTTTCAACGCATATGCATTTACTCGACAGGCCGAACAGGGAATGCTGAAGTCAGTAGCCGCAGGAATTAATACAGAAGGGAACTGATATTAAGAGAGGTAGGTAATTACTGACAACACGATCACGGGCGGAAGTCAACCTAGCAGATATCACCGTACGCGACACTATAGAGAAGGTAACATTAATAACCCAGAACACGTCGCTGGCATTACACGGTACGGTCCACCATTGTCGCACAACTGCTATACGAGGCTCGAGAGATTTCCCCGCTGACCCCACAGATACACCAAATATCAGCCAAGCCAGCTCAACAGCCACATCAGAGCGACCATGACGTAGATTCCCTCGGTACCCCCTCCCCTCCCCTACAGTACCCACCTGCTCGGTATCATCAGCTAAGATGTGGGCCGGCGCGTCGCTCTCCCCGCCACCGCGCACCTCCGCGGCCACAGCCGCCGCCACCTCGGCCGACTCCAGGTCACCATTGACGTCCATGAGCGCGTTAGGTCAAATTTCGGTACTTAGAGCGTATTGACGTTTCAAAATACGGTAAAGTTCCAGATGATGCATTTACTTTGATCCACCGTAAGTAGTGGCGGTTGCTGTACACTAACGTTTCCCCCGTAACTCCCCCCCCCCCTCCCACACACACACACCTGCATCCGTCTACCATCCTAGTCTGTGGTTTAGTCCAGTGTGCGGATTCCCTCGGCGGTGACCATCCCCTGACACACCTATATCCGTACGTGCGGTGTCTGGGTGCGCGCGCGTGGCGGCGGCGCAAGTGAAGGGCAATCTGGGCGCGCGCTGGAATGACGTTGACGACGTTGACGACGTTGGAATGACGTCCCAGCTTTAAAAAATAAAAATAAATGAAAAAATAAATAGAAACGGTCAGTACTTCGTCAACAATATAACTTTGAACTTTTTTTTGGCATAACATGTTTCCGTATGATAAAAAAGTCACCGTGTAATTCTCCACTAAAAAATAACCCTGGCCCTATATCGCGCGTCATATAGCGTGAATGTTTAGCACTGGTGACCTGACCTTTGCCTTACTGACCCCTGCGTGAATATGACACTAGTAAAGCACTTTGGCGATCGATTCTGCGCCATCCTGACTGAGTTTGTGGAAAGGCTTTTGGGCCGCTGACCCTACCCGTGACCTTAAAATTCTCATTCAACTTTCAAGCACTCATTCGAAGTGTGTCGTCGCGTCCTTTCGTTTGCCACCCGTTACGCCTATTGGTTATCGGCTGGGGCGTTCAACGCCCCCCCCCCCCCCCCACAAACGGCCCAGCAAACGGCAGGTGGCGGAATACCCTAGCAACTGCTAGGTTAAAAGCCCAGCTCGGTTGTCAGCTCAAAGCTTGCATCACTAATAAAAAAAAATATGATAAGCAGTTCGTTTTATTAACAAAGCCACCTCATTTCTGCGCTGTCGCTACTTCACGGAATGAGAGCTGCCGTAGCGGTCGTTTTCTGTACAAGCGGTCGTTCTGTGAGCGGTCACGGAATGTGAGCGGTAGTTTTCTGCCGAGGCTCTCTGCCTAGGCCGAAGCACGTTGATGGAGGCTTCTCGAAGCTACTCGATATGGCGCATCAGATCTGAAAGGGCAGAAGACGTGTTGTAATAACGATAACTGT
This sequence comes from Amphibalanus amphitrite, assembly GCF_019059575.1. Taxonomy (NCBI): domain Eukaryota; kingdom Metazoa; phylum Arthropoda; class Thecostraca; order Balanomorpha; family Balanidae; genus Amphibalanus; species Amphibalanus amphitrite. The sequence continues at coordinate 249,917 of NW_024882080.1, forward strand.
GACTAAAACATTTAAGGAACTGCCTTTCCTCAACCTCGCCGTGAATGTAACTAATAGCGTCAGAATCCCGTTTTGTCATGAAGAAATAATTTTCATGTGTCAGCCGAGTCAGATCCAGCCTTTAGTTAGACCTTAGCCATTTCCACTTAACCCTCGCCCATGTAGGGGGGGGGTTGGTGCAACCCCCCCCCCCTGAGGTTTTTCGGAAATAGTGCAAAAACGGCGGCGCGCAGCGCCGCCAAATTTTGGGTACCTTATGGGGCAAACCTTGCGCATCTTTTGATAAAAAAAATTTGACCGGGTCATGTCAGGTCACGGAGTTATGACGTCACAAAGGGAACAGCCTCCGGCCGGATTTTCACAAACTGAGTGCCAACGCCCGAGGTTTCCTGCCGGTGGTACAGAGATCGGTTGATGGATCGTGATGAAACTTCCCATGCATGTTGGGGCAAGTATTGGCTATCATATGGTATAAGAAACTTGACCGGGTCAGGTCAGGTCACGGAGCTATGACGTCACAAGAGGAACAGCGTCCGGTACTATTTTTGAAAAGCGCCCGAACCACTATTTTGCTAATTCTTGTCACCTCAATGGGAATATGCAGCAGTATTAGCTTCTATAGGGAGCAAATGGACCTCCCAAATCCAAAAATACAATCACATTTCAAAAATTTAAATTTTGATTTTTCGAATTTCTGCCGCCGACTGTGACCTTGCCGACTTCCGGCGCTCCCAACGCGCCATTTTTAGAGCTAGGGAAACGAAATACATACCAAACGATAGAGAATTGATCAAGGAACACGATAGTGAAGGTTTCAAGTCGATATCTCCCACCGTTTTGCCGCAATCGCCGCCGAAAGTTGAAAAAAGTCTATTTTTCCGAAAATTTGACCTTTGACCGGTCAAAAGTAGGTCAAATGTTGACCTAGGACCAAAAAATATACCACCAATCGCGAGATCTCGGCGAGAGCAATCCGTTGGTCTTTTCCGCTAAGCTCTACGACGCTCCGTTTTCAAACGCCAAGGGGGGGGTCGCACCAACCCCCCCCTGCATGGGCGAAGGTGGCAGATCGCCGTTTACGGGCGAGGGTTAAGTGGGAATCATGGAGGTGTCTGAGGGGGGGGGGAGGGGACGGCGGCGGCATAAACAAAACTATTATCATCTCAAAACTATAAACAGGGAATACTAAAAATGCATTGAACTTAAGTTACTTTACTGGAATAAAAAAGCTGTAACTAACCTTTCACGTCAAGATCGTTGAGCGACTTGTTCTTGTAGGAGCTGATACAGCCCTGCTCAGCAGCCAGCAGCAGCTGGCTGACCTTCGTCAGCTGAAGGATCTCCGACGGAAGCCGATAAAACTGGCGGTGCACATCCAGTGAGTGGCCAAGATGGTTCGCCACCCACTCCAGCTGCTGTTCGTCGAGTTGGAGGACCTGAGTTACCGTGGCCAGGTACTTCCTGATCTTCGTGCTCGTTATGAGCTCAAGTTTCTTCAGGTCGCATGTACCACAGGCGCTTTTGATAGCCGCCCATCCCGGAACGTAGGACTTTGACTTTGCTTTGGCGAAGATGTACGGGTTACCACGCAGTGACATCCGTGGCCTCATGCGCACGATGAGGTCCATTGCATTACGCATGAAGGGCGCCAGGATGATGGGGACTCTCCTCTTCCTCTTTCCGAGGACTTCAACGAGGTCCATCTTCTCGGCCAGCTTTCTCTCCAAAGGAGATAGGGTGGAAGCGATATCTTTGTTCGCTGCGCCCCGTCGCCTGTTCACATACGTCTCCAGCAGCAGGCGGGCAGATTCTCCGCCTCTTCTCTTGTTGAATACGGTGACGGAAGCGGATGTTAGAGTCACAAGCTCGTTGTAGAGTTTGGTTTCTTCGTTGCAGCTATGGGCCCCGGCCAGGTTAGTAGCCACTTCACCGATTTGCTCCCTCAGAGAGTTGGAGAGTTGGACTAGATCTTCTGTAAGTGGCAGAGCATCTTGCAGGTTCATCTTGCGTAGATCGAGCGTTGACAGAGCGGCGTGCGAGATTTTGTCACCCCACTCGCGCTGGTGGAGTCGTATGTAGTCCTCCAGTCTGCTACCTCTTTCAGCATCTTCTGCCCTTGCGGCCAGGCCAACCCCAACTTCCGCTGCCTTCTTCAAGGCATGGCCCAGCTTCAGGGCACTTGTTGGCGTCTTGAAACTTGGCGGTTGATTCGTGTCACCCAGCTCCCACGAGCATACTTCCTGAACGCACGAGATGATGTTGTCAAAATGACGCGGTTGGAGAATGTCATCAAGCGTGAGACTTTCATTACCAGTTTTGTTCCGAAGGCATAGAATGAGCTTTGTCAGTGCACGAAGTCGTTGTTTGATGGCCGCCATCAGGCTTCCTGTCTTTCCCTTGCTAGTCAGCATGTAGGACCCCAGGGCCTTCAGCAGGTCATCGTTAGCGATAACTTGTTTCAGCTCATCATCCCTAATGGTTGAGAAGACGTCTTCCATAAAACGCGATGACGTCGCGTTCTCTTCCGGTCCACCCTCCACACTAGAGGAGAGTTGGCGCAGTTGCGAGTTTCCCCGTGGTGGCCCTGTCGGCATCAACGGGCATCTTCGCGTGGCGCCAAAGTTCCGTCTTCAAAACGTAACCTTTACAGGCGTGGCAAGGTCCGAATGATTCGATCTGAGTGTCAGTCCGTGGTCCCCGTAAATCCCCGCGCCGACGGAGGTACGGGCCAACTTTGCACCGATGGGGGGGGGGAGGTCAATATTAGAGGTCACTGATAATACCAGGCCCGGTCACAGGTCAGGTCACCAAGGGTCAACACATGAACCCAATTTTACTAGGGTTGTGCCATGCATGTTTTATGGCCAATTTTTCATTCCCAACTTAATGGTGTTGGTTATAAGACTATCAGGAGCGATTAAGGCCACTTCCTGGTGGAGGTCAGATCAATGTCAGGTCAAAAAAGGTCAAGTATCAAAGTTGATATTTTTACATAAAATGGGTACTGATTCGAAGCAACTCGTCACGGTGAGTCTAATAGTGGTCTTTGGTTTGCACTACGTGGTCTAGAATTGCGAAAAATGAGTTTGAAAATTTGACGTTATCAATTTTGAAGTTTTTTTCGCTATAACTTGGCCAAAAAAGAGGTATCGATCTAAAATTTGGTATGCGAATAGAAGTAGGAAAGGGCTATCACATATATTTCTTTTTCAATCGAGAAATATTTTTGATTTTTGGCTACATTAAAAAACTATTCTTATTTTTAGGGGCTAAAATAAATAACTTTCAAAATTTCGAGATAACAGTTTAGTAGTCCTGATAATTCTATACCTTTTATGTCTTAAACATTTTTCTGTATCTTCAAAGCTATTGGCTTGACAACTCTTTTGAGATATATCAAAAAGTCTGGAGGGAGGGAGGGAAATACCCCCACCACCACCACCAGCAGGGCGCGGGTTATGGTGGGATGATCGCTTTAAATACATGAGGTTGGATGAGCTGAGACATGGTCAGTGCTACCGGATAGTTACGATTAATCCTCGCCCTGGCAGGGCATTTTTCATTAGCGGCCCGGCAGGGGGGGGGGGGGTAGATGCGACCCCTACCTGGCGTTTCGAAACTAAGTGTCGTAGCACTTCATAACACAGTCGATTGCTCTCAACGAGTACTCGCGATTGGTGGTAGTTTTTTTGACCCCAGGTCAATATTTGACCCAGTTATGTTAGGTCAAAGGTTAAATTTCGGGGAAAAGCTATAATTTTCCAACGTACTTAGCCAATATTGGCGAATAAAGATAGCGACATGAACCTGACCGTGTTTCTCAACGAATTAGCAACAAAATGATGTGTAGTTAACCGCATTTCAGTCATTACTGGCATGACGTAGTCCCCGGGAACACAGGAGGTCACACCCGCCGCCGGCGAGGACGGTCCTCACTCCTCATTGATCTGGATTGACCTTGTTAACCCGCGCATGACTGGGAAGGGGGGGTCTACAGAGCCCCCTCCCGTTTTTTTCGGCAATATCTTCTAAACCGGTTGACGGATCAACACGAAACTTGCGGTACCCTCCGCGGCATCAATTTGACACCTTGTAATATAATTTCAACTTTCTAGCTACCACAGTTTGGCCGGAAATGACGTCAGAGTGACGTCATGTCGGCCGACTTTGATGCAAAATATTGAATTACGGCAAACGCTCTCAAGAACTTAGTTTTAAAGCTTCATCCGATTTCTTTGCATTACAGGGTCGGCAAAAGCGAGGAGGCGGACCGGCCGGCCCACATTCTCCTTCGCTGTCCCGCTCTGATGAGGACCCGCCTACAACTCACCGGCAGTATCCATCCGGACTTGGAGGAGGTCCGGGAGACCAGAGTGGTGGCGGCCCTGGCGGCCACCGCCCGCAACTTCCAGAGCCGCCTGGCTACGCCCCGATGAGGGGCGGAGAGAGTCACAACACAACAACAACAACAACGCACCGATGCCGCGGCTCCAGCCGACACCGGCGAGTCGGCGGCGGCGGACTCCGGCAAGCCGGCGGTGGCCGGCACTGGTGACAGTCCACGGGCGGCGGATGGCGGCGACGGACCCGAGCTGGGCGCCTCAGACTCCTCGAAGTCGGAGAGGATGCACAGGGCAGGCTTTGTGCACTTCCACTCTGGGGGCCGGGTGACGTCGTCCGCGACATGTTCGTTCAGCGAAAGGAGCTTGGGATTGCCGACGTTGGCGCGGACTTTCTTCGATTCCTCCCCAAGGAAGACGTACCGGTTAAGCTGGACTATCAGCGTCCTGGGCAGCTGGCTGATTTTGGTGGTGACGCGGCACTCGTCATGGCGGCAGTGCTGACAGAGCAGCTGGCGCCCGTCAGGCCGCATGCTCAGCCGCAGCGCGTCCTGCAGCGTGGGCGCCTCTGTGTCCTGGCGGCGCGGCACGCTGACAAACCAGCATATGTTCTCTTGCTGTTTCAGCACCGTTGCATGGCAATTGGTGCACATGTAGCTCTCGACGGTCTGGTACTGAAAGTTGTCTCGCACAAGGTTATTGGTCGGCCGCCGCGCGTCAATTTCTTCCTTCATGGTGTCTAGCAGGCGCAGCAAGAACTCGTTGGCGTCCTGTATCTCGATGCCTCAGAACGCCGGATCGATGTCGGCGAACACGTCGCGAAGGTCGTTAAGATGGCTGGAGACTGATCTGCTGAGCCCCTTCTGACGGAGCACCATCAACTCCGCGACACCATGCAGTGTGCGGCAGAGGCTGTTCTCCCCTGGGCTCAGGTCGGAAATCATCGACAGCATGTAGCTCAGGAATGGAGTCAGGCCCAGCAGAGATTGAAGCGTGGCGTTTTGATAGCACGAGTTGCCGTAGTTCGGCAGACCAATGCAGAGCGGGTCGCTGGCGCTCGTGTCCGACTCAAGCCACCGGGTAGCCGTGATCAGCTGCGAGCCGGTGCTTTACGTCTGCGTCCTCCTGCAGGGTGACTGTGGCGCCTGGCTGCTCTCGCCAGGGCCGTCGGGTGGCGGCTTTCTGTCAGACGGCTGTAGTGCCTGCCCACACTCGCCAGCGCTGTCAGTCTGCGGCTTCCTGCCCTGCGGCAGCACCTGACTGCCCTCATCGAACTTGCCAGGCAGCAGTGGCGGACACACATGCTGGGTGATCTTGAAAGAAGAGCTACCGGCTTCGCTAGACTCCCCTTCACCTCGACGAAACGCGATGCTCATCTGCCGAGACGACGATGTATCACTCTCGCGCGCCGGCCGATGTACAGAGCACCACCGTGACAGAGATTGAACCGCAGGCCCTGGCACGAGCGGACCGCCATTCTGCGCCGTTACGACTCCGATAGCTACACTAGACTTGTTCTTCTCCGCTTCTTTGCCTACCATGTCTATTGGTGTCTTCGGCGAGGTATCGGAAAAATCCGTTGTCTGCAAGACGCTAGCAGCATTGCCCCTAACGATGGCAAGGGCCAGCCGCTGCCACAGCCAAGCTGTCTCTCGATGATCCCCTGATATGGAGGCCATCCTTGTCCCGAGCTCTCGAATGAATATCTTTGTGGAAGGTCCACACACTCCTGTTGTTTCAAAGGCAAGCGGTTCGAAGTGAAAGCGATGTTCAAGGCCACTGTATTTCTTGCGCTTTCTGTCCTCTGCTTCACGGGCCGCTGATCCGGGGAAAACAGCTGCTGATAGAACATGGCTCTCGGCAAACGTATTCACGCAAGTAGCGTCCCAAGCTAGACACATGCCCCTGGCGAATGGAAAGACTGTTATGCCGTCTGGGCGTTTGCTGTCTCCGCGGTCTACATCTGTTGGCTCCAAGAGAGAGAGGGGATTCCTGCCGACAACAATGCCCACTGGGTTACCTTGTTGTCCAGTGGCAGAGGTGATGATGGCTGTCCCGTAAAACAGAGGCGTAGGTTCTCTGTATGCCTGCCATAGGATGTGGTACATAGTTGGTGCGTGCTCTCGAACTTGACGAAGAAAAAGGCCCCTCGAACGCTGTTAAAGGCATTACGCAAGGAAGCAGTTAGTAGGGTGCCGTGCACAAGTCAGTTGGGACCCATTTTGCACGTGCGCACGTGCAGGGTGCCGCTTCCAGATCTCGAGAACGGCTGGGCCAATTGTGCTAAAATTTGGCACATCGCTAGAGACCGGTTAGTAGGGTGCTGTGCACAAGTCAGTTGGAGGTACCCCCTCGAAATTTCGCACGTGCAGGGCCCACCCTCTCGCTCGCTCCGTTAGTCGCCCCAAAAGGCGTTATACTGGTAGTAAACTACATAATGCAAAGAAATCGGATGAAGCTTTAAAACTAAGTTCTTGAGAGCGTTTGCCGTAATTCAATATTTTGCATCAAAGTCGGCCGACATGACGTCACTCTGACGTCATTTCCGGCCAAACTGTGGTAGCTAGAAAGTTGAAATTATATTACAAGGTGTCAAATTGATGCCGCGGAGGGTACCGCAAGTTTCGTGTTGATCCGTCAACCGGTTTAGAAGATATTGCCGAAAAAAAACGGGAGGGGGCTCTGTAGACCCCCCCCTTCCCAGTCATGCGCGGGTTAACAAGGTCAATCCAGATCAATGAGGAGTGAGGACCGTCCTCGCCGGCGGCGGGTGTGACCTCCTGTGTTCCCGGGGACTACGTCATGCCAGTAATGACTGAAATGCGGTTAACTACACATCATTTTGTTGCTAATTCGTTGAGAAACACGGTCAGGTTCATGTCGCTATCTTTATTCGCCAATATTGGCTAAGTACGTTGGAAAATTATAGCTTTTCCCCGAAATTTAACCTTTGACCTAACATAACTGGGTCAAATATTGACCTGGGGTCAAAAAAACTACCACCAATCGCGAGTGCTCGTTGAGAGCAATCGACTGTGTTATGAAGTGCTACGACACTTAGTTTCGAAACGCCAGGTAGGGGTCGCATCTACGTTAGCGGCCCCCTGCCGGGCCGCTAATGAAAAATGCCCTGCCAGGGCGAGGATTAATCGTAACTATCCGGTATCACTCACCATGTCTCAGCTCATCCAACCTCATGTATTTAAAGCGATCATCCCACCATAACCCGCGCCCTGCTGGTGGTGGTGGTGGGGGTATTTCCCTCCCTCCCTCCAGACTTTTTGATATATCTCAAAAGAGTTGTCAAGCCAATAGCTTTGAAGATACAGAAAAATGTTTAAGACATAAAAGGTATAGAATTATCAGGACTACTAAACTGTTATCTCGAAATTTTGAAAGTTATTTATTTTAGCCCCTAAAAATAAGAATAGTTTTTTAATGTAGCCAAAAATCAAAAATATTTCTCGATTGAAAAAGAAATATATGTGATAGCCCTTTCCTACTTCTATTCGCATACCAAATTTTAGATCGATACCTCTTTTTTGGCCAAGTTATAGCGAAAAAAAACTTCAAAATTGATAACGTCAAATTTTCAAACTCATTTTTCGCAATTCTAGACCACGTAGTGCAAAACAAAGACCACTATTAGACTCACCGTGACGAGTTGCTTCGAATCAGTACCCATTTTATGTAAAAATATCAACTTTGATACTTGACCTTTTTTGACCTGACATTGATCTGACCTCCACCAGGAAGTGGCCTTAATCGCTCCTGATAGTCTTATAACCAACACCATTAAGTTGGGAATGAAAAATTGGCCATAAAACATGCATGGCACAACCCTAGTAAAATTGGGTTCATGTGTTGACCCTTGGTGACCTGACCTGTGACCGGGCCTGGTATTATCAGTGACCTCTAATATTGACCCCCCCCCCATCGGTGCAAAGTTGGCCCGTACCTCCGTCGGCGCGGGGATTTATAAACATATCAGAACTACATCATCTTATTTGGCAGAAGTAGGAAAAGTTGTGATTCTGGCTCTCCTTACCTTATGACATTTTTCTCGTCATGTCGAATGTTTGGGTATTTAGTAATTATAACTGTGTTTCTGTTCTTTTCAGGAGCGCGTATCCCGGCCTCCAGCCCAGGAATGTCGTTCGAGCTGCTCGACGGAAAGGACGCAACTCCAACGTCTATGACAAGATCAACTGCTGCCTCATCTGTGGGAACTTCGTGCAACAAAAGATCAAGCGCCACCTCACGTCGGTCCACCGCAGTGACCCGCGTGTTATCTCCATATTGAACTCAGCGGACCCAGAAAGGGAGCTTTACAAGGCAATGTGTGATGGCAACCACGATCACAACAAGAAAATCCTGTCGGGGGAGCGCCAGGGCGAACTCATTGTTCTAAAGAGACCACGGACTGACACTCAGATCGAATCATTCGGACCTTGCCACGCCTGTAAAGGTTACGTTTTGAAGACGGAACTTTGGCGCCACGCGAAGAGATGCCCGTTGATGCCGACAGGGCCACCACGGGGAAACTCGCAACTGCGCCAACTCTCCTCTAGTGTGGAGGGTGGACCGGAAGAGAACGCGACGTCATCGCGTTTTATGGAAGACGTCTTCTCAACCATTAGGGATGATGAGCTGAAACAAGTTATCGCTAACGATGACCTGCTGAAGGCCCTGGGGTCCTACATGCTGACTAGCAAGGGAAAGACAGGAAGCCTGATGGCGGCCATCAAACAACGACTTCGTGCACTGGCAAAGCTCATTCTATGCCTTCGGAACAAAACTGGTAATGAAAGTCTCACGCTTGATGACATTCTCCAACCGCGTCATTTTGACAACATCATCTCGTGCGTTCAGGAAGTATGCTCGTGGGAGCTGGGTGACACGAATCAACCGCCAAGTTTCAAGACGCCAACAAGTGCCCTGAAGCTGGGCCATGCCTTGAAGAAGGCAGCGGAAGTTGGGGTTGGCCTGGCCGCAAGGGCAGAAGATGCTGAAAGAGGTAGCAGACTGGAGGACTACATACGACTCCACCAGCGCGAGTGGGGTGACAAAATCTCGCACGCCGCTCTGTCAACGCTCGATCTACGCAAGATGAACCTGCAAGATGCTCTGCCACTTACAGAAGATCTAGTCCAACTCTCCAACTCTCTGAGGGAGCAAATCGGTGAAGTGGCTACTAACCTGGCCGGGGCCCATAGCTGCAACGAAGAAACCAAACTCTACAACGAGCTTGTGACTCTAACATCCGCTTCCGTCACCGTATTCAACAAGAGAAGAGGCGGAGAATCTGCCCGCCTGCTGCTGGAGACGTATGTGAACAGGCGACGGGGCGCAGCGAACAAAGATATCGCTTCCACCCTATCTCCTTTGGAGAGAAAGCTGGCCGAGAAGATGGACCTCGTTGAAGTCCTCGGAAAGAGGAAGAGGAGAGTCCCCATCATCCTGGCGCCCTTCATGCGTAATGCAATGGACCTCATCGTGCGCATGAGGCCACGGATGTCACTGCGTGGTAACCCGTACATCTTCGCCAAAGCAAAGTCAAAGTCCTACGTTCCGGGATGGGCGGCTATCAAAAGCGCCTGTGGTACATGCGACCCGAAGAAACCTGAGCTCATAACGAGCACGAAGATCAGGAAGTACCTGGCCACGGTAACTCAGGTCCTCCAACTCGACGAACAGCAGCTGGAGTGGGTGGCGAACCATCTTGGCCACTCACTGGATGTGCACCGCCAGTTTTATCGGCTTCCGTCGGAGATCCTTCAGCTGACGAAGGTCAGCCAGCTGCTGCTGGCTGCTGAGCAGGGCTGTATCAGCTCCTACAAGAACAAGTCGCTCAACGATCTTGACGTGAAAGGTTAGTTACAGCTTTTTTATTCCAGTAAAGTAACTTAAGTTCAATGCAGTTTTAGTATTCCCTGTTTATAGTTTTGAGATGATAATAGTTTTGTTTATGCCGCCGCCGGCCCCTCCCCCCTCAGACACCTCCACGATTCCCACTTAAAAGGAAATGGCTAAGGTCTAACTAAAGGCTGGATCTGACTCGGCCTGACACATGAAAATTATTTCTTCATGACAAAACGGGATTCTGACGCTATTAGTTACATTCACGGCGAGGTTGAGGAAAGGCAGTTCCTTAAATGTTTTAGTCACAGTTATCGTTATTACAACACGTCTTCTGCCCTTTCAGATCTGATGCGCCATATCGAGTAGCTTCGAGAAGCCTCCATCAACGTGCTTCGGCCTAGGTAGAGAGCCTCGGCAGAAAACTACCGCTCACATTCCGTGACCGCTCACAGAACGACCGCTTGTACAGAAAACGACCGCTACGGCAGCTCTCATTCCGTGAAGTAGCTACCGCGCAGAAATGAGGTGGCTTTGTTAATAAAACGAACTGCTTATCATATTTTTTTATTAGTGATGCAAGCTTTGAGCTGACAACCGAGCTGGGCTTTTAACCTAGCAGTTGCTAGGGTATTCCGCCACCTGCCGTTTGCTGGGCCGTTTGTGGGGGGGGGGGGGCGTTGAACGCCCCAGCCGATAACCAATAGGCGTAACGGGTGGCAAACGTATTCCCAGAGGCCGGGATTCTGAGGCGGACGCCCTTCAGGCCCGGGCACGTGAGCAGGACGTACCGGTGGGGGGGGGGGGGGCGGTCCGCCTCCTCTCTGCATTGCGGGCATTGCGCGGCCTCGCACTGGAGGTCCCGGCACTGGGTGCAGGCGGCTGTCGGGCTCCGGCCAATTGAGTGGAGGTACTCCATCGGCCGGGTGCGGCGGGATCTGGTGCACTTCAACAGCTGGGACACGCGCACCCATCAGCTCGCGGTATATACCAGCCGGTAGCCGCTCTGCGCGTCGGGTACGGGTATGCGGGTCTGCCATTGACTGCGTGGTCGCTCTGAAACTAGAACTGAGCACTCCGACGGGTCTCTTCAGCTCGACGCGATCGTCGTCAGCGTAGATGGTCAGCGCGCCGGCTCCGCCACGGAGGACGCCACCCCTCGCCGGCCCATCAGTCCATACCCAGGTCCCGCACTAGTTCAGTGATGTCAGGTGATGGAGCGCGGTGTCCCTCTTCGAGGAGGCGGCAGCTCCCTCCGCTCCTATCTCCAGCTTGAAGGTGATTGCACAAGTCGGCAGCCAGGGTGGGGGGGGGTGGGGGGGGGGGCGCTGGGGCGGACTTGAGGATTCAGAAAAGAAGGATTCAGTGGGTCCGCGGCGGCCAGCTGGTGCAGAGGGTCCTCGGTGGGCAGGGATGCTTCCCTGGTCGGTATCCGCGCTGCCAGCGCCGTGCGGCACGCCGCGACCGGTACCACGACAGCCTCAGCTAGCCATGACCCCATGGTGGGGGCCGATCCGATGCAGCCGGTGATGATCCAAGCCGCGGCGTGCATCTCACGTTCCAGCACCTCCACGTTTTGTCCGTCGCTGGCAGCCAGGCGGCCGCTGCTGCCCTCTCCAGAGAGGGACCTGGTGGCCGGGCTTCGGTCGGTGCGGTTCACCTGTTCACTGGGCCGACTCGCTCCAGCGGCTGGCCGTTGTTTGTTGATGGGTATTCACCACGACTTCTTTTTCTGTTTGCTATTTTGCTATTCTGCCGTACAGTTACTGGTAGGCTGCAGTGGGTACATACCTACTGAATTAGGCAGTTCTGTCCTCTGCACACCACGAGGTGACCAGGCCGCATATCGATGTAGGTACCATTATAGGTAGGTGGACGGTCGGTGACAAAATATCTGAATCTAAGAAGAACCTCTTGCATAATGAAACAATGCAGCTTTTGACTCTTCAATGTCTAAGTACTGCTACCGTGACTTCTGTCTCAAAAGCGTCTGTCTGAAAAGAAGCATTAATTGTAATTCAGTACTGGCATTAAACACCAGTATAACGCCTTTTGGGGCGACTAACGGAGCGAGCGAGAGAGTGAGCCTTGCACGTGCGAAATTTCGACGGGGTACCTCCAGCTGACTTGTGCACGGCACCCTACTAACCGGTCTCTAGCGATGTGCAAAATTTGAGCACAATCGGCCCAGCCGTTCTCGAGATCTGGAAGCGGCATCCTGCACGTGCGCACGTGCAAAATGGGCCCCAACTGACTTTTGCACGGCACCCTACTAACCGGTCCCTAACTGCGTACCAAATTTGAGCGCCATCCGTCCAGCCGTTCTCGAGATCTGGAATCGACCCCTGCACGTGCGCACGTGCAGCAGCACCCCAACTCTGGCACATGGATATGCATTGCCCAGTGGGTGCCTACCTACATGCCAACTTTCAGCGCAATCGGCCAAGTAGTTACCGAGATATTGCAACAATTACAAAAGTGACACCTCTTCGTTTTGCACGTGGCACGTGCATAAGGGGTCACCCACATGCATCGGGAATAGTCCAATACTTGGTAGAAGGAATGAAGCTACCCTACAAAAATTACCGCGTGTAAATCGGTCAAGTGGTTGCTGAGATATAAGCCTCGCAAAAGCGTGACCACGGCCGGCCGGCCGGCCGGCCGATCATACTCAGAAATTTCCGTTAATCTAAGGAAAGACTACGCTCGCTTCGCTCGCTCCGTAATAAACAGCATTGTTGGGGATTCAAACCATGAAAACTACGATTAAGTTAAGAGCAAAAGGCTACTTTGGTACTCAGTCATGGATGGCCAAAAGAAAAAAGAATAAAATAGCATTACTGTTTTCGGCGATGTAGAAAGCCATCGTTTTCAAGTGATGAATCGATCATTGGTATAGGGTAGCCTGGGGCAAGACGCCCCAGATAATTTATTTTGCTATATAACTTTTGTCCCACATCACCTGGAAGGCCAAATTTGTGCTCAATGCATTCTTTGGACATTTTACTTTAGATTCCACCCCTCAAATTCATTCACTTATGATCGGACTCCCAGGTAGGAAGTGATTTGTGAAGCAACTGCAAATGAGGCATTTTGCCCCAACCCCAGGGCAAAACGCCCCACGGCCTGGGGCAAGAAGCCCCATACTCTAGATTAAAGATTAAACATGCTAGTTGACTAAACCTTAAATGAGAGGTCCGTTACACCATGGGAGGCACGGCACTGAAGCTAGCACCTTCCATCCTATCAGGTGTTCACCTATGACACTATTGTATGAGCAGGTTTTCCACCTGCCTCATAAGGCCAAATAATAAATTATTTCAATGCAAATGTTAACAGAATACTTCCTTTGCCATCCAGTTGCTGAGAAAAGTACATATAAATGCATAGAAACTTACTGTTCGCCAGCTACCGAACATTAGGAAGTGGGTAGTCCGAACAACACATGAGGTAAAACGCCCCATGGGGCTTTTTGCCCCACGACCTACTGGGGCGTTTTACCCCATCACGTAGTTCGGTCAGAGAACAGCGCCTTGCACTCCAGCAAGACATATTTTAACACGAACCAACCCGGCATCATAAGCGTTAGACAATAGTTGTTCAAAATACATAAAAGTCGTTAACCTGATGTGGACCATAAAATAACGCCATGATGCATAATCTGACAACAAAACATAAAAATCACTCGAAAAACACATTTTTGGCTATATCTCCCTAAAGAGTCGTCACAATTTCTTTCCAGTCTGCTCATATAATGATCATATAGTGCACGTTTTATAGAAGAGAGGATGCTTCCCCGGAACCTTGCCACTTCCGAGAAACATCGGTGAGGCGTTTTACCTCGGCGGGGCGACTTGCCCCGGTCTACCCTACAGTAGTTTTACGGCGACCACCGATGACACCACTCACCTAAAACTTGACCTGAAGCCTGAAGGCAGCTGGTGTGGTGCCTTGTCGCCGCATTAGATCATTCTCTGGGATTCGTCATGCATGAACCCTCTTCAAAAACTCGGAACGTAGTTGAAATGTGGCATACCAACAATGTCAAGCAATGGTCTGTAACAACATAAACCTTTCGAAACAATGACTAAAACATCTAAATATTCTATAGCATTTAAATCACGCACTTAATAAAAAAACAATAAAAATAAATCAAGGCTACACTTTCTTAATCTTCGATGCGTATCGCGAATACTCGTTTTCAATATGTTCTAGTTATCTTGGTTTTCAATGTACATTTTTATGATTTTTCTCGCAATGTCACGAGATTTCGTTAGAACCGTCTGATGCGCGGATTGTATTTAGCGCTTTTTGGAGTTTCTTCAAGATGGTGTACCATTTGTTGGTGTGGAAATTTATTTAAAACAGACGTCACGTACAAAAAATTAGCACCAAGTTTTTTTTAAATAAAATCGTTGCTTCGTTTATGCTTCCTATATCTTTATTAACATAGCCGATCTTCATTCCATTTTCCATGTCAATTTATTGCTATTACCGGGAGTCGCTCATTCACAATTATAAGAAAAAAAATGGTGCGGAATGAAATGCAGCCCCGGTAAGGTATCGCACAGAAAATCAGCCACGTTTACCACCTTACTTGAGCTAATTAACATACAATCGGAAGCACAGATACCCGGAGGCCTAGAACTATTAAAGTAGGTGAAGGCGCGTGTAATGCACGTGCATCCGAGCCCCCCCCCCCCCCCTCCGCTCTGTAAATGTGAGAGTGGTAAATATATGACGTCTGGCGATATACCAAATTCGAATTAAATCAGGCCTGTACTTCCGGAGATATAAATAAGGGGTGTGCACTGTGCACGCGCGCACGTGCAGCAACACCCCTCTTCGAAACATGGGATTGTGGTAGATCTATGACATCTGGCCACATACCAAATTTGAGCTCAATCGGGCCAGTGGTTACTGAGATATAAAGAAGGGATGCGCACGTGCGCACGTGCACTAGCACCCCCTGGTTCAGAAATGCACTAGTGGCTAATTGATGTCATCTGTCCACATACTAAATTTGAGCTCAATCGGGCCAGTGGTTACTGAGATATAAAGAAGGGGTGCGCACGTGCGCACGTGCACCAGCACCCCGTGTTTCAGAAATGCACTAGTGGCTAATGTTTGTCATCTGGCCACATACCAAATTTGAGCTCAATCGGGCCAGTGGTTATTGAGATATAAAGAAGGGGTGCGCACGTGCGCACGTGCACCAGCACCCCGTGTTTCAGAAATGCACTAGTGGCTAATGTATGTCATCTGGCCACATGCCAAATTTGAGCTAAATCGGGCCAGTGGTTACTGAGATATAAAGAAGGGGTGTGCACGTGCGCACGTGCACCAGCACCCCCTATTTGACAAATGTGCTAGTGCCGGATGTATTGTATCTGGTCACATACCAAATTTGAGCTCAATCAGTGACGCGGTTCTGGAGATATCATTAGACCAACTTTGTAAACACCCCTCACGCGCCACGCGCAGACCCTCCTCCGTGCCAGCCGATATCTCCCGGAGACATTGCATTCAATTTTTAATGCACGGGGCCATCAAACCGTGAAGACCGGACCTATCTCGGTGTTACTGATCTCGAGATATAACATCTGAAAGTTAGGGCCACTATGGTCATGGCCGAAATTTCTGCGCTCAGTCCAGGTGTACAGAGGTCTATGGTCAGGTCAAAGTAAAAATTATCAACGTGCTGGCTTGTTCACAGTTTGGGCTCTAACTAACGTCAGGTCAGGCTCATTTTCGGTTTACACACTCGTGAATATATGGGTAAGATATCCTGAGGGTACCAATGTGACCACGGGTAGCCGAAAGTGAAAGTGTACGGCCGCCCGCGTGAAAGGGAAAGTGACCACCAGATGGCAGTGGTAGTGTTGTTAGGGAGAGAGAGAGAGAGAGAGAGAGAGAGAGAGAGAGAGAGAGCATTTATTCAATAAAAAACAGATAATATAACAAATAAAGTAGGCAATCGTATATATATATATATATATATATATATATATATATATATATATATATATATATATATATATATATATATATATATATATATATATATATATATATATATATATATATATATATATATATATATATATATATATATATATATATATATATATATATATATATATATATATATATATATATATATATATATATATATATATATATATATATATATATATATATATATATTTATATATATATATATGTAAAGTAGGGTGAATATAAATAAAGTAGGGTGAGGATTGGGACTGGGATGTTGTATTATAAGCGATGGGTATGGATGATGAAGGATTGGACAGCGGTGGCAAGCACACGGCCCTCCTCACGACTCAGGTCTGTACCGTGGATAAGGATGTCGAGTTGTTTGGAGAAGGGAGAGTGGAAAAGTCAGTGCGGATGACGGGCGACACGGTGAAGTAAAGAATGTTTCGCTGAGTATGATAAAGTGGACAGGAAAGTAGGAAATGTTTTGTGTTTTCAGAATTATAGCCGCAAGTGCAGGTGAATTAGCTTGTTGTATGGAGAAAAGATGAGCATTAAGTCTTGAAGTATTCAGTCGTAGTTTTGTGTGTAAAATGTTGCCTGTTTTTGTGCCTAGGAAATAATACAGAGGTGGACGGGGTTGTGTAATCAGTTCTTTTAGGTGTTTTTTGAAAGTAAAGTAGTTATTGTTTGTGCGTAGATGTTCGGGCAATGTGTTCCAGAGGCTTGTAGAGGATGGGACGAAGGATCGGTAATAGGATGTGGTTCTGGCCAATGGTATTGTTAGAGCTGAAATATTTCGTAAAGTTCGTGTTGTGTTTTGCTGTCTTGTGTTAGGAATAATGGTCTTAATAAATTCGGGAACTATAGGATTGAATATTAATTTGTGATAAAACTGAAGTTTGTGGATTTTCCGTCTGTCGGTTAAAGAAGTCCATCCTAGTTCTCGTCGCAGTCCGTTAGTCGATGTCCGAAGTCCAGTCCCAGTGATCAGTCGTGCTGCTCTGTTTTGTGCTTTTTCTAGTCGCATGCCGTCAGTCGTTGTGATGTGTCCGTCGTAAGTGATGTCACAATAGTCGAGGAAAGGTTGAACGTAAGTAATATAGAGAGATAGAAGCATTCCTTTAGGTATGTGTTTTGCTATTGGGTATAAAGGGCCCATAGAACGATTAAATTTTAGAAGGACGTCATTAATGTGTGTGTGAAAGCGTAGATCTGCGGATAGTGTGAGGCCGAGATGTTTATGGTCATTTACTATTGGAATGGGTTTACCGCCGAAAGTAAAGGTTGGTCGATTAGTTTGTTGTCGATGTGAGAAAGTTTGTTGTGTGGTTTTCGTTGCATTGAATGTTATAGCCCATGTTTGTCCGTAGTTGTGTATGATGTCTAGGTCTTTCTGTAGTGTCATTTGTGCGTCGTGAAAGTTGTCAGTTGGAGAGTAAAACGAGTATAAAGAGCAGTCATCGGCATAAAAAAGCATTTTGTTTGTGGTTTTGTCACATAGTCCGCACGGTATATAGAGAACTAGGTAAAACCGGTTTGCCGCCACAGCACTACCTAAGGTATTTTGACCACTTTCTTCAGCTGGCCATTAAGACCCAAAAACGAAAAATAGGCGACATATTTGGGCCATATTAATTATGCATCTATTAATTTGAAGTGCATTAGCAGAGGGGAGCCGACAAGAAAATCTGTATGCTAATAAAGGAAATAAAATCAAGCCATTCGCACCATTTTTCCAAAGCAATTATTTCAAGTTATAGCCGTTTGTTACACAAATCTCTTCTTTTCTGTTTTCAAATATTAAAATTAATAGTAAATCCACAAAAATATCTACAAATAGTGCTTTCTAGAATTTCGAGCATATCCATGGATCGTGACCCGTTTTGAGTCGAGAAGAGGCAATGTTCCAGGACAAATATTGGGTAAATTATCATGTATTGGTCAATAAATGTGGTATATTCAGGCTCAGAAAAGATTTTCCTATAACATGAGCTACAATTCATCACAGTATATGCCCTGAATTCTAATATATTCAAAGAAGTGTAAATTAGAGTTGCAGTTCTACACGGCTCCCGCAGCACACTTCACACACGATATCTCAAAAACGAAAGAGAGTCGCGGTCTATTTAAAACGTCAAAAACGCAGAACTCATTTTCATATAAGCATGTGATTTCTTTAAAAGAGAATCGTACGGTAAGACATTGAATTTTGCTCCCAAATATGAAACTTTGCATTTGTCTGTCACTTAATTTTGAACAAAACGGACATTTTGTATAGATCTTCCGCTAGTTGCTACCAAAATTATACCCTATCCGACGGAGAAACTATTTTTCTTTTTTATCTGTGCATGATTATGGGCATAAATAATCGACAGACCAGAAATTTTGCGTCTAAGGTAAGTCACCATTGCATTTGCAGAAAGTGACGCTTTCACCTTCCCTGGATGATTTCTCAAAAACAAGAGGGAGTCGCGATCTATTTAAAGCTGAAAAATGTACAGAATTGATTATTCTATCGATGGTGAGAATAACAAAGACCAAAGCATACGGTAAGACACCTCATTTTGACCTCAAAGCCATAAAAATGTTTTTTAATGTGAGGTACGTCGAATTGCAATGGCGTAATTTTATGTTCGACGTTCCTGCTAATGATGCATCCGCTTTAATACTTCTGCGTTTGTAGGCGTGATTCGATGTTTGATTGGTCCAGAGCAGCTCAGATTCGGAGCAACAACAGCTTGACAAACATTTTTCGTCTTTGTTGTGTATTGTCACGCATTGTAGTGTCATGGATGGAGGTTCTTTCATGGTATTGTAATAGGTACATACACTTGGTTTAAATTTAATTTGATTTGATAAATTTGAGCCAATTCTTAGTGTTATGGGAGTTGTCTTGCAAGTTCCCACAAGCCCAAATATATTTTTTTTTTTCAGTGAAAAGTAACACTATGAAAAAGTTGATGCTGGATGGTTTAAGAAAATGCCTTATGGTCAAAGTCGTGTGTTCCTTACATCAAGCACTCAAAGCATCACTGTGAAGAGACATCAGACAAGGGTCAAGGTGAGGTGTTTGTGTGGAAACGTAAATTATATTTTTTCGTAATTTGCTGGCAAAGCTAGACAAAAAATTGATATCCATATCCACTTCTTCTTCTTCGTGGATTAGGGCGCGTAGCCATCAGGCTCAAGCGCCCAACAATATCCATATCCATGCTAACAGTGGTTGTCAATATGTGGATAACAGTGGTTCTGGGCGGGCATGGGCATGGACGACTACTCTTCATCCAACGACTACTTGGTATACATTGCCTGGGACGGGCGTTGCCAGCAGCTTTTTTTGTAGGTACGCACAAGGTTGATGTATTGTTAGGTTGGGGTCCATATGCATGTACTATTTCTGTTTCATTATCTATCATGCTCGGATAAGTTGATGTCACTTGTGACCAAGGCTATATAAACCAGGTAGAACGCTCCGGGAAAAAAGTTGGAAACAATAAATTAGTTGCGGCATTCCCTGATGACGCGAATGTGGGTCAGCGGCCGGCGGCCGGCGGCCGCTAACACTGTATGAGGATGAATGCACGGAACTTTTGCTTGTTGGAGATTGCGCTAGGCAGTTTAAATGTTAATGTTAGGATATGTTTCGAAAGTAAATTGAACGACGCTTCGAACGCCGTCAATGAATTTGCGATACGACGACTATTTGTTTAGTTAAAGCCGGCGAACTTTTACCTTCCGACCGCGCGGGGAGGCGATATGGTGCCACACTGACGGTTTTTTACGACAGCTCAAAATTCTTTTGAGCTAAAGAGCTGAAATTTGACATGTCCAATCTTCTGATCAAGCTGGATCTTCTGGTATAAGTCGCATATTTAAGTTACGTCAGGTTGTTGACCTATGTTGTCGCTCGTGAGCCTCTACACAGTCCAAAAACAACACAATTTCTGAACACTCAGTGCCAAGAAATCCTTCACAGAAAGATGACACTTGGCGGAAAGAATGGCTGTCGGTTTCTTACCGTTCGTATGTGTCGTGTTTTCACAAGAGTTTAGTAAGGTCAGGTCCCTCACGTCACCTCCCCTCATAACTCAATAGGACTAGGTTTACTATCATAGAAGCGTTTATCAATCGCCGGAAATCTTAGCCAATCCCACTGGACACTGGATCCATACCCACATGGGGCCCTCCTGACTGGCCACCCCCTCTGAAATCCACAATAACATTGGGCTGCGGCCATGGTTATGTATTAATGCTTTTCACAAACAGAAATACAACAACTTCAACCAGCACAATGCACGCCGCCACAACAGTCCGACCAACGTCCCTGATATCGACTAGCACTCGGCCGGATGCACATATGCGGAGCCAATCAGTACGAATGTGACCTGCAGCTTACAATTGCTGTGTCGCATGGCGCATGACACAGGACGATTCCTAGCAGCTGTCGGCTGGAGTGGAGAAACAGCACGTTGCGACACACCGGCGCACCGCGCCGGCGACAGAGCTCAGCAGGGCTGGTTGGAGGCTGGAGCCGGAGGTAAGGGCGGACACAGGCACAGACATTGCAGGACAAATAACAGGACGTCAGTTAGGGATATAATTCAAGACGAATGATTCAAGACGGACTGAAATAATGCACATTTTGCTCACTTGGATACCAACTTCAAGCTTGACGTTTATAGCACCATGGAAACAATGGCCACACAGGAAAGAAACAAAAGATTGGGTGTTTTTAACTCAAAGTAAATAGAGGCTGCATATGATGGAACAGCCCGAAGTGCAGACAAGCACATATTTTTCGTAATAGCTATCAGTTGCCCTGTCCTACTCCTCTTCTCCCTTCATCTGTCATCAACTACTGGACACATAGATGAGGAAGCACCAATGTCAATAACAAAAGCTTGCAAAGTAGTTTTATGAAGCCAAGGGAAATATGCCTACACAGCCTACATCATGCATGTAAATTCAAAATTACACATGCATGACAAAGGAAGCTTATGTAAAGAGAAGAGTTGGCAAAAACATTTCATAGTTAAAATTATTCAAAACTGCACACAGGGCAAACATAAAAGCAGCAAGTGTGCTGTTCTGTTATGCTAAGAAACAGTCCAAAACAAAATACATCTTTTCATGTTTGAACTGGTTGTTCTTCTATGCCACTTCATCCATATCTTGATTACAGATGGGCTGTTGCTGTAGGCTGATGAAGTGATACTTGATTGCCTTTGTGCGAGTTTCAGTTGCAGTCTCCTAGGTACTGCACTGGAAAGCAGATTGAATTGAATGCCTCTGAAAGATAGGAATACAGGCAAAGTTAGCTGTAGTAGTGTCAATGAAAATGGACATGACATTTTTGTCCTTTGACATACATTTGTTGAAGTACAAAAAGGTACAAAATAAATTGGTTTGTTTCAAGACACTCACACTGCACAAAGCCGCACAGACATTACACAGGGATATGAAATTGGTACACATAAAACTTGATGATTAAAAAGGTCAAAACTCGCAATGATAGTTGAAGTAAAAGTTACAATCACAATCATTTGATTTAAAATAACTTGACGTAAGTCACAAGACGCAACGCTCCTATTCACTTAAGAAAGGTTTTTATGCTTTCATTATCCTCCACATATCAACCAACTTGATACCAGGCTGTGAAATAGTGTGTACATAACCCCATGTTGCCATTTTATTAGAGCAAGTGGGGTTACAACAACAATGCTAATGTCAAACCCACATCTGCAACCCGTACTGCAGTTTCAATCACCTTACAAGCACACCTTCTGGCAGTTTGATAGGCAGAATGGTCATTACTACTTTCTCCTCATATTCAACACATATTCCCTTTATACAGATACAGTTTAGACCTGGTTATGGCAAGCATTTTCGAGAAAAGATATGATTCAAGTCCAAGACAAAGGTCGAGAGAAACAACACCAACATAAAACACCGACTATGTAGCACTAATACTGTCAAATTCATAAAAATATATACATGAGTCGATCAGAAATTCACTGTAGATTTCGAAAATGGTGTCGAATGCCACTCAAATACCCCCATTCGCATGTACGAAGCAATAAAACACTGACCTTCAATTCCGCGTGCCATTCTCCATAGGCCACTGTGTATTAAATAACGCGTTCACTGATAGCAAAAAATGAGACCCACATATGACGCGTTTGCTACCAGCCAATCAGCGCTCGATATGCCGAACGCTGATTGGTGGAGAGGGCCGCCGTTAGCAGTCCATTATACGTTGTTTTCCTTGAACATGTGCGTGAGCGCTGATGCTGCTCACGGGTTGTTGCCATTTTTCGTAATGCTGAAGGCACGGGAGCGAACCCCCCTGCTTGTGACCAAGGTATTTGGGTATGAGTAGAGCAGACATTACAGAAATGTTTTCCAACCAAGGCGAGGTGCTTTACCCAGAGAGTCTTCTTTTTAACACCAAACCAAACCTTACCTGACGTAAACTAACCTACAAGTCACCTACAACCTAAAATCATGCAACCTACAAACCTACAGCTGTGCCTCTCCTTGGTTGGAAACCCTTTGTAGTTCATTTGACATCTGCTCTACTAATGCCATTAATTTTTATTTGTAACCTAACCAAACCAAGCCTAATATAATCCAAACCTTGCTCATAACTGTGATAAGTTGCAGTACTAACATCACTTTGATTTTCCTCAGCCCATTACATCATCAAGAGGGAGACCGCACTGACAGGGGTCCAAGATCCATCTCAGGCCCTACTGTAGGTAAGTGTGGACGTCCTGACCTGTAGCCAGAAGCACAGCCACTGTAGCACAGCAGCTACTTCCCTATCATCCTTCCAGCTCTGCAATGGTCTGCATTTCTGCAATGGTCTCAACAGGCCTAACTGAACACAGAAGCATTTCACTTACTAACAGTTTAAGACTAATATTATTCTAAAAATGGTTGTAAAGCAATGTAGAGTGAAATAGATATATGGTGTCTATGAATAGAATTGGGTGTGCTGAGACTTTTACTTCATGAACTTGAACAATGAACACTAGAGTAACTAATTCAACTATTTGTTGTTATTCAGACTGCCCGCCAGCAGACGGAGGCCCACCGACGGACGTCGGCTCAATGGCCAACAGTGGCCCGCCGGCCGGCTGACGGTGGCTCGCCGACCGACGCCGGCCCGTCGGCCGACCACGGCCCACCAGTTGATGGTGGCCCGCCAGCTGACGGAGGTCCGCCGGCCATTCGTAGCACGCCCGCCGACGGCAGCTCGACGCACATCCTGGCCTTAACTATTATAGCTATGTCACCCCCAAGATTAGTTCGCCCCCCCCCCCCCAAGTCCCTAGGTGAGTGGCTGGAGAGTGGAGAGAACTTTGTGTGTTGCCGGGAGGGGATGTCTGCTAATGCAGGTGCCGTTGCAGGGGTCGTGACGTATGATGGGTCTCAGACTCGGGCTTCGACTTTTGAGTGAGAAACGGATAAACATTGCAATTATTGCAATTATGGCGAAGTGTGCGACAGGAAACGCTATGAGCTATGAGTTATCGTCGCCGTGGCGGAAATTTGAGGACCGTCGCAACCTGTGACGTCGCCATGACTGCTAATTGACGGTCGCCTTGACTCGTGTGTAACGGTCACTGTGCCTGGTATGTGACGGTCGCCATGACTGTTTATATAACGGCCTCCGTGACTGTTAATAAAACGGCCGTCGCGACTGAAACGTGACGGTCGTCGTGAGATCTGACGTGTCGCGACTCGCTGTGTCACACTCACAGGTCACCAGTCGCGGGCGCTCCATCTGACGGTGTCGTCCGACGGCTCCACGAGAGCGCCGCGGAAACCATCCGACCCCGAAAATGCTGCTAGCCGTACACGAACAAAAGGCGCCAAGCACCTAGGACCAGCGCCCTGCTCCGAGGCGGTGTCCAAAGAAGGTCGCACAGTGCACTTGCTGTGCGAAGGTGTAGTGCGCGCTGACTGATAGGAAAAACTGACGGTTGGTTATTAGATCTCAGTATGGAACTCAAGATGGTCGGAGCCGACCTGGCTCGGTGGATGGTGTGCCAGGGTTAATTAAGTGTCAAAATGAGTGAGACGCTCAGATATCTGAAGGATATGTCGATACGAGTCCCGGCTTCGACTCCCCGTCCCAAAACGGTGTTGGCTATGATTGGATTTTGGTATTTTTACGGACTCCCCCTCCCCCCCCCCCCCCCACCCCCACACGCAATTTGTGCTATGTAATAGGACGATAATATGCCGTGGTCTCATTCTGGCTCGATATCGTAATAGGCACTTAATTGGACAGATGTTGGTGGATGTAAATGGCAGGTTTAGCTAGCGCGATATTAGTAATCGTGGGTGCACTAGCTGCAATCAGTCGCGCGCTTCTTGCAGAGCACCTGTGAGCAATAAAATTATATGAAAGGGCAGTTTGTCGTGAAACCTGTGTACTTTTGGATTAAGTTATCAGAACATAAATGTATTTTTGATGTCCACTGCAGCTCTGGAACAGAAACATGGAGATCGGCTGTTCGCTGTAGCAGGGGCCAAAAAAATCCAAGGTGATATGTGATTTTAAGTGAATATAGGTATCTCACTGTATTTTCAATCGTATTTTAACAAAACAAATGCGTCGACTGCTGATTACCCTCGGCTCCTAACAACAACGCTTGCAACACTGGAAAGAACATAGACAATAACTAGGTACCCTTGCGACCGACTGGTGTGACCCGAGACTGTCTCTCTCACTGTTGCTGCTGGCGCACATACGACAACACGGCCGAATGGCTACGATCGAGAGCACGAAACGATGCTGGTGAATGACGGACCAGCGAAAATAGATCTCCCGTCTACGCGCGGAACAACGCTGATTGGCGCGGCTCAGACTCCATTGGCTCAACAGAGTTCAGACTGTTGGCGGTTGTTGCCATTGGCGGCGGAACGGGGAGGGCACCGGGGCACCGTGCCCCCCTTTGATTTTGGCATTTTAACATTAGCCCTACCGGCGTTGCATGGTCATGGAAATAATGGGACTAAAAGTCGGCAGTGCCCCCCCTTAATTGGAGATGTTCCACCGCTACTGGTTGTTGCTCCTCCCTCCCCTCCCCGAGAGGGCGTAGCCAAGTAGCTTAGTTGTGCTCGCAGTGAGCGGCCGTACCACGCAGTCGTCTTTTTGCATCTATGTAACCGTTGAGTGGATGGCATCCAGACGAGCTAGGCGTCGGCTTCGCCCTTCCAGCGGCCGGGCAGCGCAGGTGGACGGCCGCGGATTGTCCCCCTCCGATCTCGGCGCATTCGGCAGAGTGCGGCCGTCGGCGTCGACACTCCACGGAGTTGCATAGCGTCGGCCGTCGATAGGCCTTATGGTGTCGCTGTTGTAACAAAAACGTAAGTAGAGGTTTGAAACAAGATATAATGTTATTTTTTCTAGCGTTGTTACACATAGCTGGTATTGGCCGGTCATTAAACACATCATATCGCCAAAGACAGCTTTATGTGCTGGTTACGATATGCGTGCTTCGATTGCGGCAGCAATCATCGAAGAAATATATGATTTATGCACATTATATATAAGTATTTAAATACATAAAAAGAAATATATGTTACAGGGAGTATGCGATTTCAGTTAGTTTGCAACGACCCTAGGGTGGTTGTAACCTCCCTGAACGATCAGTTTGTTTGCAACGACCCTAGGGACGTTACAAAATAACTGCTCGTTCCGGGACGTTGTAACGAAACTAGGGTCGTTGCAACCTCCCTAGTTAGTATGCAACGAACCTAGGGTTGTTACAAAATAACTAGGGAGTTTAAGAATTCATCGAGTCTCGTTTCACAGGAGGGCCGTCAACAATCTTGTCCAATGAAAATCGAAATGAATGTCCAAAAATAAAAGAAAAGGAGAACCAAATTTGAACATTCAGCTCAGAAGTATATGCGGTGCCCGGGACAAAGCACGTAACTGCTGTGATAATTTTGGCTGCATTATATCGTCAGCATATGCTTACATGTAGAAAATATAGTTACTGGGGTAGGTGTGATGGATATCCGTCGCTATCCGTGTGCGGGTTATCCCTCACACTTTTAGGGGTGCGGGTCGGATAAAACCCATCGTTTTTTCGCTATTATCTCGCGCTAAAAGCGGCCGATCGTGACGAAACTTTGAGTGTCCTCGAACTTATCTACGTTACTGGTTACACATTCCCTATACAGTTCATGATCCTAAAACCAATGACCTTTGATCTGATTTCTGAGACCATGGCAGACCGAAATGATTTGCCGTTTATGCTAGCGCACATAAAATTGCGTTTCCAGACTTCTATTGTGATTACATATAAACGTGCCAACATGTGAACCATGATGGTTGTCCCATGCATCATGATGGGTTTCAAGTTGACTTGTCAGTTGTCGGCCTGCGGCCAGGTCAAGGTCATTGACGTTTGGTGACTTCGGGTAACTGTTTCAAATTTTACGATTTTAAGGAATTTTTTAGCTTATTTCAAATCCAGCATTCGTTGATACATTTGAGAAGTACGTATAGTTGTGGTGCCAATGCAACTTGCTACGAAGCTGTCGCTGGTGGGTTTAGGTACACCTGCTATAAACAGGTGGTGTGGGTGGGACGCCGTATATACTTGACCCAAACTTACCCAACCCAGCCTAGCTTAATCCTCGCCCCCCCCTAGTTTTTTTTCGCGATAGCTCCGAACACACCAGCAACAGAGAGCTGAAATTAGGCATACCTGACCTTTGATTCAAGCCGGATCTTGTTACACCAACCAGATTTTCAGGTCAGGTCAGGTTACTGACCGACGTCATAAGTGAACGGTCCTCAGATGCCGCAACTTCGCAACGCCCTTAGTCCCAGAGAAGCTTTTACAGGGGGATGAAACTTACAGTACGAGCATCTTCTAGAAGTCTCACAACTTGTACCTCTAGGATTTTTCCTAAAGATCACATGAGGTCAGGTCGGTCACGTGACCTCACCACTAAAGTCAATTGAGAAAAATGAAAACTGCTATTCTGGCGCCGGGAACGATCTCAAACTATCTCAAGCACACGGATCGCGATTTCATGCACTCCTTGCAAGGTAAGATGCTTCAATTTTGCATGTTTGACGTTACATGACGTCATTTATGACGTCACTAGGGTCATACGAGCTTTTCGTCAATAACTCCCGCTCAAACTGAGCTAGCGAGTCGGTCAAGCCACCAATGGACTGAGGAAGACCTGCCGAATCGAATAATATGCAACATGACCTCCTTTGACCTGCTATTTTTGACAACGATGAAGCCGATTTCGCTCCTCAGCGAGGAAATCACGATTTTGGAAAGATAAGCACTGATTTTCGAAAAGAAGTGCTGCCACCTGGTGCAAGAAGAAGAAGCCAGCTTTAATATGCCCGTTGTTTGCGTGGTAGTTTGATTTGTGGCCTGAAGTTGGAACTTAAAATTGAAGCATCCGAAGATGATCGATATTGATCGAAAACATGATGTTGATGAAAAAAATATGTTAAGTTGAGAGAGGAGGTCATTTTGTCCAGATGCGGTGGTTTTAATTCATGCAATTAATTATTTTTGCTAATTGACGGCCGCGCATCATCCGTCATTACATGGCAATCGTCATAAACAAAAATAATTTCAAGAAGTAAACCACCGCATCTGGATGAAATCGCCTCCTTTTTCAACTTAAAGGGACCCTCCCACCTTCAAAAAAGTTAATGAATTGGCATGAAAGTGATGTCCCTTGGTTCAGAAAGAGCGAAAACGAATATCTACCAAATTTCACCGAAAAATATTCACTGGTTTTCAAGATATTAGGCTTTTACTTTTGTTTACTTTTTGGGATCTCCCCTGTTACTAGCGACTTTATTTGGAAGCAATAATTTGGCAGCCTTAAAGTGCGGCAGACGTTGCGCGCAAAGCAGCGTATACCACCACGTGTTAACTCATTAACGACGATAATTCCGTGGGCAAATTTCGGCGGTTTTTCTAAATGTCCTATGTTTCTATATGCACTAGAAATGCACATACGCTGTATTGAAAAATAAAAACATTTCTAACATATATTTCTGGACTGGCAACTATAGTTGCCACTCGGCGTTGACGTAGTCAAAAATTACGGCTATCGTAACTTTTCATTAAACAAATACGAATCGCCGCGATGCATTTATTCTATGTATGTTCTAACTTCTCTTCCACGAGCCTATAATCAATTTCCAATCAGAAAAAGGTGGTTATGGAACTTAAATATAAACTTCTGATAATATAATTACGTCTAAGTAGAGGAATCGGCACTATGCCCTATAGTATAAGCCTGTAGCATGTGTCCAAAGCAGCTAGTTCTTGGTATCCAGGAAACACAATTTATTTACCCATGCAAGAAGTGCTTTTCTATACCAAAGCAGATGCTCTTTACCAGTCTTTCTTAACCATTTATCTTGACTTGCATAGATAGAATCCACTCGGAAACAATTCAACAAAGAATGCATGTTACCTAATACATAGTTCTAGTTTCTCTTTTACATGGTAGTGATGGTAGGTAGACCGTCTTATCACAAAACTTTCTACCGAGTATGATACATTTGCATAAGCTCCGGGTGCGAAGCAACTCCACTCTTCCTGCCTATTTGTGACCATGCAGATTACAGGCCTACCAGAGCAGTGAAATTGTATAGTACCTATATTGCTGATTCCCGCGTACGTACTTATGTTGCCCTTGGCTAACCAGTAAATCCGTTCGCTTTTAGACTATTTGGACGGGAGTCTGAACGAATTGGATCCCTGTCATGATCATGAATCGAGTTTAGACTTTAGAACACACTGGCGGTTGTACATCAGAATAAGAAGGGGATATGTCATGGCACAGTTTGCGTTATAGGTGCCACGCGCTTTCCATTGACGAGTAAAAGTGCTGTACAAGGTGACCACCACTACTCTCACTTGAAGGCATTCCACGAGTCATAAAGATAAAGAGTTTAATTTCACTTTCATCTGGTTTAGGACGACTGAGCAGGCCCACATTTTCTAACACCTACTTCCCAATTTCCTCATTTCGCGCGCAAAAACCAAAGCACAAAGCCGCCTCCACCGTCTCACACAGTTGAATCACCAGCACCTGCTGTGAAGTTCAAAGAGTAAGCAGCTGCCAGCTTCATCGGAATCAATTCGGTGTCTCGACTGTGTCAAGGTCATAATCGTCGTCAATGGGAGCTCAGTGGAGGAGGTGGAGGAGCTTTCGTCTATGAGCTCCTGTTTGGAAACGTCGTACAGCGTCTTTACGGTGCTTAAAAATTTAATTTGTTGATGAAAACAGGCGTAATAGCTACGTCCCCCTCCAAATCGAAACACGAGCTGATCACACGATTCAGCATCATGACACGGTGCCTGCAGGTGAACATGCCTGAGTTTGGTTATATTGCAAGTGGCAAGACTAATTGAACGCTACGAAAAACCAACAAAGCATATAGAAAACCAACAAAGTATAGCCTTCGACATAGAAAGCGAGAGCGACTCTCGTTTATCCAGAAAGGTGATATCAGACGCAACAGGAGACCTGCAAAAGATTTGCAAATTCCCATAAAATTCCCGGATGTTGCTTCCTTATAAATGTATTACTGTGCAATCTTACGCAATCTTTATCTCATAGAAGCGGTTTAGTTCGCTTCCTTTGCAAAGAAAACGAAACAAAATCGTCAAAGTCGGACGCTGTGAGTTATGAATATCCGTAATGTGTTCCCTGCATCCGACAGTGGAGAAAGAAGGAGAGAGCAAGAGAGGAGAGAGCGAGAGAAAGGGATAGAGAGAGAGAGAGAGAGAGAGAGAGAGAGGAGAGAGAGAGAGAGAGAGAGAGAGAGAGAGAGAGAGAGAGAGAGAGAGAGAGAGAGAGAGAGAGAGAGAGAGAGAGAGAGAGGAAAGAGAAAGCAGGGAGATTGCATCCCATTCCACAAAAAATATCATAAGTAGATGATAAACATAATAAGATTGAAAAACGTCGACAAATAGACCAAGAAAACATTGGATGGGCATGGGGTTCACTATGGTAATGTATAGACATACATGCATTTATAATTATTTTCTACCTTTATTACTAATTTATTTGCAAAAGTCCATGTAAGTATGACTCAAGGGATACCCGGGGACAGCCTGGCTAAATAACAAATGTTTTGTTACAGTATATCCGTAAATACATCCATTTAACTATGCACTGCTCATATTTTTGACTACGCCAACGCCGAGTGGCAACTATAGTTGCCAAGTACAAATCTAGCACAAATATCTACAAATGAGTAGAGTGCTTTGAAGTTTTGAGACGCCGGTAGCATGCCTACATCCTTTCCGGATCAAAATAAGCCGCAACTGCTGGGAACTATCGGACACTCCGGAAAATCAGCGTCGTTTTCTTCGGGACCGTCATGCCAATATGGCGGCCGTCTCTGCACTGTCGGACTATTTCTTGATTTGTGAAGCATGTTGCGCACAGGACGTGACCGAAACCGTCTAATCATGATGAGAAGGGACTGTGCTGATTAGGTTACCCTCAAATGCTGTTCTGAAGTTATTACCTCGCCTTCAGCAGTAGGTTTTTGTAGCTGGCAACTATAGTTGCCACTCGGCGTTAATGAGTAACGATGGTCTTAGTCTAAGATTTAAAAATCGTTAGATCTCCGCTGACGTCACAAATTCTAAGGGGGCATTCCAATGCATTAGCCCCTTAGAATCCGAAAACTGCAAGTTTGAAATTCCATATCTTCGAATTAAAGCATTTTTCGATGTTGTGAGTGCCCAAACCGGTATTTGCAGGCCATGGCCACCAATTTGGCTATCTCAACTCAAAACTAATGTTAAGGTGGGAGTGTCCCTTTAACATAATCTTTTTTCATCAAAATTATGTTTTCGATCAATATTGATCATTTTCGGATGCTGCAAATTGAAGTTCCAACTTCAGGCCACAAAAAAGGGTACACGTCAACGTTGGACTACCATACAAACAACGGCCATATTAAAGCTGGTTTATTCTTCTTGCACCAGGTGGCAGCACTTCTTTTCCAAAATCAGTGCATGTGCTAAAAATGACAGCGATTGACCAAACCTCCCCCGAATGTAATGTCTTGATGTTTTTAGGCCAGGTCGGGTCAGGTCAGGTCAGGTCAACCAGTAGGCGTCTTGCTAGCTGTCCATAGTAGGTGTCATCCACCACTGCCAGCTTCGTGACATGGTACGAAGGCGCCAGTTACTTCGTAAATGTTCAAATGGGTGCTAAATTCGAAATCAGCTCCAAAAACTAGCCTAGAAATATATGAACCCAGAAGAAATGAGCTAAGGTCATCAAAGGTCAATGACCTTGACCTGACCTTCACGTGACCTTGACAGTTGACACCCACCATAATGCATGGGACCACCATCATTTCACATGTTTGAATGTTTACGATCACAAAAAGACTGGAAATGAGCGGATAATAGCCGTTTTTACGAAGGGCTTTCTGGCGAATTTTAAATTTGAATTAATATAATTTGAATTAGTCTAATTTGAACAAATATGCACCAAATGTGCACCTAACCTGCACAAAATGTGTAATAGATGGCCGTCGTGAAATACTCCTGAGCTGAATGTTCAAATTTTGTTCTCCTTTTCGTTTTAAATGAACTATGTAGATTGAACAAGATTTTCATTGGACAAGATTGTTGACGGCCCTCCTGTGAAACGAGACTCGATGAATTCTTAAACTCCCTAGTTATTTTGTAACAACCCTAGGTTCGTTGCATACTAACTAGGGAGGTTGCAACGACCCTAGTTTCGTTACAACGTCCCGGAACGAGCAGTTATTTTGTAACGTCCCTAGGGTCGTTGCAAACAAACTGATCGTTCAGGGAGGTTACAACCACCCTAGGGTCGTTGCAAACTAACTGAAATCGCATACTCCCTGTAACATATATAAATATACGAGTTTCATGATCATTGAATGATAATACAAGGCAATATACACCTATGCTGCAGAGTAACACCCAATACTGCCACTCTCGTCCGAAATTATTCGTGTCGGGATTCCGGCACTCTATCAGCTGATTTTAGTTTCCGAGTCACGTGACGAACCGGTGTCTCCCTGATAGTCCGTTTAAATATAAAATCGCCAGAAGTGGCCCTAAAACCGATCCTTGCGGTACCCCAGCGTCAAGTGTCAGTGTCTGTGATGTAATATTATTAATGTCAACTGTCTGCTGTCGGTCCGTCAGATAAGATTCAAGCCACGTCAGTAAGTTGTCCGTTATTCCAAACTCCTTTTTTCACTTAATAAGAAGACCTTTGTGCCAAATCTTTTCAAAATATCGAGAATTGTCTAAGTATATTGTGGTGAAGTCGCGTCCGTTGTCGAGAGATTTGTACAGTAAGTCTGTTATGTATGTAAGTTGCAGTTGAGTGTTGTGTCCTGGTCGGTATCCACTTTGTCGGTTAGAAGCGAAAATTCAGTAATGTGTTGATATATATGAGCGAATCTAATTTTTTCAAGAACTTTTGATATGCACGGAAGTAAACTGATTGGGCGATAATTATTTAATTCAGACGGAGTTCCTTTTCGCTTAAATATTGGTCGAACTTTAGCCTTTTTCCAAGATGTGGGGTATATTCCGGTAGTGAGAGATTTGTTAAAAAGTTGTGTCAAAGGTTCGTTAATCAGTAATGCTGTCATTTTTAAAATTTTCGTAGGTAATCTGTCTGAACCACAAGCTTTATTAGCGTCTAAGCTGTTCAGGTTTCGAAGGACTTCACCAGGGGTGATGACAATGCTGCTGAGAGTGGGTACTGGTTCAGTGTTTCTTGCTGTGTATGTTTGAAGTTGAGCAATGTGTGCGTTTGTGATGTCAAGTTGTGCTTGTGAGGCAAAGTATGTATTCAGCATGGTGGCTTTGTCAGTGTCAGTTGTCGCTGTTGTGCCGTCGTGTTGTATAAGTGTCGGTATGGAATGGTTTTGTTTATGACCTGTTATGTCTCTTAAAATTTTATGATATTTTTGAGGGTCGTGTTTGTTCTGAAGTAGAAGTGATACTTTATTTTTTACATGTTCGTCGTAAAGTTGTCTATTCAAATTTGTCACGAAGTTGCGTTGGGTTTTCCATTTCGCCCACGCTGGTTTGTCGGTTTTTCGTTTTCGGGCAGCATTAAATAAGCGTTCACGTTTCCTAATTTCCTTCAGAAGTTCTGGTGTCACCCAAGGTTTGTCATGTCTTGGTTTGCTTTGTTTTATCGGTATGCACTCTCTGGCTGCGTCAATTATACGGTTAGTAAAGTCAGTCGCTGCGTCATCAGTGTCCTTGTTTGTTGTAAAATGTGTGTTAATTTATCGGCGTCTGTATTTGCATAGTCCCTGTACTCGGTTACATAATTGTCATCATTCCTTTCTCCCTGGATTGATAGCGTCACAAATACAGGAAAGTGGTCAAGTGTTGAAAATGAAGAGAGAAGTCCGCTATCAATGATAAACTTAGTATTGGATGTGAAGAAGAGGTATCGTAGGTTGTGTGTGTCATTTTCAATACGAGTAGGTTGGTCGATGAGTTGCGTTAGTCCAATGGTGTCAGTTGCGTCTCTTAATTTTCGGTCGAAAGCTGTCAGTCCACTATGTTGATAGGTATCTGGAGGGAGGAATAGGTTGCCAACATTTAAGTCGCCTGTCAATAATACATTTGGGGAGTAGAGATGTGCACGAGCCACACTGTCGGTTAGTCTATAAACTCTTCTTGTCGATGTGCTGGAATATTGGGTGGGAGATAGATTGAGCACAGCAGAAATGTAGAGTCTTTTGTTTTTATTTTTATCCAAATCCATTCTTCACCAGGCAATTCGAGTGAGGAAATTCTGGAAAATGTGAGTGAGCTGTGAATGTATACTGCCGTGCCTCCTCCGTGTCTGTCTCTGTGTCCTGTAATGGGTGGATGAAAATTGTCAATAGTGGGGCATTCCACGTCAAATCGAACAAAAATCGGCTGTTTTGCACCTTACCATCAGCGATTTCATTATAAATTTGTGAGCGAGTTCCTGTGTCGCCCCGAACATCACATTGATGTTTTTTGCATATTCTGACCACAGGTCTTCTAAATATAGGGCATCGAATTTTTACAAAATGTTGCATCTTTATATTTTTGAACGACCATAACTTTGGTTGTACTTGTTTGATTTGAATGAAATAAACCTTACTGTTTAGGTAATTTCTTAAGCATTTGTTTAGAATTGCACCTACTTAAATATATGACCTTGAAATTTGCTTAACTCGGTGTGGGGCCTTAATGTCACCGGTGGGTGGCCGTCACATGCGCACTTGTGGGGCCTTTAGAAGCTACGATGTTGGGCCCCCAGAGCCGCCGATATAGGGCCTTAAGAGGCACTTGTTCTTAAGCACAAAAATTGAAATAGCAAAAAACACGTCACCTTCGATTTGGCTAATTTTCATATATTTTATTGCCTACCATATTCTTAACAACCTGTGAAAAAATTAGAGTGGGCCATTTATAAGTTTTGAAGAAAATGGCACATATGCAAACGTATGTTAGCACGCGCAGTGGAAGGGGAAGAGTGAATTTCGCCCCACCCCTCCTGTTTTTCGCCAATATCTCATAGTACCCTCGCCCGTAAACGGCGATCTGCCACCTTCGCCCATGCAGGGGGGGGGGGGGTTGGTGCGACCCCCCCTTGGCGTTTGAAAACGGAGCGTCGTAGAGCTTAGCGGAAAAGACCAACGGATTGCTCTCGCCGAGATCTCGCGATTGGTGGTATATTTTTTGGTCCTAGGTCAACATTTGACCTACTTTTGACCGGTCAAAGGTCAAATTTTCGGAAAAATAGACTTTTTCAAATTTCCGCGGCGATTGCGGCAAAACGGTGGGAGATATCGACTTGAAACCTTCACTATCGTGTTCCTTGATCAATTCTCTATCGTTTGGTATGTATTTCGTTTCCCTAGCTCTAAAAATGGCGCGTTGGGAGCGCCGGAAGTCGGCAAGGTCACAGTCGGCGGCAGAAATTCGAAAAATCAAAATTTAAATTTTTGAAATCTGATTGTATTTTTGGATTTGGGAGGTCCATTTCCTCCCTATAGAAGCTAATATTGCTGCATATTCCCATTGAGGTGACAAGAATTAGCAAAATAGTGGTTCGAGCGCTTTTCAAAAATAGTACCGGACGCTGTTCCTCTTGTGACGTCATAGCTCCGTGACCTGACCTGACCCGGTCAAGTTTCTTATACCATATGATAGCCAATACTTGCCCCAACATGCATGGGAAGTTTCATCACGATCCATCAACCGATGTCCGTACCACCGGCAGGAAACCTCGGGCGTTAGCACTCAGTTTGTGAAAATCCGGCCGGAGGCTGTTCCCTTTGTGACGTCATAACTCCGTGACCTGACATGACCCGGTCAAATTTTTTTATCAAAAGATGCGCAAGGTTTGCCCCATAAGGTACCCAAAATTTGGCGGCGCTGCGCGCCGCCGTTTTTGCACTATTTCCGAAAAGCCTCAGGGGGGGGGGGGTTCAGGGGGGTTGCACCAACCCCCCCTACATGGGCGAGGGTTAATGCGAAATTAATTATAGCTACCTGTTTAAAACTGAATTGCACATCTCATCATGCAAGCAAGAAGAAAATCGGTTCACAACTGGTCTAGTAATAGTGGTGTAAAGTGAACATCCTGTCGCCGCGGCGACGCGGCGACTCGGTAGCCGGCGCCGACCGCTAGCCGCCGCACAGTGTGGCCAAACGCCAGATTAGCGCGAATTTAATCAAAAAACGAATTTTGGAATTTTGACTTTTTATAACTATCAGTCGATAGGAAATTGTCCAAAGTATGTCAATATCACAATATTTTGGTTCAATGTCTTCCTTTCGATGTCCAAAAAGCTAGCTAAAGTGGACATACGCAATGCCGGTCCCGGCTGTGCTGAAATCGTCGAAAACCCGCGTCATGCTTACAACACATTTTGGCGTAATTGTCGGAAAGGTTTGGAAATAATTGGAGTGGCATATGACTACTGAGCCTATATTTGATAGTATACCCGAATTCTATAGGTATCCTTGGACTAACCGATGAGTTATGCTCATTTGAAAATGACCTTTTCAAACATCCCCTGAAAACACTGTCCATCTTAAAAACGTAGAGATATAAGAAAATGGCCAAAAAACTCCACGCCAAATCTACCATGAGAAGATTTGCCACACTTTTCTGGACATGATCCATTCAAGAAACCCTGCCCCAACCTGCCCCCCGGCCTTTGGCTCAGCTTTGAACGTATCGGGTTGGCCCGCCCGGGGAGGTCCGGCTATAGGGTGGGCGCGGCGGCGGCTCCGTAACGTTACGCGAATGGCTCAACCGCTGTATTTCTGACTTGTTATATTGCAGAATACGGTTGCCAATGAATAGATATTGACAATTTTTCAACCCTCGCCCATATAGGGGGTGAGGGTGGGGTCGAAAGGACCCCTCTCGGTTTTTCGCAAAAAGCTCATGTAAAAAGCGGCCGATCGCGACGAAATTTTCAATACCCTCGAGTTTTATCAATTTTACACCTACCCATTAAATTTCACGACCCTGACCCCAATGACCTTTGACCTGTGACCTATTTCTCGAGACCATGTTTGGCCGGAAGCGCGATTGGGCGTATGTTTGCTTGCATTAGCCGCGCGTTTGCAGTCTTTTCGTGGTTTCAAGCGTCTAAACATGTGATATTATGATGTTGGTCCCATGCATTATGGTCGGTGTCAAGATCACTTGAAGGTCAGGTCAGTTCAATGACCTTTGATGACCTCGGTTCACCTTTTTTAGTTTTACATGCTTCCAGGCTAGTTTTTGGTCTTTGGAGCTGATTTCGAATTTAGTATAACCATTTGAACATTTAGGAAGAAGTTTTGGTGCCTTCGTAACATGCAACGAAGCTGTCACTGGCGGTTGACACCTATTAATTATGAATACCCGGCAGGACTGGTTGGTCTGACCTGACCTGACCCGACCTACGTTCGCGGCTACCAAAACACCAATACGGGCGAGGGTTAATGACATGAAGGTGCTTATGGTGTAAGTCTTTGTTTTTACTCCCATTGCTGAGGTTCAGTCCTATCGGTGCGTGTATTTCAGCAACCATCTACCGATTCATGTGCTTCACCAGGAACATTCCCACAGAAACATAATTAGATGTTGATTTTTTTTTCAAGCAAACTTTGGACAATCATAAGAATTTACCAGAGAAATGATGGGAATTTCGTAAACGATTCCTCCTCCTAACATGCCCATCATTGCTGGGACCCACAATTTTATGCCTCTTAGTTGCGGTTAAATTCCAGGATTTCGTAATCAGAGTCGGAGTCGTTCGGAGTCAACAGTTCTGACCCTGCAGTCAGAGTCGGAATCGAAATCGATTTTGGAATCCGGACCAAGACT
This sequence comes from Amphibalanus amphitrite, assembly GCF_019059575.1. NCBI lineage: Eukaryota > Metazoa > Arthropoda > Thecostraca > Balanomorpha > Balanidae > Amphibalanus > Amphibalanus amphitrite. Next base: position 287,533 of record NW_024882080.1, read on the forward strand.
CGTAGTCTGAGTCACCGAAAATCCATCGACTGCGTGGACTTGCCATGGCTGCGGAGTCAGAGTCCGAGTCGATCGTATAAGTCGACAGTTTTGCCCGGAGTCAGAGTTGAAATTGACTTTTGAAAGCCGTAGTCGGAGTCGGAGTAACTCCATCGACTTCACAGCCCTGGCCTGGTAAGCACATCACCCGTCGTAAGCTAGTCCTCCTTACTTTTAGAGGCGAAACTATGCCATTATATGCCAGCAAGCATTTATAATGCATCGTAAAAGGTCTCACATAGGTTTAAGTGTCAATTTTGAAACCAGGGAACCACTTTCAACGGATCCGAGCAGCGCTGGGATTTAATTCGCGCTAAACTGGTGTTTGGCCACACTGTGCGCCGCCTGAATTGTAGACTGTGCCAGGGCGGAACGGAACGGTTCCGTCTTTAAATCGCGCTCCTTACCGCTGATTAGGTTCGATTCGCGTCAAATTTTGTGAGAAGACTAAGAAATGTACAGGCAATCTTATGGTGTACGAATTTTGAAAATCAGTTGGTAAACAATTGAAATATGAACGTGTAAACACAAAATTGTGATTGCTGCGTTTCCCGCGTCGGCCGATCCCGCCTCAGCCGGCGACATGTTACTCTTAGCAGGTCTCTAACTGCCATATTTATTATTGGATTAACTAGAAATTCCCCATACATACTCAAAAATGTATATTCTTTCGTATAGTGAAGATAAAAAGACGTGAAGATATCGTTGCGTGATAATGTTTTCGTTGAATTTTTGGCTTCATGATGCATTTCCACACGGCTCAAAATTCACCGCAAAATACCGTTTGCCTGAGACACTTTGGAACTTGAATGCTTGACTACGATGACTATGTATTTCCATTCTCGCAGAGTTTGGGATATCACTAATCAGCAATCATTCATTTCAGAAAGTGTACACAAGCAAGCATGTCTTGACTCTGTCTTTCAAGGTCACGCGCGGTTGCGTGATGTTGATGCATGAAAACGGCGTTTGCCGCGAGAGTTATGAATGGCCCACTCCAATTTTTTCACAGATGGTTAGGAACATTGTGACGGACATAATATGTAAAAATTACCCGAATCGAAGGTGACGTGTTTTTTGCTATTTAAATTTTTCTGTTTTAATTCAAGGTCAAATGCATTTCAAGGTCACTTCAATTTAATTTTATAATTAAAAATCAAAGCCTTATCAATTGCCTACAAGACCCTGTTAATATCATTTTGATACCAGAAAAGGAACCAGAGTTATAGACATTTAAAAAATTGATGTGTGGCATTTTTGGCTATATTCGATGACCTATATCTCAGCGATACTTAATCAAATTTCGAAAATATTATATGTAACTCAGTTTTGAACCATGCCCAGTCTGCCTACAAATTTTCAGAAAAATCGAAGGGGATGACGGATTTCGGTGTTTGATTTGACGTGGAATGCCCCTAGTATAAAGATTCGGGTTAATTGAGTCGTCCAATTTAGTTTCAGTGAGTGCGAGAATTGTGATTTTATTAACGTCGACAAAATTTGTTAGCTCTTGGACCTTGCCAGTGGCCGTTATACTGTTTATATTTACATGGGCTATCGTAATATTATTAATAATATTAATTATTAACGATAATTTCTTGTTATTTATTGGCCCAGGGTTCGATTCAATTCCTCCGATAATCAAAAGAATACGCATGTCTGGAGGATAATTAAATAGTTTCAATGATGCATGGTTTGACATAGAATCGGGAGAGAATTGGGTAAGGTTGAAGCGGGTTTTGGGAAGCATTGGGGGAAAGGAGAGGAGGGGAGAGGCGGCCTGAGCGTGTGCTAGAGGGCGGCGGAGCGTCCACCGCGGTCCGGACGAAAGAGAGGAGGACCCAACGCGTGCACTATGCAATTGGGTCGGGGGATCAATGAAGCTGACGGAGAACAAAATAGTATAACAACTAGAGGTGTCAATTTCAGAAATTTCTAGTCCGATGTCCGTCCAATGTCCAAAATCCTAGCTCACTTTTGTCCGAAAAATGTCCAAAGCATGGATTTGTCCGAAAACTGTCCGAAAGCTGGATATGGAAAGAGAGGATGGTGGAATGGATCTATATTAGGTTTTTTTTGTATGTACCACATGATAACTAGAATAACAGATATCCGCCACCTAATTTTAAGTGCAAAATATTGCAAACTAAAAATGTTGAAGCAATATCATATGCAATAGGGAATGGGCATTTGGGCAGGCAGCCAGGATTTCGTTTCGGGGGGGGGGGGGGGGTCATCGCCTCCAAAGCGGGCCCCCTAGTGTGCGGGCCCCCCACTCATTTTTCAGAATCTCTCCATATTTCATACACATTCTGCTGAGCGGGCCCCCTTTACCTGCACGATAACCCTGAGCGAGTATGAATCAGAAAATTTGGATAGAACAATAGCTCGGTAATCACCCGGTGTTCAATTTTTACGCAAATTGACCACAACATAAATATGTTACTAGTTATGACGTATGAATTCGTATCTTTCGAGGCCGAAAAGTGCGCCTTCCGCAATATGCATAGCATATATGCAATCGGAACTGTTGCCTGCTTCTGTCGGACAAGATTTAAGTAGGCTGATGTGCCTGTCCTAAGCCATCTATTGGCTGCTGTCAGGCGCGGATACAAGGGGGGGGGGCCATGGGGGCCATGGCCCCCCCCCCTTGGCCGATTTTTTTTCAAAAATAAAATAAAAAGTTAAAAAGTTAAAAAGCTGAAAAGGGGGCCTCCTGAAAATAAAGTGGCCGAAATCCGATGAGTTTTTTTTTAACCTACCCACTTAGTTATTTCTTAGAAGACTAGCTGAGAAGACTTCTTTGTTAGAAGATTGGTAAAGCTTTTCATAACTTGGAGGTCTCTTATACTCACAGAGATGACCACTTTTACAGGGCCTCCTAACCTGCACAGAGGGCCTTCAAGCCTGCACAGATGTTGAGATGTTGCCTGAACAGCTAGATAAGCTCAATAGACGCAGTTTTTTTTGGGGGGGGGGCCAACAAGTGGGAAGATGGGGCCCCCAACAGGTGGGATTATGGGGGGGCCTCCTGGTTTCTAATGGCCCCTCCCTTGGAGATTTTCTGGATCCGCCCCTGGCTGCTGTAGTATGCAGATTATGCCATTATTCTTTTTCATTACGTGAATTCGCTCAAAAAAAGTTTTAACCCTCACCGGCACAGGGGGGAGGGGCTGATGCAACCCCCTAAGGTTTTTTTCGCGAATAACGAATAACTCGCGTAAAAAGCGGCTGATCGCGACGCAAGTTTCAGCACCCTCGCGTTGATCAATTTTACACCTACCTACCCTAGATATTTCATGACCCTGACCCAAATGACCTTTGACGTACTTTCCGAGACCATGTTTGGCCAGAATCGCGGTTCGGCGTATGCCGGCTCGCATTAGCCGCGCGTTTGCAGTCCTTTCGTGGTTTCAAGCGTTCAAACATGTGTTTTGATGTTGCTCCCATGCATAAGGGTGATGTCAATGTCACCTGAAGGTCAGGTCAGGTCAGGTCATTGACTTATGATGACCTCGGTGCACTTTTTCAAGTAATGCATGTTTCTAGGCTAGTTGTTTTTTTTTTTAAGCTGAATTCGATTTTAGCAACCATTTGAACATTTAAGAAGTAGTTTTGGTGCCTTCGTAACATGTTACGAAGCTGTCAGAGGCGGTTGACACGTAGGTACATGCTACGAATACCCGGCAAGACCCCTACTGGTTGACATGACCTGACCTGACCCGACCTGGCCTAAATGCATAAAGACATCATCTGTGATAAAAACTAACATAATATTCGTGATCAGCACCCCGACAAAAACCCTATAGCAGCCACATTTTACGACGTTCTAACAGGTCCCGATTTTCCCGACATTTGGGTCATTGACCTGACCTGGAAGGTCAACCAATGACCTAGGACCTTGGAATTGGGTATTATCGGCTTACTCTCGTCACGAGCAACACGCTCGTTTTTTTTCCGCGAAGCTCTAGCTCGATCATGGGCCAAACGCGAGGAAGGGGGTCGTACCCTCCCTCCCTTGTGCCGTCGAAGGACGCAAAATGGCCTGAGCCGGCGAGGCTGAACGCGCTCACATGGGTCATGTATTGCCTTGGGCCAGGTTTGTTGTGGTGTGGTGATGTAGTGACGTAGATTCTGTCTGTTACCGTGGTCCCGGCATGGTGTTACTTATCCCGGGGTAGGTACAGGCCAGACCGTTGCACCTACAAAGTGCGCTGAATTTTGCGCAACTTATAGAACAAGGATGGGGAACGTGCCTGTGAGGGGTCTCAGCTCGATCGGGCCGGTGGTGAGCACATGGCGCGTGCTCAAAAAGTGCAAATTCGCGTCATAGACTTTGCAGGTATAAATCGGCTCGCAAAATTGGGCGAAAATGGCTAAATTTGCCCGACACGGGTCCGGTCCCCGTGCAGTATCTCGGTAACCGTGGGTCCGATCGGCATGGGGAACACAGTATCGTATATGAGGATCGAACGGGCTATCGAATGGTGAGCGGTGCAGGAATGGTACGCGCCACGTGCACCCGTGAGGGCACTTATGCTTGAAAAATTGACGTTTCGGACGGATTTTGGACTTAATGCTATTTTCGGGTGACTGTCTGACGGAGCGGGTTCAAACAACGCCTGTTGGCAAGAGAAATGTACCGCCTCTCAAGGAAAATTTGTGAAAAGATAATTGATCAAAAACAATGTGGAACAAATCGCTGGAGAAAATGGTATTTGTTCATGACTTACTTAATTACACGGGTTTTGCTGCATAACCTGATACGTTTGACAACTAAAAATGGCATCGTTGGAAAGAGCATTCAATTTTGTTTAAGATCCAATCATCGCTTTTGCAAGACGAGCAACAGTATTCTTAAAAATATAAATTTTTCAAACCTCTACATGGCAATTCATCTATGGCTCTCATTTTTCAATGACCCATGTCAACCTATGCTATAAAATACACTTGGCAAGTTCTATAGTAGACGTATGGTTACCAGACACGAGCACCTCGATGCGATGGATGTTTTTGCCCAATCCAAAATGCTTAGCCGTCAAAAGACAACCGACCGAAATGATACATGACCCACGGACACAAGACCAACCAAACGCCCACCGATCGAAAATACCCCTTATTCGCGTTGCGGAGCAAGCGGGTCACCCTAGCGGGCCCCATCCACCCGGGGGGCCCGGGCCCTATCCACAGGGGGCTGGTCCCCGTCCATCAGAGGGCCCGGGCCCCGTCCACCCGAGGACCCGGGCTCCGACCACCCGGGGCTCCGGGGCCCGTCCATCAGAGGGCCCGGGTCCCGTTCTCCCAGGGACCCGTTGGGCAATATTCCTAATCTGATATACAACACAAACAGCATATCGAGACAAGCCTATGATCTGCTTCAAAATGTTCTACAGCCTACAACTGAAGCTGAGTAAGCAGGAATAGTGCAAAACATTGCATTATCCCTCCAACTTGCATTCTCAAAAAGGTATTGACTTCTTGCCACACCCCTTTGACACTACGCCACCTGATGATAAATTAATAGAGCAATAATGCAAGAAGCCAGAGTTGGCCTGCGCTAAGCTACGTTACGCACTACGTTACGCTACGTTTGCTTTTTTGGCCAAAACTACGATACCGAATTACGATACGTTATATATTGCTACGTTACTGAATTACGGTATTTATTAATTAACGCAGCAAATTATTTTATCGTACTACGTTATGCAATATGTCATCATCCACTACCCAGTGGAAACGGTTAGTCTCTAGTAAGCCAAATACTGCGCACAATGATCGCCGGCTTTGCAGCATCGTCGGTGCGGCGGTGCCTACGCGCTACTCGCTAGATGCGCTGGACTTCCGACAGGGAATTCCCTGGGACTCCCCAGTGGGAAATCCCCGGTGTCGGTCCGGCCGGAAGAAAGACTCAGTGGTATTCATATAGCAGGCGTCTCACATCCGTGTAAACGGCCGGAGGTCTGGTGACGACTAACGATATGAGTAAACTGAAAAAAATTATGTACCTTATACAAATACAGCTGACCCAGTGGCGGCGGAAGCAGGGGGGCAAGGGGGGCAGCTGCACCCTAAAGCTATGGAAAGGGGCGCCTCGAAAATCTGTAGAGGAGGCAGGAAGTTAAGAGGTGCGGCAGCCATAAAGCTGAGCAGTGCGACACCGCAACTGATAAAGGCACTTGTGACACGAAGAGGGTGGCAATGACGTGGGAAAAGTATCTTTTGATATGCTGAAGAGTGGAGGGCATCCTTATCTGAAACAAAGGCAGATGCTGCCGACCCTGTCGAATATAATCTTGCCAGGCGATAAAGGCTAGGAGGGCGCAGCCACTCGAGAAGCGCGCCATGCGGAAGAGGGGCGCCTGCATGCGAAAGAGGGGCGCCTGTGTGTGGGACGAAAAAGAAACATTTATGGAGACGTCTTTGAAGGCGATAGCCTCCGAACGCCAACACGAACATATGAGGGCTTAAAGCGTTGCAGGCTCCATGCGACAAAAAGGGGCGCCTGATGGCCGATATGCGAGAGGAAATTAGTTTGTGTAACATTTATCGGGGGCGGTTTGCCGTTTACAACATATGAATGTTAAGGGAGGTCCGAGATTGGGGCCTGTAAAATTGCACTGTCCGTATGGGCGGTTACACCCCTAGTGCTAGGACGTATTTTGCGTGTTTTTTTTTTACTGGGGAGATATATGGTAAGGGGCGCCCAGCGGGAAGGGGCGCTTCAATATCGTTTGCACCCCTATCCTAGAATACCTTCCGCCGCCACTGAGCTGACCTGTAATTGCTACGGAATCCATTTCGTAGTTCCTACGTTATTCTATTATTTTCCGTACTACGCTACCGAAACATCCCAATTACGCTACGAAACGGAACTGACAGCTACGGGTTACCGAAAAATAATGATGCATATCTTCATCTTATATCACACTCGCTGAGATGTAAAGTTTGAGCTTCTTGCAAAAGCAAAATTGAAATAGTTAATGTGAGAAGAACATGTGAGATAGGTACATCTGGAAGAAACGTGGTCTTCACTGAGCCACACATCTCTAAATCCAAAAGAATAAGCGATCACAAAAAATAGAATTACTTGCTATGATTTAACACAAATTCACTGAAATTCACAAGCAAAAAGAAGTTGTAATCCTTCTTGGTAGAATGAAAACACATTTCATGCTACCATTCTCGGTAGCATGGAACATGGTATCCGGCTTTGAGTCGATGATGTGAAAGTAAATCAATAATATGACGTCATTATCATTTCATCTATCTAACTTACTATTCAAACAGAATCCGTCTGTGAGTCTGTGAGTCTGTGTGTCCGCACATCGTGTAGTGGGTTCAATTAACCTCGCCTACAGGGCAGACGCATGTCGTAGGAAGTTGAAAGTTGCACACCTTATAGGTGACAGAGCGGGTCAGCGCCTTTTCTAGGTTTTGGCTTGCTGGGGTGCACGGTTCGCACGTGGGGCGCGCTGGAAGAACGCCAATGAAATTTTGATCGGTTCGTAGATCTTCATTGAGAGCCGGGGTCGACAAACTTTGTGGACTAAATGCATGCCGATCGGTGGCGGGTGCCTCGCATTGGCGGATGGGCAAGTTTTTAATTTGAATGAAAAGTGGCGAGATAATGTATAGATTATAAAAATGCACCGTGAAAGGTGACCAAGTATAAAAATGCACCGTGTTTGCCGCAATGCGTCACATTGGTGACAAGGCGTCATTTTTGCCGCAAATCGCACAGTTTTGTCAAATATGGTCCGATAAGGGTACAATTTGTTGCCAGGATACATGCTCAGCCAACAGGTTCAGATGCGCCGCGTTTGTCGCAATGCGCCACATATGCCACAAAGCGCCATTTCCGACAAATACGATTAAGCGTAATGGAATGGCACGAATAGGGGCAGGGCTGGGAACACTTTAAGTCTGATATTTAAGTACTGATTGGATCCAATTATTCTGTGACCTGACATGACCCGGCGGTGTTGGTAGGGGGTAGGGGTAGGTGTAGGGGTAGGGGTAGTGGTAGGGGTAGTGGTACGAGTAGTAGTAGGGGTAGGGTAGGGGTAGGCAGGGCTGCGGAGTCGGAGTCGGAGTCGGAGTCGGTCGGAGTCGACAGTTGTGACCGGAGTCGGAGTCGGAGTCGGAGTCGATTTTAGAAACCCGAGCCGGAGTCGGAGTCGGAGTCACCGAAAATCTGTCGACTCCACAGCCCTGCTAGGTCTGCGGAGTCGGAGTCGGGAGTTGGAGTCGGTCGGAGTCGACAATTCTGCCCGGAGTCGGAGTCGGAGTCGGAGCTGGTTTTTGAAAGCCGGAGTCGGAGTCGGAGTCGGAGTCGCCGAAAATCCATCGACTCCGCAGCCCTGGGGGTAGGGGTAGTAGTAGGGGTAGTAGTAGGGGTAGTGGTAGGGTAGTGGTAGGGGTAGTGGTAGGGTTAGGAGTATGGGTAGTAGTAGTGGTAGTGGTAGGGGTAGTGGTAGTGGTAGATGTAGTGGTAGGGGTAGGGGTAGGGGTAGTAGTAGGGGTAGTGGTAGGGGTAGTGGTAGGGGTAGTGGTAGAGGTAGGAGTAGTGGTAGGGGTAGGGGTAGGGGTAGTGGTGGAGGCAAAAGTAGAACAGTGGCCCGGGCTGATCCGATCGGACGAGAGGCGACCTATGTGACCTGGCCTGACCTAAAGTGACCGGGGCTGACCCCTTTGGCCCATCTTGACCCCGTATCAGCGAAATTTCATCCAACAAAGCCCCCAGAACAGCTCTTTTTTCTCTTCACATTTCCGTCCATATCTATGCTTCTAGCCAACATATCGATTTGAAACGAACACCATTCGAAAGCAAATTGGCTGGTGCCGCAATTTTTTCCTACCACGCAGCAAAGCAAGTGGCGCAGCCGCTTGTCTATATTACTATTTGAGGAGGGTGCGTCTGTCCGTTACCGAGGTCCCGACTTGGTGGTGCTTTGCGTGGACTACAGGCCAGACCGTTGCACCTATCCCGGTGAAATTTGCACAACTTATAGATCAAGGATGCGCGACGTGCCTTTGAGGGGTCTCAGCTTGATCGGATTGATAGGGAGCGCGTGGTGCGTGCTCTAAAAGTGCAAATTCGCGTCATAGACTTTACATGTATAAATCGGCGTGCGAAATCGGGCGAAAACGGCTAATTTTGGCCGACACGGGTCCAGTTCCCGTGCAATATCTTGGTGACCAGGGGTCCGACCGGCACGGGGAAAACAGCATCGTGTAGATAATTGAATGAGCAATGGAATCGTGTGCGATACAGAGGATAGCACGCGCCACGTGCACCGGGGAGGGCACTTTTGTTGAAAAATTGCGGTTTTTGGCGGATTTTGGAATTGATTTTATTTTTAGGTGACCGTTAAACAGGGCGAGTTGGAACAACGCCTGTTGGCAAGAGAAATGTACCGCCTATCATATAAAAATTGTGAAAAGCTGATTGATCCAAATCAAGGTGGTACAAATCACGGGAGAAAATGGTGTTTGTCAATTTTGTGTCACTTTGTTCATCAAAATGGCTTTGCTCCATGATCTGATGTATCTGGCAATCAAAAATGGCACCGTTGGAAAGAGCATTCAATTCTGACCAAGGTTAAGTCTTCATTTTTGCATGATGAGCAACAGTATTCTAAAAAACGTAAATTTTCCAAACCATTGCATCGTCATTTTTAGCGAAATTCATCGATGGCCCTCAAAAGACTTCACGCCAGTTTTCGAATCATTCTAAAGTAGAACGCATGATAATACGACACGGGCACCTCGATGCGATGTATCTTTTTGTTTTCTTACAAAATGCTTGGCCGTCAAAAAGCAATCGAACGAAATGGATATCTACCAACCAAACCGACACAGACCAACCCAATACCCACGGGTCAAAAAATCCCCCCTTCGCGTTGCGGAGCACGCGGGTAACCCTAGTTTGTCCTATTGAAGTGCATTTACCATTAGTTGTTTAATTTAAATTCAATATGTATTGCAAAGTAATATAATTTTTCGAAAGTTATTCAATTCTAAAGCAAAATGACTGTATTTATTGTTTTAGACGTCATTTTTTGTCTCCTCCGATTCTCATCGGAGGCACGGACGTATAAATAAACTGGACCCGCAACCACCTCCATCCAGGTGAAGCCGACAAGGCGCCATCTCACGTTGCCAAAAACCCGTGCTCTGAAAGGTCATCGAGCCAATACAATTGGAATTGCGTCTAAACGGATGATCGGATCGAGATGCTGGTGGTACCGTTCGACGGGTAATGCTTTGAGGCAGGTGATGATGCATGTCACAGGTCATTCGGTGTCACGTGGCGCGTGCCACGTGCCGACAAAGTCAGGAAGGGCAAAAACCTTTAAGCGACGCTCCAAATTAAACGGTGGGCGGCACAGGTGCCAAATTCACTGGTCACATGTCCCGGTGTTCGACCATTAACATATGGTATGCTCGGCAGCAGGGGGTGCGGAATGCACGCGCCAGGGGCGAAAAACATGTTTTGAGGAGGCATCCTCCGATTCCGGAAAACCTTGACCTAGGCACACCAAATTTGGCACAGTGACACGACTGGACGAGCGCTTTAAGGCGCTGTACAAATAGATGTGCCGGGGTACACGGTGCACGTGCTGTGCACGTGCAAACCTTTTGACGTGGCACTCTGTGTCACATATACGGCAGAGCGGGTAGCGCTAGCAAGCTCAAAGTGCCAAATTTACACAGGCCATCCAGAATGCATTCCCGCATAGTTATTGAGCATATCCATTTCCCGGTGGACCCCGAAGGTGCGCTCTGCACGTGCAAAAAAAAAATTGTCCGCGCCGGGCGGTGGGGATGCATGGACGCATATTTACGTCTGGACAACGAGTTGCGTTGGAGAGGCCGGAAATAGTGGCGATTTCGGGACCGCAAGATTGGACCGTCATTGGAATGATTCGTTTTGAAACCGTGCACTGTTTTCGGCCGGAATTTATTAGTTACTACAAAATATTTTGTAATTACGTTTCCACCAAGAATGAATGCCATCAGGGCTAAATTTTACTACTTTTGCATTTTGTCAAGAAGCATATAGTGCTGTTATATTGCAGTTTTTGCGCGTTTGTTACAAAACATGAAGCGAATAAGCGTCAGTGTTATTCATCAGCTTATACGGCCTTGATTCATCAGTGCCAGAAGTTAACTTGAGGGGAAGCTATGCTAATTGCTCTTGTCCATCCACTAGAAGTTATTAAACATTTTGTTTTGTGTATTCCAAAAGGAGAGGGAACTATTTTATTTGTGCCTTCATGTCAGAATTGAAGATGGATCATTAAATTTTCAAGGCAGTTTACAAACAAGCATTTGGTCTTTCTCGTATATAAGCAGTGGCTAAGAAGAAAAGGTTGATCAATCCTGAAGTTCAGTCATCGTACCTCAACTTGGCAGCAAGATCCCCAAGGACAGAGGTTATATTGTATACCTGTCCTGTAAATCAAAGCATTTTTGTGCCTGCAAAGGCTTAAGCTATTTGTGGTGTGTTCGGAGTGAGGCTATATGGTCGTTTTTGTCGTATGTTTATGTGGAGATTGAATATAACTGTGACCCTTTGCTTGTTTGTATACTTACTATGGTCAAACAGGGAACAGCACATTCACATAACATACTCACCTAGCACCTAACTCATAGCTGTACCCTGCAGGATCTGTACTTGTTCATGTCTCGAGCATTAACAAAGCACTAAAGTAGCTTAGTAATCATTTCCCACATTTTCTGAGCATCTAACATGACACAGCAGTGCAGAGCAGCTTCAGAGAAGAAACACTTCAAATGCACAGACTCACACCAGCCACCCAATGAGCCAGTTCCTCAGTTGACTGTTTCCCTGGATGCAGCTTGGCAAGGTGAGCTAACTATAGGCAAGTTGAAGGTTAGCAGGTAAGATTGAGTTAGGGTGAGTACCTACCTATAACTGGGTGCTACTGCTATGCAGGTCTTGGGTAGGCTGCAAATATGTGTGACGATTGAGGTTAGGTCAGCTGTCAGGTTATTCAGGTATGCTCATTGCTCAGGTCACATTTTTATGGACACTTGGCAAATTAAAAAACTACCATAACCTAATGTAAGCTAACCCGACTACAGCTACACAACTGCTTACTATAGGCACTAAGCACCTACCTACTTGTGCCTACATCTCATACCATGTCAAAACTCAAAGTAGAGTTCCTTGGTGGAAGATTACCCTCAGTACTTTTTATCCCAGCCCTGTGAAGAAAACTAATAGGTACTTCTAACCTCTGAGTCACTGCTGGCCATCCACAGGAAGAGACACTGAGACTGAGAGCTTTGCCATTGTATATTGGACCAACAATCATGAATCACTATCATGAATGACTATGATCATCATATGATCACATGGTTGCATGGATTGTCACATTGACAATTTTATAACAATCCTTTTTTCAAGAAATACAGTAATGATTAACATCAAAATCAACATAAAGTGGATTTCGTGATCCAAGCTTTCTCCTCCAGTTGCAGTAGCAATGGAATGATCGCATGTTTCATTTGCCAGACACTGAGTACCTGATGCACATTACAATCTGCATAGCATCTAAGCATAGTAAAGCTGCCAAAGTCCATTCATTCTAGATTTTTAACTTGATAGTTAGCACTAATTTATCTTGCTGTTGTAAGTTATCATTCAATATTCATACCAATACATCAATATGCGCTCATCAGTCAACATTTTCTGGCATGATCCTGCTCAGCGTGCTCTTCAGTATAGCTCCAAGATAAGATCTGCAATATTATAGCAATTGTTTTCGGCCAATAAGCTCTTTTAATTTTACTTTTTTTGCTGATATATGAGCCCGATCAACTTGCGTTTATCAACCAAAATTTCATAACTTCAAGTTCAACTTGATATTGATATTGCTCAGGAGTCAGGACCTCTGTCAGCCTCCTGGATAGTTCGGATTGCTTTCAGTCACATGCTTCTTGAATATGATATAAGTCAATCTTAAGGGATCCAAAACATCCAACAAAACGACGTACAAGAGTACGGAAACCACCAGATAAACTTAAAAAGCGCCTTGGAACAGAGCCAAGTGGTGCTCCTCCATTTGTTTGTTTACAATGATTGTAGTGCTGATGTATTTTTAGGACTCTGAAGGTCGGCTTATAAAAAATGAAACGTTTTTACAGAAGTTGTTGGGCAAGTAATATTAATCTGAAAGAACTAAAATATTCAAAAGCCAAACACTATGAAATACATGAATCGGAACGAAAAAGTAACCCAAAAATCCAGCCTAATCACCGGCTCCTAAAACTGCAACAAAATCAGCACTTTTCCCCGCAACTCGTTGTCCAGACGTAGATATGCTGCTTGGACACCCCATGTGGATTTATGTAAATATCTCAAAAACGGCGTTGTGTAGCGCCGCCGTTTTTGGCACACCTTTTCATACATCTTTTTCACATATGCTGCGTAGCTTTCAGACTTAGGTCACTCAAGGTTAGGTCATAAGGTTACGTCCAAGTGACCTTACCTTAGGAAAAGTTATAGTGTCCGTCATAGCTACACAGACTGAACAATCGGTCTAAAACGTTGGCAGCGATTACTAAGAGCACCATAAAACGTAAAGTACCTCTACCTCGGAATTTTACTGTCACTGACCTAGGGTTCTGTTGATTTTGCGACCTTTCTATTATAGGTAAGTCAATGGGAGACAATTAAACTGCGCTTCTGTTGCACGAAACTCATATAAACATACTAAACAATGCACTCAAATAACGGGACACTGGTAGCAGGGAAACGTGACAAATTTAATCGGGAAATTGCACCTGTGACTTCTACTTATGTCCTGGGGTTGTTTCAGGTCATGATAGCCCTCCACAACATTTTGACAGTAACCTTTGGTAGAGACATGCAAGAGCGCTGAAAACACTTTTGATATGTTTAGTTCAACTTCGTAAATTGAGTTTGTCGCGAGTTCTACGGGTCATTTATCAGGAATGTCACGTTTGTTTTGATCACAGCTGATGTTTTCATGCATTTAGGCCAGGTCGGGTCAGGTCAGGTCAGGTCAACCAGTAGGTGTCCTGCCGTTTATCCATAGTAGGTGTCAACCACCACTGATGGCGTCGTAACATGTTACGAAGGCACTAAAACTATAACTTCTTAAATGTTAAAGGTAGTGTGCCAGCTTTCCTGGACTGTATGGAGTTAATGGCCCAGATAAGGAGAACCGGATTTTTAGAACTTATCCATACCTTCAAAACTCATGGAAACGTCTTAAATTCTTCAAATTTTGAGTACCCCAGTGCGAAATTCGCCCCGACGCACAATGGGACCGGAGCGAAAATTAGCGCGACATCGGTACTTTTTCGTATTTCGTGCCCGCTTTTCACATGAAAAGGATGGTGGAATTATAAAAATGGTAATCGGTGTACTTTCTAAGCAATTTCTGATTAATTTAATTAATTAATTATTAATTAATTCATTAATTAATTGATTAATTAATCGGTTGACCTGCCCTGACCTCGACTCCGCTCGGTCACCTGATAAGACGGCAGCACCTGTCAGGCCAGGTCATGACGGCACCGGAAATTCCGATAAGCAAATAATGTAGCCACCAAAACCGTGAAGATGGGAATCTGATGGCCTACATGACTATATAACAAATTTATTACGGGTCAGAAAAGTGTATCAGAAACTCCGATAGAAGGTATGGATATTTCCGGACAAAACTTTAATATAGTTGGTACTTGGCAACCTTGTTCGGTTCCTGAGGTTCTGTTACTCGCGGCTCCCGGCCGCGGCGACCTGGAGTAAAAAAATGCCCTTCATTTTCGCTGCCGCAGGCTGACGCAGCTAAATTATACATTTTCTGAAAGGCAATTGATTGGTAAACACCATATTGATAAAAGAACAGCGGGACCTTGCGGGACTTTTTATATCGGCATTCCAGAATATCTATAACAGTAAAATTAACTCACAATTTTTAAAGCACCAAAAAAAACTGAACATTTGAAGCGTATTTATATATTCCGCTATGAGTTTTTTTCTTCCATCGTGTAGCCCATGGTCTAAACTATCAGGTTAGACGTCGAAAATATTGATAAAGCCGTCTAATAGATATATTTTTTATCTACATTAGCTGCTATTTTTCTCCGTACGAAAACGGGTCTACGATGCTTGGCACAAAACTTTGTGTTTGGGCTGATGTGGCGCGGACGCTGTACACTATGGACGAAAAATATTTGCAGATTCGTGGTCCATGGACATTTCTGAACTACGTGACACAGTTTAACTCAATTTGGGAAAGGTCGCCAAATCCACCAATGTCGCGCTAATTCCGGCCGCGGTCCTATCGTGCGACGGGTTGTCGGCTCCCCGCCACTCTCGCTGTGGCGGGGAGCGGGGACGGTCGAGCGGTGCCGAAAGCCGGCGGAGTTGTGCGTAGCGTCTTGGCTGACAGTGCCCAGAGAACGACATGATGACTGAGGAGCCATAAATGCTCAATGCGCAATGCGCATTGCTTGTTCAATGCTGATATGTTCGCTGATATTTGTTTTATTTTTTATAAGCTGCAAATGACGGGCAGATGGCATATAACTGACATAAGGTTAGGAATTAGGAAATATTCACCTGCATTTAAAGCCTATGGCGTTGCAGATAATGCGATAATGGGATGTCGGATGTTACCAAGTAGCTGCCGATTTGTACATCGCTATGCAGCCATCGAACAACGCAATAATAAGTTAATTGCCTTCGCTTCACATCATAAGGCTCGCTCGTATTTCAAACAGATACCCTACATCGAAAACCGTATTTGTTAGGAATCGTTAACGTTTGTTCGAAGCACGTGTGAGTAGTAGGTTGAGGAGTGATGGTCCTCTTGGTCCTATATACAAGAGTAAACAAGAGCCTAAAGCCTAAGCTACACTATGCGTGACCGTCCAGGAAATTACGTGCGTGATCTGCAGATCCGTGATTGCGAGACTCCCTTGACATCGGTTTCTGCGTTTTTCCAGAATTTCCGTGTATTATTGTATTCTGACATAATAATAACAACTAATAAATGGTTTCGCAACAAACGCTTAACTTTGCTATCTTCTATACTATTTTATTAATAATTAGTTTATTTTGTTAATAAAACATCAAAAACACATGAAAATTAAAGAAATAATTATTAATTACGTCACTTGGATTCATACGGTGCGCCACCAAGTGCGCCAACAACTGTCTCATATCACGCAATCACGCAGATTCTGCAAAAAAGTTCGTAGCTCTTAACTTTATATCGGTACGGAACATCCTGACCGTCCTGACTATCCGGCATTTCCTGCACTGAACGTCCGGGATTTCCTTGACTGAATCTGCGTGACCCCAGTGTAGCCGACTCTGTGTATTTCCTATCAGCTGAACTTGACCTGCGTACCGATTTTCTGCAAAACCCGCAAACTCGCAGATCACGGACGTAGGATCCCGCATAGTGTAGCTCAGGGGTCGGCAAATGGTGGGGCATGCCCCCTTTGGGGGTAATGGAGCCCTTTCGGTGTGGGTAATGAGGGATTCTGAGAAAGCCTATCTTTTTAGAGTTTGTAGCTCCAGTGATGGAGCCATCGTGACTGTTGCATCCCAGGGTTCAAAGATTAGCCCAGGCCAAAGGCACAGCACACATTGATTAGATACCAATTTTCACGTACCTGCTCGCCTCACCATCTCACCCCTCCGTACAGTCGTACAAAAGCAGCTGCAACTTTTAACCGTCGCCCGTCTGTTGGCGTTTCAACAGCCGCTAACGTAAGGGGGAGGAGTCGATCGGACCCCCGCGGCCTCTCGGACTCTGATATGGAGCTGTGCATAAAAAAGACGAGCGTGCTACCCGTGACAATAGGAAGCCGCTGCTGCCCATTTTTAAGGTCCTTGGTCATTCCGTCTCATTCAAGAGAGCAATGACAAGTGTCGAGAAAATCGGGACCCGCTATAACTTCTTGAAGTGAGATTTTATGGCTCAAGATGATCTCCAGAAAAAGTTCATAAGCCAACGGTCATTATGGGTCCAGAGGTCAGTTTTACCAACAGAAAAATAGCCGCCTGCCGGAATTTTTGCCTAAAGATCGTTTCGCATATGGAGCGTAAACGGTAAAGCCCTATCCGCTTACGAGCCCATCGCGTTTACACTCCGTATGTGAAGCGGTCTTGAGGCAAAAATTCCGGCAGGCGGTTATTTTTCTGTTGGTATAACTGGTCTCAGGTCATGATATTTTCCAGGCTGGTAAAAAAAAAAATGATGGGCTCGAGGGTACAATTTGGTCGTGATCCAATGCCTTTTATGTGAGATTTTAACGAAAAACCACCCGCCGCCCCTATACGTACAAGGGTTAAATGGGATATAACATAGGCGGCGGAACGGGGAGGGCACCGGGGCGCCGTGCACCCTTTAATTTTTGCATTTTAACATTAGCCCTATGGGCATTGCATGGAAAGAATGGGATCAAAAGTCGGCAGTGGCCCCCCCCCCCTCCCCCTTAATTGAAGGTGTTCCGCCGCTACTGGGATATAGGTAATAAATGTTTTGTGGAGGAAGTGTCATCTTTTAAATTTGATGCATTGGAAATGCACAAATACCCAAAGAGTTCCAGGACGGTATGGAATTTCAGAAAACTTGGTTGTGTCAGCAATGGGGTCTGGTAGGTGGGGGTAATGGCCCTGCCTGGCGCCCAAAAAGGGGGCACGACCCCGAATGACCTGCCGACCACTGGTGTAGCTAAACCTTTACATTTACTTGACCGTCTGCTGCAATTGATTCATAGCACGTGAAGCGTCAGCGAAATTCATAGTCCTTTACAGATGGCAGGGGTGTCGTTTGTACAGAGGTCGCTGATGGGCACGGGTCAATGCCGCAGTCGTGGGCGGAGCCTAATGTCATATGACGTAGAAAGCCTCTATCCAGGATGGAAAAACAGTTAACATTACGAGTCAATGACAAGTGCCTGAAATATTGAAATGGCGATAAAATATCTAAATTGTAAAAGTTTCGGCAGGTCTTGAAACGGCCATGTCCTGAGCTTGGTTGAAATTCCTCCACGCATTTAAAAATAATCGCGAAAAATTAGGGTCTCAAGGGGTCTGGCGTTAACAGTAGGTGTTTGACAAGGATTGAACTTGAGACGGTCTTGACGGAGGTCGAGTCTGTAGTGAACTCCCGCCCGCTGACACTGGTGAGTGACGAGGCTGACAGCGACAACCCCCTCACCCCTAGTCACTTTCTGATTGGGCGAGGTGCCGGGTTTCAAGCGAAATTGCTGGAGGATCCGGAAAATGTCTCAGGGAGGGCACTATGTGTTCGTAGAGTAGGTACTTGCGGAATATCCCACCTTCTGTACGCAAGTTTAAGTCAAAGGGTAAGTTAGAGATAGGTTCGGTGGTTCTCGTCAGGGAGGAGAACCTTCCCCGGATGAGGTGGCTTCTGGGAAGGGTCACCAAGCTATTCCCAGGGCGGGACGGGTTGATACGGTCGGCCGAGGTTCGGACTCAGCGTGGTCTTAGGACTCGGGCGGTCCAGCGCCTCTGTGATCTGGAGGTCATGCAGCCTGCGCTGGTGAGCTGGGAGATTTAAGTGCCAGGATTCAGGCATCCATCCTGTGTCCTACGAGATCCTGTTCATTAGTCTTCCTCTGTTCTTCCTGCTCGTTTGCACCCACTCTCGCCGTGCTTAATATTAGTTAGGCATTTAAGGATTGACTGTTATCTGATTTGATTGAGTGGTGAGACCCGAGTAAAGCCTACTGAGTTCGTTTGAAGCGTGAGGCTTCAAAGGCCGGGAGGATGTTACGGAATATGAGTTTCAATTTAGGTGCGTTGTTTCTTGTGCAGTTTGCAGTGAATTTAGTGGTGTTGTGTTTAGTGGTGTTGTGCCGTGTGGCGTGTGCCGTATGGAAAGTAGCGCACAGCATTCATTGTTCGTCTTGTTTTGGACACGTGTGGACGTGTGAGATTATTGAGATATTGTTTGAAACTCGATACAAATATAGAAATCGAGACAACGTCATCAAAATTGGCAGGGGATAGGTGTTTCATACATCATTCATAATTAAAGTGCAAGATGAACATTAACGTAATTGCATGTAGCGGGTAGCTCTGAGCCAAATAAGGTACATACCTACCTATACTGTGCCAACTTTTAGCTCTAAATTTGAAAATGTGTTTACAAATGGCAATAGCCAATAGGTGACATTGTTGTCAGCAAGCCCATCATGAGATAACACAGTTATGAATATGATGTACAATCATTGACGTGTGGGAAGCACTAGACATCAAAGCAGTAAAGAAGGGAATCCAGAAAGAGATTTACCTCACTTTGACTTGAAAGTTAACAGAAAAGAGACTGAAGAAAATTGCAAATATCAAGGTGTGCTAAGTAGCACAAGAGTCTTACCTAGAACTTCCTATCATAAAGTCATCCCCTTCCACCCCTTCCCCCAAAAAATATCCGTGCCGAAATATCGAGTAAAATGCTACATAATATGCAGATAACCTATCAATAAACAGATTACCAAAAGATAATGAAATGCGGCGAAGGCGTACTTAAGGAAAGATGGCCCTCCGATCACGGACGTATAAATAAACTGGACTGACGATCCCAATGGCCCTCCTATGGAAGATAGTGAAGCCGACAAGGCGCCATTTTACGTTGCCAAAAAACCGTGCTGTGAAAGGTCATCGAGCCAATACAATTGGAATTGCGTCTAAACGGATGATCGGATCGAGATGCTGGTGGTACCGTTCGACGGGTAATGCTTTGAGACAGGTGATGATGCATGTCACAGGTCATTCGGTGTCACGTGGCGCGTGCCACGTGCCGACAAAGTCAGGAAGGGCAAAAACCTTTAAGCGACGCTCCAAATTAAACGGTGGGTGGCACAGGTGCCAAATTCAAAGGTCACATGTCTCGTGGGGGGATCCATGTGATCGCAAGGCACCTCGCAGTTGCGATCAAACGTAAGTTGAATCGGAACAGATATTGGAGGGATTCATCACATCGTAGGCTAAGTAGATACGCAAGTTGTATCGCAAATGGTGAAGATACGAACTAACTTTACGAATCTTCTCGGTCGATCGGAAGGCCGATCGTAGCGAAGCTTTACCTCTTTCTCAAGAGAAAAATATAAGAAATTTTCAAAATTTTCACAAAACCGGAATATATGTTAAACAAATGTGGTTGATGAACACGTGTGCAAAATTTGAAGTCGATTTCTTCAGAAATGGCTGCGCTAGAGCGTTTTAAATTTACACGTTGAAAACGGTCACTTTCACGTCATTTTTGTAATTTTTTTTCAATTTTGAAATTTAAAAAGTGTTTTGGGCAATTTTTCGCGTTAATTGCGAAAATCTGACCAAAACATGTATCGCACCATCAATGATCCGATACGCCATCAGAGGCCGCGCCGCGGACAGGTGGGCGCGGCGATACCTAGGCCGCGTGGGGGTTACACTGGTGTTCGGGAAGGGCTATGTCAACGCGAGGCAGGCCGCGGGGGAGCCGGTTGCGGCGCCGGTCCGTATTTGTCGGCGCCTAACAGTGCAGCGGTGCGTTTATGGCGGAGGGAGGGGAAGCGGTGTAGTTCGGCAAGGCCGCACACAGGAGAGGGCACACGGGCCTCCCCCCCATTCGAGTTGGGGCCCCTAATCTTTAGACCGCCGAAGACCATGTAAAATGAAGTGAAATAATGATTGAAAAGACCGGGAGGGCCCATCTCGTTCCCCAGCAGGCCCATACGAGTCCATAAATGCCCAGTAGCGCAGCCAGGGGTATTGTGGTGAAATTTCAATGGCCCTCAAAAGACCTCAAAGGGCCCACAGATGGGGTCACCGGGTCCTCAGATGGTCTCGAAGGGCCCTCGGTTAGCGTCAAATGGCCCTCATCTGGTGTCAAAGAGCCCTCAGATGGCCAAATGAAGGGCCACAAGATGGCCTCAAAGGGCCCTCAGATGGGTTCAAAGGGCTCTCAGCCAACGTTAAACCTACCTCAGAAGACCTTAAAGGGCGTCAAAGGGCCCTAAACCTGCGTCAGAGGGCCCTGAGCTCACGTCAAACGACCCTCCGAAGGCCTTAAAGAGTCCTTAGCTTGCGTCAGAGGGCCCCCAGCTGGTGTCAGTGAGTCCTCCTCAGCTGGCGCCAAAAGTCCATCTGAAGGCCTCAAACGGTCGTCAGCTGGAGTACTACGGTCCTCAGATGCCGTCACGCGGCCCTCAAAAGCCTCAAGGAGCCCTTATAAGGTCTCAAAGGGCCCTCATTTGGCCTCAAAAGGCCCTCCGCTAGCGTTAACCGGACTTCAGAAGGCCTTAAAGGGCCCTTATCTGGTGTCAGAGGGCCCCCAGCTAGTGTCAGAGGGCCCTCAGTTGGCGCAAAATCGCCATCAGAAGGCCTCAAACGGTCCGTAACTGGAGTCCAACCGCAACGGTCCTCAGGTGGCGTCAAGCAGCCCTCAAAAAGCCTCAAAGGCCGCTTAGAAGGCAGCAAAGGGCCCTCATATGACCCCAAAGGGTCCTCTGCTGGCGTCAAACGGACCTCAGGTCTCAACGGGCGTCAAAGGGCCCTGAGCTCGTGTCAAATATAAAAGCGCCCTTAGCTGGTGTCAGGAGGCCCCCAGTTGGTGTCAGCGTGCCCTCAGCTGGTGTCAGAGAGCCCTCAGTTGGCATCTACTGGCCATCAGAAGGCCCCAAACGGTCCTCAGATGGCGTCCAACGGTCCTCAGCTGACGTTAAGAGACCCTCAAAAAGGCCTCAAAGACCCCTCGGCTGCTGAAGAGGCCCTTAGCCTCAAAGGAAACTCAAGAGACGTTAAACGGCCCTAAAAAGGCTTGAAAGGGCCCTCTGCTGGTGGCAAAGGGCTCGCATATGACTTCAATAACAGCTTTGTCAAAAACGGACCTGAGAGACCTTGCCGGTCCCTGGTTATAAGGGACTCCTGTCTCTTGCAGTAACCTGAGTGGCCCACGTTTACTCACGTTTACTGAGGGGCCCCTGGTTATTGAAGGAGTCCCTGGTTACTGGAAGGGCCCCTGGTTATCAGAGGGTTCCCTGGTCACCTGGTGGGTCCCTGATCATTTGAAACCTCCCGATCATCTGAGCGCCCCCTGATTGCCTTGGTCTTGGCGTTGGCGTACAGTTTAAAGGGACTATCCCACCTTTAACATGGGGTTTGAGTTGAGATAGCCAAGTTTGCGGCGAGGTTCAGAAACCACTATCTATCTAGGTTGCAACCCCCGCGGCCTCTTGGTGTTGAAGAAATTCGTTCCCTTCATTTGAAAATGGGCCTTGTACAAGGCCCTATCTTCAACATGGAGCGACCGTTAGTGTGACGTCACCTCGTTTAGTCATTCTGATTTAAATGGGTTTGTTCGTTGAAAAATCGCTTAAAACCTGGTCTGAACTTTGTTGTGGTGCCTACAGAGTAAAAAGAATCAGCTTTATGACAGTAATGTGGCCTGGGGAAGGAGTTAATTTTGGGCTGTGACGTCACATATTTGAAAGTTTGTGTTTGGAATATCGGAAGCCTAGAATGTTTAATGAAAAATAAATGCCAGAACCGTGTTCCTGGTCATCCAATCTATAAAGTCGGGTGTAATAGATCAGAGACGGGCTCTGGGCACGAACTGTTTATTGGCGGCCTTGACCAACGGAGCGGGCACAGATATGGCAGCGGTACAACGGCTGCCATACGAAGGGAGCTTCCCCTATAACACTTCCCCCTCCGTTCCGGACTAGGGGTACCTCCGGAACGAACCAAACCAAACAAGCATTTGCATAACAAAAACAGAGCGCACTGAAACATCCTTCTCACAGCCGCTGCGGCCCCTGAGTAGGCCGTGGCCTCAAGTTGTACGAATGACCCGGCCCGCCGGCTGGCCGCTCGGACTCCACCGGAGCCGCCGCCGCGGCCGGAGCGACCACCGGTAGAGGATCAGCCAGCGACACCTCATCCGCACCCGGCCGCCGGCGCACACCCGAACAATCACGGCGAACATGGTCGAGATGCCGCTGCACCACTCTACCGCAGTCTAACAAAACCGTCACCTTCACACTTGTCACCTCTAACACAACACCCGGTAACCAGGAAACGCCGCCCGTCCCCTGTAACCTGGTTACTGCCGTCACCCACACTGCGTCCCCAACATTCACATGTCGGGATCGGGAACCTGTATCTCGATATAGTTTTTGGGACCGTTGTCGACTTTGCATCTCGAAAGAGAGATCCGGCCGTAGTCCATCAAAATGAGTACGAAGCGGCCGGTTCAAAAACAATTCCGCCGGCGACTTCTGAGTGGTCGTGTGCGGCGTAGTACGGTACTGAAACAGAAAACGAGCCACTCTGGTTGATACGGAACCCTTGTACATTCTAAAGCCCCGTTTGAAGGTCTGCACACATCGTTCAGCCAGACCATTCGATGGGGGCATACGGCGGTGACGTGACGTGTCGGATACCATTCATAACGCAGAACTGTTCAAAAACAGGAGAAGTAAAACATGCCGCGTTGTCAGAACAGAGTACACGTGGCAGACCCCAAGACGCAAACGACATTCGCAGTTTATCCAATGTCACAGCGGTGGTCGCTACTTTAGTTGGATAAACATCAAGCCACTTGGAATGCGCATCAATAATAACTAAAAACATCATCCCTTCCAGAGGACCACAGAAATCTATATGCACACGATCCCACGGACGAACAGGCCATTCCCAAGGGTGAATGGGGACGTTGGCGGACTGGTTTCGTCGCTCATTGCACGCTCGACAACCGCTCACTACGCGCACGATATCGTCGTCCATTCGTGGCCACCACATATACGCTCGAGCCAGAGATTTTGTTCGACTCTCCCCCACATGTCCATCATGCAACAATTTGAGCAGCTTCTCCCGGGCCTGCGGCGGGATGACCATACGTCCGCCCCACATCACACAGCCATCCTGACAACTCAGCTCCCCAATACGCTGCTGGTACGGCCGAAACTCGGCAGGCAGTGCCGCGTCACGCGGCCAACCGTGCTGCGTATAACGCAAAACCGCTGATAGTACTGGGTCTCGGCTCGTCCACAAACGAATCTGAGCTGCCGTGACAGGCGTTGCGTCTAGAAACTGCAACATGTTTACCACCTCTGCAGGAGTCGGTGACGAGCCGTCCGTCACCGATGGTAGCGGCAGCCGGCTTAAACCGTCACAATGACCCTGCTTCGAACCTGGCATGAACTCTAAACGATAATCATAAGCAGCGAGAAGCAACGCCCAGCGCAGCATACGCGCCGAGATCATCTCCGGTAACGGCTTACGCTCTCCCAATAAACCTAATAGCGGCTTGTGATCGGTGCGAATCACAAAGGCACGGCCGGCTAAATAATAATTAAACTTCTTCACACCACTGATCACTGACAAAGCCTCACGATCCGTCTGAGAATAGTTACGTTCGGTTTTATTCAACGACCGCGAATAAAACGCTATCGGGCGCTCTCCTACCGCCGTTTTCTGATTCAGAACTACCCCGATTCCCACCGGGCTAGCGTCACACGCGAGAATCACTGGCAAAGAGGGATCGAAATGCGCCAGTACTGGCGGAAACAAAAGCAACGCCTTGGCGCGACTGAATGCATCCCTTTCTGCAGAGCCCCAGACCCAGGGCTCACCCTGACGCAACAGCTTGTACAGCGGGTACAGCACGGTTGACAAATTCCTCAGGAATTTGCTATAATAATTTATCAGCCCCAACCAGGCCTGCAGTTCTGTGATGTTCCGCGGCTCGGGCGCCCCCCGTATAGCGGACACTTTGTCGTCGGTGGTTTGCACGCCCGCCCCACTAACCGTGTATCCCAAGTATGTAACGGAGTGCACCCCAAAGCAACACTTCGCGCGATTGGCTCGCAACCCCGCCTCAGAGAGCCGACGCAGCACTTCCCGTAGTGCCGCGTTGTGCGTCGGAAAAGACGGTCCGGCGATGATTACATCATCCAAAAATACCGCTACACCTTTTATATCCCCGAGCAGCTTGTCTAACGTCCGCTGAAATAACGATGGAGCAGAGGCATACCCAAAACTCAGACGAGTGGGTCTCAGTAATCCCCTCGGAGTGTTCAAAGTCAATAACTCTCTTGCGTGCTCATCCAACACCAACTGATTGTACGCACTTTTGAGGTCTACTTTAGAAAAGACAGAGCACCCAGCTATTTTCACCAACAGCTCCTCTACCCTGGGTAATGGGTACTGATCGAGATTCGCTACTCTATTCACGGTCAGTCTGTAATCACCGCACAAGCGCA
This sequence comes from Amphibalanus amphitrite, assembly GCF_019059575.1. NCBI lineage: Eukaryota > Metazoa > Arthropoda > Thecostraca > Balanomorpha > Balanidae > Amphibalanus > Amphibalanus amphitrite. The sequence continues at coordinate 312,859 of NW_024882080.1, forward strand.
GGGTACCATCTGACTTCGGCACCACCACAAGCGGCGCCGCCCACTTACTGTCGCGGACTTCCTCCAACAGCCCCAGGCGTATTTGGCGCTCCAGCTCCTCGTCGACTCGCTGGCGGTACGCCAGCGGCACCGGGCGGGCCTTGAAGAACCGCGGCGTGGCGTCGGGATCCACCACGATCGACACCGGCTCGCCCGTGAAGCAGCCCAGCTGATCGTCAAACACCTTGGGGAACTCCTTCAGTAGAGGGTGCAACTGAGGATCGGCAGTCACACCCGACACCCGACAAATGGCCGCCCAGTCCAGGCGAAAATGTGACAGCCAGTCACGGCCGAATAGGCAAGGTCCGTTACCCTTCACAATCACCAGCGGCAGGTTTACAGAGACAGAGCCATACTGCACACACACCAACACCTCACCCAACACAGACAGGGCATCACCACCATACGTCTGCAGTTTGAGTGCACTGGGTTTCAGCACTGGACCCCCCTTTGGCCAGAGCTTTAAAAACTCGGCCTCGGAACACACAGATACTGCCGCCCCAGTGTCCAGTTCAGTTCTGATCGGGCGGCCGTTGAGTTTTACGTCTACGTACAAAGGGGGCCGACGACTATCACGCCCTGTACCAGCTGATTCGTAGAACAGCTGATACACCTCACCGTCCTCGTGAGCGGGCAGGTCCGATGGCTCGTCGAACTCGTCCTCAGCCACCAGATCCAGTCGTCCGCTGCTGCAGGCATCCCGAACATGCCCCATCGCTCCGCACAGGAAACATCTCCGCGATCTGGCCCAGCACCGCGACGGGCTGTGTCGACGACTACGGCAGCGGTGGCAGGGGTGGCGTCGCTCCTCGGCTGCATCTGGTCGCCGGCTCCGCCGACCCGCTCCGCCCCTGTGAGCGGCCGGTGGGCCCGTTCCCCGGGCGCGCGGCGCCAAATCTCCCCGCTCTTCACGGGTGCGGCTCTGCCGCTCTACCCGTCCGACTGCAGCTGGTGGGATGACGTCACAAGCCACGTGACCGTCCTGCGCCGCGGCCAAGGCCGCGGCCGCGCCGGCCGGAGCTGAGCCTCGGGCGATCTCCCTCGCTTGCGATTCAGCTGACTCGAAGGCCCGCGCCGCGGACACTGCGGACGCCAGAGTCAGATCCGGGTAGCTGAGAAGACGCGTCTGGAGACGACCGTCACTGATGCCACAAACAAATCTGTCCCGCAGGTTGTCATCCAGCGCCTCCGGTGTAAACGAGCACCGCTTCGCCAGACATCGCAGCCGGGCGAGAAACTCAGCCACCGACTCGCCGTCAGCCCTGCAGCACGAGTGAAACCGAAACCGTTCCACTATCACCGACTCGGCGGGCTCAAAATGATTGGACAGTACCTCCACTAACTCTGCATACTTGCAATCACTCGGCTTCCTTGGCGAAACCAAATCCTCGAGCAGCCCATAACACTGAGGTCGCAAAACACTCAGCAGTATCGCACGTCGCTTCACCGCGTCCGTGTCTGCCACATCACAGGCGATGAAATACTGCTCCAATCGACGCACAAAACACTTAAAGCCCTCCACTGTCGGGTCAAACTCTGGGGCACGGCCCCACAGCGCTGCCATGACCCCGAAAGGCCCGCGGCAGTTCCCTCGTCGCCACTGTAATAGATCAGAGACGGGCTCTGGGCACGAACTGTTTATTGGCGGCCTTGACCAACGGAGCGGGCACAGATATGGCAGCGGTACAACGGCTGCCATACGAAGGGAGCTTCCCCTATAACATCGGGCACAATTTAACTGGTTTTAACAACATTTTAGAAGGTGGGATAGTCCCTTTAAAGTCGTCGGCACACTGCGGCCTCCTCTTTCACAACAAGTTGTGTTTTATAAAAGACGTTCCTTTCGGCTTTTATTGACTTTAGCCAAAGGAGGTTAGTCAAAGTATGGCCGCAAGCGACGAGGCCCAGCAGTCGAATGTTCGGGGGCTCTGCCCGCTCCGGCCCGGCCACGGCTCGGCCGGCACACAATGTTACACGTCACACATGTACGGTTCTCCAGGGTATTAGTCGTTGGTCGCTCGGCGAGCGGGAGGGCAACCAGTTCCGCCCCTGTATCGCGTGCCCCCTTGCTCCGCCCAGTTACGCACGAGCGTACTCCACGCCGCGTAGTAGCGTGGGGAGGGGAGCGTTAGAATGGTGGCATGTGTAGAGGCTAGAACCGGTTTCCACCGCCATGCCACCGCCCAGCGACATGGAGCGGGGTCAGTGACCAGGGCGCAGGGAAAGGCCAGAGGTCAGCTATAACGTAGAGCTTTGTGTCTCCCTCCCCTCCGCGTGTAACGGCCGCACGACAGCGGCCGGCGGCCGATCAGGCTTGACATGTCAAGGTCACCCGCAGTCAACGGGCTCGGAGGGTTGGTCGAGTGCGCGTCCGTGGCTGACGACAGTCTCTACCATGTGCTATGGTGCCGATTAGTGATGTCAATTACGGAAAATCGGAATACCGATACCAAACCAAATACCAACCAAAACCGTGGAGAAATACCGAAACCAAACCAACTTGGGAACATGAGGAAAATACCAACTTTTTACCGATTTCTTAGCCTCCTAAACATTAGCAAGGGTTCATGATACCAACATAATACCAAACACATTAGCATTGAAATACCAAATACCGAGTTGGTATCGGTTTGGCATCGGTATACCAAAAAGTTTGTATCCGATTGACATCTCTAGTGCCGATAGACTAGGGTGGGTAATAAGCTTTTGTTCAGTGCATATGGCTGCTCGGGTGCGTCATCTGATATGATGCTTTGTAATGTGTATGATACGTTTAAAACCTCGCTGGCAGTGGCCGAGAGGAGAAGAGGGGGCGGGGAGACGGGTGCCGCCTCCACATGTCTATTTGCTGCGAGAGCTGAAATTTTGCAAACCTGACCTTTGATTCCAGCCGACTTTGTATGACAGCAGCTGTATTTTAACCCTCGCTCATATTGGTGTTTTGCCAGCGTCTAGCATAAAGGGGAGGGGGTCCGTTGGACCCCTTTGCCGTTCAGACCCTGATCGAGCTAGAGCTTCGCGGAAAAAGAGCGTATTGCCCGTGACGAGAGGAGGCCGTTGATACACAATTTTAAGGTCCTAGGTCATTTGTTGATAAGTCAATATATACTCAAAAGTCGGGAAAATCGGGACCTGTTAGAGCTTCTTAAAGTGAGGCTGTTATAAGGTTTTGCGGGGGTGCTGATCACGAATTTCAAGTTAACTTTTATCACAGATGATGTTTTCGTGCATCTAGTCCAGGTCGGGTCAGGTCAGGTCAGGTCACATGTTACGAGGGAACCAAAACTACTTAGTAAATGCTCAAACGGTTTCTAAATGCGAAATCAACTCCAAAATCTACCCTAGAAGCATGTAGAACTCGAAGCAGTGAACTAAGGTCATCAAAGGTCAGTGACCTGACTGTCCTTCACGTGACCTTGATACCCACTAGAATCCATGGGATCAACATCCTTTCACATGTTTGATCGCTTAAAGCCACAAAAAGACAATAAACGCGCTCATAATGTGAGCCGAAATACGCTAAATCGCGATTCCGGCCAAACATGGTCTCGGAAAACAGGTCACAAGTCAAAGGTCTTTTGAGTCAGTGTCATAAGAATTTTAAGGGTAGGCGTAATATTGATTAACTTGAGGGTACTGAAAGTTTCGTCGCGAACAGCCGCTTTTTGCGCGAGTTATTTGCGAAAAACTGAGAGTGGGGCGTCTGTTCGACACCCTCTTACAAGTGCGAAGGTTAAGGTCAGGCCGTTGACCAATGACGTCAAAAGTGAACCTCTGTAAGGTCCCAAAATGTAGCGACGTCGCAACACCCTTCGTGCCAGGGGACCTTTCACTGGGTAATGAAGCTTATATGATCTACATAATACTATCTCCTAGAGGCCTCACAACTTGAATGTAGTTATCTCGTATTTTTCTTAAGAGTCACCTGAAGTCAGGTCGGTCACGTAACTTCACGATTATTAATCAATGGGGAAATATGAAAACTGTTATTTTGGCGCCGGGAGCCGTCTAAAGCTATCTCAAGCGCATTAACCCTATTCCTGGCGGGCTCCGCCGGGACAAGAAACTGGCGGGGGGGGGCCGATTCGGCCCCCCCCCCCTGAGATCTCGAGAACGAAGCAAGATAGCGACAAGCGGTAAACGGCATCGGATACGCATGGACAAGGTCTACAATTTTTACGAAGGTCATTTTCAGGTCAGGTCAAAGATGACGTCACAGGGGTCGAAAAAGTCAAAATGGCGGCGCTAGATATGGAGAGTTTTTCTCGAATAACTTTCGAATTAGTCAAGATAGGAACAAACTAAGGGCATCATCGTGATCCTCTCGTCAATCCGCATCGAATGACATATATGTTGACCTCGAAAGGTCAAGGTCAAAGATTGACCTCAGGTCACGTGACCTCGAGGTCATCATGTATATCATTCGATGCGTCTTGACGAGCTGAACACAATGAGACCATCCACGCGTCTGTATCTTGTTCCTGTACGGAGTTATTGGCCAAAAACCTTTGGTGACCTTTGATGACGTCACATGACCTCACAGCTGCCCAACAGCAAAACAGACCTCAAGGTAGTGAAGGTTGATCGTATATGAAGTCATGTATGGTATATGGGGCTATTCCGATCCGTTTTAGTGGTAAAAACAGGGAGTTGATTTTTCCCCCATTGACTTATAATGGGGAGGTCGCGAAACTGACCTGACCTTAGGTCACCGATATCAAAATTCCGAGATATACAAATTGCACATACTGGTACCCTAACTAAAGCCTGAAGAGAAGAAATTGATCGGTCAAAAACTCTAGCTCTGGCGTGATTGCAAACTTTTCTGAGGTAGGGTCACCAAACCGCCTCTGGTGACCTGACCTGAGGTCAGATCAACTCAAAATTTTCAGACATGTTGCGTAGAAGCCTTATAGGAAAAGTCAGAAAATTTGAGCTTCCTAGCTCAACGCGTTTGGGAGAAATAACCAAAAAACCTCAGGGGGGGCTCCTGAGGCCCCCCCCCCGCCAGGAATAGGGTTAATTCGTGATATTATACAATCTTTACGAGCCCCAGCATTTACTTTTGCATTCTTGATCTTAGGCGACTTCATGTATGACGTCACTAAGGTCACAGGAGTTTTCACCAAAAAAGTCCCGATCAAATTGAGCTAGCGAGTCGGGAAGCCACCAAAGGACTTGTGAGGACCTAACCGAATCAAATAAGCGATACGATCTCCTTGGGCCAGCTTCGTGGACTGAGTGGCTCTGCCCTGATCATGACCTGAGGTGAACACCTTAAATTGACCTCAACAAAAATAAAGCGTATACTATTCGACGCGCTTGAGCATGCAAAACTCGATGGTGCCATTACCTTGGCTCTGTATCCACTATGGTGAAGTTGTTTACCAAAAACCGATCCCGCGACTTGGAGCACTTATTCTGACCTCAGAGTTTATCGTTTGACCTGAGACATTCAACTCGGGCAGCAGCTGCTGCATCTCATACGACACACGCGCTCAGTTTTATCCGGAAGGCGCTAGCTCAATTAGGGGCGAAAAGACGGAGAGGGGTCGTAATCGCCCCCCCCCCCCTCGGCCTGGGTATATGCAGAAAACCCAAAAGACTGTTGAGGGTTAAGCACTGAAGTGATATATTATGATATGAGAAGATATAGGTCAAAACAAGTATGCACACGAGCGGGTGTGAATAAAATTGTATTTGAGGTGCCTGCCTTTTTAATTATACGTTCGATTTGCTTTTGTTATTGGTAAGAACAGAGGCAACCAGGAAGAGCGCCCCTGAAGAAAAGGTGGCGCACTTGACGGGTGCGATTTTAAGGTCTAAGGTCAGTCGGGGACCTCTAAGTTCGGGTCAAGCACTCCATGTTAGGGGTAAAAGAATGGGGGCAAAAAAGCATCCCGATTTTGGCAGCATCGTCTTCGTCATGCTGTGTCACGGCACCTATCCACTCCCTCGCCCGAAATATAGTTCCCGTTTTGTATCAGTTCTGGCATAACCCGCACATTATGCTGCATGTTGTTTGTCATGAAAAACAATGCATGTTCAGCTACGTTCTACGCAGTACGCACTAACCTAACCACCATCTCACCATCCATCACTAACCACCATCCCGTTCTGTGCTCCCTTCCACCCCACACGAATCAGCCGAGATACTAGTCAGTCGGGCTAGCGCTATCCTCCCCTCCCTTCCTGACTGCACAGCGCTGAAACCTAGAGCCGAGACTTCCCGACTCCCGAGCGCGACCTCTGACCCCACGCGGTCCGAAGGGTCAGCCGTTGCCTAAGGGCGCGCCGCCCGCCGGCCACCCGGATAGCCTCTGCTGAGTCTCCCTTTCATACACCGTTTACTACGCGCTCGATTCATTCATGATTCTGTGTTTCCGCGTTCCTCTCGTTAGATGGCTCTACTGATGTCATAGGCGATCCCAGGCAGATTGCGGCCAGAATACCCCAAACGGCAGAAAATGAGGTTTTTGGTGAATATCTCGGAAAGTATTTGGCATACAAGGATGCAATTTTACAGTCTAGTGGTAAATGTGCATACACACAATTCGGGTTCATACTTATGCATTTGAACATAATATAGGACCAGATATATCCAAAAAAGCAAAACCAACAAGACTTTTACTGGAGAACCGTACGTCATATCCCGGGGCCAATCAGGAAAGGATTGCCATATTAGGAATTAAAGCTGGGCGGTCGGCAAGGAGGCTAATTGAGAGGACAGGGAAGTTACTTCGTTACATCACAACTGCGAGGTCCTTTTGAAATTTGATTCCAATAAATCATAATATTTCAACTTCAATTACTTTATGGGAAAGGATATGACGTACAACACAAGTTAGTCATATCATTCACAACACAACAACACATAATACAACACCACACGCATACCACAACACATCACAGTACAACACAACATAACACAATATAACACAACACTAGCGATATATAAGAACAGACAAGACGGTCGATGATATTAAAGTCTCGTAGTTGAAGAAGTAGTTATTGTTTATAAGAGTCCACCAGTTCAGTTCAAACTTCACTTCTGGTTGCAGTTCATGTGACTCACTCACCCATTTCTGCCTCTGTCACTCACACCATTGCTCAGTGTTCATACTTTCAGTCTCTATCGAACCATTAAAAGTCCACTGATACTGTACCGGGGCACCGGGGCGATGGGGTCCAGGTGAACAGGTGTCGGGGACACGGTGCTGATGTAGGACGTTCCGCCGGCTGTGGGGTCCCGTGGGCGGCTCTGGTGCTCACCGCGCACCACGAGACCCGGAGGGCATCGAGTGTGTACCCAGTGCCGGGCGGAACGACGTTACCGTTGGACAGCAGAGCACCGAGTTCGGGCGGCTTCGTTGTGTCGCCGACGTCAGGTATTGTCAGCCGACGTCAGGTCTGTCAGCCGACAGCAGCAGCGTCAGCTGATGGCGCCGCGCCTGTGAGGTGTCACCTGGGGTACCCGTTGACCGGCGGCAGCCTGGCAGGTCATCCAGTCTTTTCTCTATTATCGGGGTTACATGAGCACAGTAAATACGTATTTAGCCGCTAATTCGAATTAGGAACGCATTACCGACTCATGTAGCCACCTGCTAGTACGAATCGGCGATCCGATCCGCGGTTACATGAGCAAAGCAAATACGTATCACGATCGGATTCACCGCTAATGCGAATCAGGAGCGTACTACCGACTCATGTATCCACCTGCTAATACGAATCGGCGGTCCGAACAAAATCCGCTGAGAAAGAGGCTTAGAAGCGAATAGGACCAAGATACGTATTACAGGAACTATTTCTTCGCAAAAAGAAACATTAAAATGCAAAATAATAGATATTTTTTTCATTTTCTTCTTTTGAAATAATATTTAAAAAAATATGTCGGTATTTTGCCAAGTTTTCAACACTAAATATAGTGAAAACCAAATAGTAAATATCCACATAATTTCAGTTGAAACATTTTTCTGACAGCACTACAGACGAATCAAGAGAGGCAATTGCCCAATGAGTCAAAGCAAGACAACTTTATGTTCAACTTTTTTTTGTTAAGTTAATTGAGAATGTTTTGAGCAGATTAAATGCAAAAAAGACGTAAGATAATAAATTTTTAATTTAGTCACCTCTATTGTTACGGAAGTGCGCCACATTTGTATGCTATTCCGTTTGTAATGCGCATCGGGCCGAGAGCCAAACTAGATCCGTTTGACGTCACTGATACGAATTTGCTCATGTAGTCGGTGCACTGAATGCGTTCTTGGGGAGCTGATGCGAATTAGCGTAGTGCGTATTTGGAACGGATCGCTCATGTAACCGAAACGTCCGAGGCACACGATTCGGGCCGTATTTCACAAGAACTATTCTTTGCTGACTGGAAGCGTCAAAATGCAAAATACTTTACAATTTTTTTTATTGGCTGCCTCGTAGAAAATAGCAAAAAAATGTTGGTATTTTGGTTTAGTCTTTGCATGTGAAATAAAATGAATGAAATATTTTGATAGATAATTTTTTCTGACCACCCTGCTGTCGCTGCATGGCGAATCAGTGCCCACTGACTTAAAACAAGAAAACTTTGTTTTCATTTTTTGATTTCATGTTAATTTTAAATGTTTTTGAGCCTATCAACTGATATAAGTATTTAAAATTTAGCTCAGTCGTCCCGGTAAATGCCGCAACTGCGCCATGACTGTACGCTAATCCTATTCCGTTTGTGATGCGAATTACCGGCCGTCGAGGAGTCAGCCCGGGTGAGCCAAACAAGATCCGTTTGACGTAGATAAAACGAATTAGTCTCATGTAACCGGTGCCGTAGATCCGTTTGTGGGGAGCTGATGCGCATTAGCGTAGTGCGTATTTGGAACGGATCGCTCATGTAACCCCGGTATATGACCGGCTGCGACCTCGGCGCCAGTCAGCCTCTGTGGTGTCTGGCGGCCCCCGGGGCCCGGTTTCATATCTCTCGGTTCGATAGGCTGGTCTCTTGTTTCTGCCGAGACAAAGAAGACGAGCGGCAGTATCTTATGGGCGGTGACAGATGGGGAGCCAAGTCAGGTGTCTGTCGTGTCCTCCAGGGCTGGTGTCGGTCGTTTGGTCCGGTGCAGAGTCGTCATGAGTCGAGTCGGGGGTAGGATTTATGTCAGGGGATGAGAAGTCGGGGTGGACAGAGGGGCTGAACGTCAGACATCGGGCGTACTTTACGGTTAGAAGCACTAACGCAACCAACGCCGCTGTTGTGGTGACCGACACTGAAGGAATAACTACTGTCCTAAAGTAATGACGATCCCTAACTTTGAGTATTTTAATCCGTTGCTTCAAAGCAGAGAGCATTGTTGCCTTCATCTGCATCGGCGGCATATTCTCTAGCGCATCATCAAAATGTACATCCTCAGCAATGCTGGCAGTAACACGCTGCCATACGTCATTAGACATTAAGCTACGGTTCATCTGTTGAAGCTGGTACGGCTCAATATGGGAATCAGTGCGGTAATGGGTGGGAAGCTGGAAATGGAAATTCGAAGCTGCACAACCGAAATCCAATGTTACTAACGTCAAAGGGGACACAGTCGTCACAACTTTGGTCTTGTTCATAACGTCACCGTTTTTACAGCTGATCTGTAGGTCAAGCGGGTCCACACTAATGACTATCCAATGTCCGTTTCCTATGTACTCTGCAGTCGGGTCACTACTTTGGTTCACGCGAATAACGTTGTCACAAAAACGGTCAACTTTGTCAGTCTGGTTGGTCAACAAGGCAGTGACACACATCGTCGAGGTCAGCACATTGCTCTCTGGTGGAGACCGCCTCCTCGAGGTGGAGAGTGGAGACGGCGGAGGCTTATCCCGACGCCGTCGCCGAGCTGGTGCCCCCGGCCCGGTGCATCAAAACGGTCTCCAAAAGTGCCCCTTCCGAGGGGTGCTCCTGGCGGCGGCTACCACCACCGGCCGCCGCTGCATCGCTGCGCCAGCCTCTTCTGCACTCTGCTTCTTCCCTTCACCGCTCTGGGGCAGCGTCACGCCCACCAGCAGGCCTGGAGCCGCGCGTCGCGCGGCTCGGCCTGCTGAATGATTAGCGCCCGGGCTGCGCCCCCCGCCGCGACCGACGGCGACGGGGAGGCGCGAACTGGTCGGCCGGGCAACCGCCGCCGTCGAGCCCGCAACCGCCGATACCGCCGTAACCGTGCACGGAGAAGTCTCCTCACCATCATGGTGTGGAACACGGAGGGCCTCCGCCCGAAGATAGCGGAGTTGTCACCCTGGCTTTCGGAAGCACGAGTGGACGTGATCGCGGTCCAAGAGGGTCAGTTCCCCAAGACGGCACCAAGGCTGCCTGGCTTCCAGCCCCCAGTCGTGGCGCGCCGCACAAGAGGCAGAAGAGCTGACGGCCCCGTGAAGGGTGGGGACGTTGCCATATACGTCCGTGATGGTACCCACTTCACGACTCTGAGTGGCCCCTTCAAGCCCAGTGTGGATGACACCACCGAGATATGTGGCGTTCGCCTCATCGGAGCACCCGATCTCGAGCTCATCAACTTGTACCGCCCGCCCATCCGCCCGGATGAGTCGGATGATCGTCAGGACAACTTCGACCCGAGTCAACTACCCTGCGGCGACAACACCATCGTTGCCGGTGACGTCAACGCTCACCACCCGCTGTGGGACGTCAACTGCGACACTGCTGACGAGGTCGGCGAGAGGATCGCCACCTGGCTGGATGACATCGGCTGGACGACCCTCAACGATGGCCGGCCGACATTCAGCAGCTACCGCTCCGGGAGCCAGACAGCCCCCGATGCGGCGTTCTGCAGTCCAACCCTGTCGCGGCGGGTGACATGGAGCGTCGGGCCCGATCTCGGCAGCGACCATCTCCCCCATGCTTCTGACAGTCCGGACCGGAGGGGCCGCCCCCCAGAGGATCAGGAAGACTAGATGGTCCTTCAAGAAAGCCGCCTGGTTGGCCTTCCAAGACGAGTGCGAGGCTGCCTTCGCGGAGGCGGGGCCGGAACACGAGTCTGTTCAGGAAGCCGCTACCAGGTTCCACCAAGTGCTTCAGCAGGCGAGCGTGCACCACATCCCAAGAGGAGCACGCGCAGGTGCTAAGCCGTGGGCCCTGGATCCGGAGCTGGAAGAGGCGGTCGAGGCCAGACGCGCGGCACGGCGCGACATGAGGAGCGGAGACCGCGCGGCCAAGGAGCGATGGGTGGCAGCGAAGCAGAGGGCAGCGTCGATTGAGCGCCGTGTCTCCCAGCAGCAGTTCAGGGACTTTGTGTCGAGCACCCTCAACAAACACCAAAGCCTAGGACGCGTGCACAAAACGCTGAAGAAGTGGGAGGGCTCCACAGACGACCAACACAGAGCTGCCGAGACCATGGAGGACAACGGACGCACCCTCGTGACGGACCGCGAGAAAGCCACAGCCTTCAACCGCACATACGCCACCGTGTCCAAACAGGTGCGGAACCCGAAGGTAGACCGTGACGCCAAGAGAAGGCTGAAGGCTTCCAACGTCAGGACCTGCAACGAGTGCCGCGGGCAGAAGACGGGCTTCTGCTCACCGTTCACTGAGGAGGAGCTGACGCGCCAGATCTCCCAGGCGCAACTACAGAAGTCCCCGGGCCCAGACGACCTGTGCAATGAACACGTCAAGCACCTGGGTCCGAGAGCGCGCCTCGCCCTCCTCAGCCTCATCAACGCATCGTGGCAGGCCGGCGTTGTCCCGCGTGAGTGGCGGCGCGCCGTCATCGTGCCCATCCCCAAGTCGGGCAAGGACCCGAGGAAAATCGGCAGCTATCGGCCCATCGCGCTCACCTCACACATCGCGAAGCTGGCCGAGCGGGTTATCGCGACCCGACTCACCCACCTCGTCGCGGAACGACAGCTCGTCCCGCCCGAACAAGTCGGGTTCAGAGAGAAGCGCGGGGTCGAGGACGTCATCGCCCGACTCACACAACAAGTCCAGGACGGGTGGCAGAAGAAGCCGTGCCCACCCTCCAAGAAGCAGGTTCCGGATGGCGAGGCGGCCCAGAAGTATGTGCTGGTAGCCTTTGACTTCGCTCGCGCGTACGACAAGGTGGACCACCGTCTCCTGAGAGCCCGCCTCGCAGAACTGGGGATCCCGGCCTGCGCCAACACCTGGGTGTGGCACTTTCTGCGAGATCGGAGAGCCTGTGTGGAGCTGAACGGCACGAGGAGCGAGGAACGGGTGTACCGAGCGGGACTGCCCCAGGGCAGTGTCCTCTCTCCGACCTTGTTTTTGTTGTGGTCGGCCCCACTCGCGTCAGCCCTCAGGCGTCTCCCAGGAACAACACCGTTCATGTTCGCGGACGACACCTCGGCCCTGTGCTCGGGCAACACCATCGCCGTGGCTCGGGAGCGGGCGCAGCTGGCGGCCACCTCGCTCGTCAGGTGGGCCCGCCGCAACAAGATGGAGGTCGCGGGCGAGAAGACCCAGCTCCTCGTCCTCTCCCAGAACCCCCGAGACGCCGCCGATTGCCACATCCGCGTGGCGGGCCAGCTGGTGGAAGGGGGAGCCGAGCTGAAGTTACTGGGAGTGACTCTCGACAGGACGCTGGGCTTCGGCGCACACTGTAGGAGCCTCCGCCGGCGCGTCCGACCCCGCACCGCCCAACTACGACGCCTCACCGGCCGCAGCTGGGGACTCAAGGAGCAGCAGTTGCGCGCCGTGGCCAATGGCTACGTGCGCGGCGCCCTGGAACATGCGGCTGCTGCCTGGCTGCCGGCAACGTCAAAAACCAACGTGGAGCTACTGGACCGAGAGATGCGCGCCGCGGCCCGAGTGGTCACGGGCTGTATCCGCTCGGCGCCCCATCACGGCGTCATGGCTGAAGCCGGGATCCTCCCCGTATCGGCCAGGCGCCCAGCACTGGCGGCGCGCATGCTGGCGAAGGCCGCCGCCCTGCCGCCGGAGGACCCCCTGCATCAGCTCGCCATGGACGACCCACCGCGGCGGCTCAAGCTGATCACCGGCTGGCGGGAGGTGGGCCGAGAAGTCCTGCGGGAGCTGCGGGTAGAGCTGCCAGTCGAGCCCCTGCTACCGAAGAGGCCACCGCCGTGGACACCGAGCGGACCCATCACATTCAACGTGGGGATCGGCGCTCTTCCCGCAGGGGCCGCCAACTCGACCAAGAGGGAGGCGGCGCTGCAGCATCTCGGGTCCCTGACACAGTGCGCCATCTGGGCATGGACCGATGGCTCAGCGAGCGGTGGAGTGTTCCGAGGAGGGGCTGGCGCCCTGATCATCGGAGCGGACGACAGCCGCACCGAGCTTCGGATCCCGGCGGGCACCCTCTGCTCCAGTTTTAGAGCAGAGATGGTAGCCCTGCAGAAGACCCTGGAGCACATCATCGAGAACGAGAGTGGTACGGATCCGGTCATCATCTGCACGGACTCCATGTCGGCCGTGGCCGCCCTGAGGGAGGGCCCGTCGGCCCAGCGGTCTGCCCGAGGAGCGACGGTGTGGCAGCTGTTACGGGAGGCGACAGCTGGGGACCGACCGGTCACCCTGCAGTGGGTACCATCCCACTGCGGGATCCCGGGCAACGAGGCCGCCGACACACTGGCGAACGAGGCTGCGGCTCTGGCGCAGGAGGACGTTCCGCTCGACGTGGAGACCATCTACCGAGCAGCGGTCCGTACTGCAAGAGACCGCGCCGCCAGGGAGAGGCCGTCCTACCCGGACCCGGAACACAAGGCCGCGACCGGTTGGTACCGTGAGCTGATGGGCACAGGGTACCCACCGCCAATCTCCAACATGGACAGGACGAGTGCAATCGACGTCCACCAGATCCGAACTGGGCGATGGAGCGGCTCCGCCCAGTTCCTCCACGAGATAGGAAGGAACCCGTCCGTGGACTGCCCACAGTGCCGCAGTCTCGGCTGTATCGCGGCCCGCTGCAGGCTCTGTGGAGAGGAAGCCGACACACCGAGGCACATTCTCCTGACATGCCCGGGGATGATGGGGGTCCGCCTCCGGACCCAGGCCATCGGCAACATACTGCCGACCCCAGAGGAGGTTCGGCGCAGCGATGTGGTGGCGGCCCTGGTGGCCGCCTTCAGGGCCCTCCAGAGCCACTAGGCTACACCGCGGCTTCGCCGCGGCTGCGGGGACCGACAACAACAACAACAGGTCAGCACATTCATGATAGGTCGTCGAATGGGACAGAACGGTAAACGTCTTCGCAAGTACAGTTGAATGTCATCGTCATCAATGAACATAAACTTCAGCGAGTCCTGAGATAGCGCAATGAATTTCACGGGCTCAATATCATAGTTGGCGACTACGGCCTGACTGCCAGTCACTTTCGGTACGGGTACGTTGAAGACTTGGAACACGTTAGTGTTGCTGAACGGAGATCAGGGGGATAGTCACAAGAACAGATACACCTTTAGTTGTTCTAATAGTCCGGGTATGAGAGATAGAGAAGTACTGGTCGGTGTCCAACGGGGAGAATGGCAAAGCTAATTCCCGGGGCAGGGTCTTCTGAATGCCTTCCAAAATTCCTACGAAACGGCTAGGGGGAAGCAGTGATCTTGGTAGAATGCCGTTTTCGGCCAAACTGAGGATAGTTTCCATATTCATAATACTTTTACGAAAGTCACGAATGGAGGTGCCGAGGTCAGCAAATACCTCGTCCATCCGAGACTCCAAGTTAGAAGCAAAATAGCCGTTGAGAACGACGTCCTTGAGTCCACCTATTTGGTCAGTCAAGTAGTTTGTCGAGTTAATCAGTCGGTTAATAGTCTGTCGGTTCATGTCTATGTCTACAATAGTCTGGTTGATCATAGTCACGCTACTGTCAATCACGTCCAACACATCGTCCTGAGCGTCAGTCAACTCATTCACACGAGACAGAATGTCCTGGATTTCCGTGGTCGTCGCAGTACCGAATAAGGATGAGAGGGCATCACCAACAAAGGGTAGAAGAGCACGTTTCCTACGGTTTGAGCTAGGTGTCTGCAAATGCTGTAAAGCAGCAACGGTAATGTTCAGTTCCTGATCTAGTAGATCCGTTTCATGCATGAACTTTCCCCAAATGCGTTGTATCAGGTCAATACGCTCATGTTGGCGGTGCTGCGCAAAACGACTAGTAAATCTGTTTTTGAACACTTTAACACGGTACGTTAGTTTTTGCACATAAGTCCACGATGTCTGCGTCTGAATGGGAAAATGTAAAGTCCAATGATTGAACGAGGCAAAGAGGGTTCCACGGGGCAAGAAAAGTACGTTGGCGTCGACAGAGCATAGACATATGAGGGAGAGAAGAGGATAAAACAGATTCGTCCACATCTGCAAACACACAACAATTCATGAGTTAGTATGGGTTAGACACTGGGTTGTCGTACAGACAACACGTCAATATCAACGTAAATTACACTTGACGACATTCCAGCCGTCCGAAACATCCGTTACATCTGACATACTAGCCAGTGTACTAATAACGGCACATAACGGCATTCTAGCCGTCCAAATCATACGTTACAACTGACGTCCTGGTCAGTGTACATAGCATACCGCTCAGGCACGTCTGCCATTTGACGGTACCGCGGCAGCGTCCTCTCGGTTAGGTAGCGCTGCGATTTGATGCATGAGCTCCTGCATCATGTCCAAACTACGTGCTAACATGTTTTTAGTAGGGTTAGTAGCACTCACACTTTTCACACATTCACCGGCTGACTGTTCCATATCAGAATCCACGTCTGACTGCCCATGACAAGCCCATGACAAGAAAATTTCGACGGGGAGGTTTGAGTTTCTGAATCGGACGACAGTGACTCAGAGAGAAAACGAGGCCTCTTGACACGAACGTGCGGCATCACGTCAAGCTCATATTGTTTTGCCTTTTAATTTAAAATCATTACGAGGGCAACATGTTTAGGTGGTTCTGCAATTCGTTTGGACGTGTCCGATTTGATCACATTTCACGCTAATTGGCCGCCCGTCCTTGGTCTATGGGTACCACGATGTACCGCGTGGTACCTGCCTTGCATTTGTGACCGACTGTGGCGGTCGGATAATATCTAGCATGTTGCCAGATGGCCTGGGTTGATGGGCATTGAGGCTGGGCAGCCATTACGAAACACGTTAGTCAAAACACTATAGGTTACCCAACACACAAATCAACAAATACAATTTAACAAATGCAAAGTTGCAACACAAGACAATAAAGAGATGTGATCGAATTAGTTTTACGGAAAATAGGAAAGAAAACCGACTGACTGATGACTGACGAGTAGTAGTAGAAGATGACGTACCGTTAATGTTGATGAAGAATGAAGAAGAAGAATTTGAAGAAGAAGCTTGTAGTCCCGACGTATCCGGGTCTCACGGCGCCAATTTGTAACCTTTGGCTCGTGATAGTAAAAATAAAACCTGAATTCTCGCGTTGTGTTTTATAAAAGAAGACGTTCCTTTCGGCTTTTATTGACTTTAGCCAAAGGAGGTTAGTCAAAGTGTGGCCGCAAGCGACAAGGCCCAGCAGTCGAATGTTCGGGGGCTCTGCCCGCTCCGGCCCGGCCACGGCTCGGCCGGCACACAATGTTACACGTCACACATGTACAGCCCTCTGCAGACTGCGTGGTAGGTATTCTTTTTTCGACAAAACCGAGAATAACGCGAATACTATGCTATCGGCCACTCGGAAATCGTAACAGCAAGAAACGCGATACTCCGCAGCTTAGATTGGCATCATCACCGTATGCATTTTCCATCCAGTTTGGCAACAAAGCCCAAAAGTTTATATTTGCCCCTAAAACGAACTTTTACATTTTGTTGCCACACAAAGCGTGTACTTTGTTTAGTGATAGGCCCAATCGAAGGAGTGGAGCATGATGCATCTATTTGCAGTGAGTTTTGACCGACTGATAATATGGCTTTTGAATTATTATCAGTTTTGTCGGAAAAAGAATGCCTACCACGCAGTCTGCCGAGGGCTGTACGTCATATCCCGGGGCCAATCAGGAAAGGATTGCCATATTAGGAATTAAAGCTGGGCGGTCGGCAAGGAGGCTAATTGAGAGGACAGGGAAGTTACTTCGTTACAGGGTGACCTGAAGCCATCAGAAAATACAGTCATTGCCATGGACGACGAAAGTTATTTTCCGTTTCATTGCCCGGAAGTCCAAGCAAATAGAGGTAATACGGAAAACAAAGAAAATACCGCACCAGAAGTCAGATATCAACGCAAGGAGAAGTACCCAAAGAAGGTGATGGTTTGGGTGGTCATTTCCACGGCTGGGATCAGCCAAAGTTTCATGGCATACAAGAGTGCCATGAATGGTGAGACACACCGAAAGCAGTGCCTTCCTCGGTTAAAGGCCTTCGTTGAGAAACACCATGCTAAAGAAAACGTGATCTTTTGGCCAGATCTGGCCTCATACCATTACGAAAAGTCCGTCCTGGAAGAGCTGGAGAGGCTTCATATAAAGGTCGTTAAAGGTAGTGTGCCACCTTCCAATGATTTCCCGTTTTATTTTTCCTAGGATAAGAAGCTTCTGTTTTTACCTAATATCGCAAAAATCGAAAATGGGCCTGGAATAGTCCCTTTTTTGCCTAAAAGTTTATCGGTTTTTCGATATGTATAACAACTGTAGTGGGCTGACCTGCAAACAGGCGTCGGCAACAATCGCGAATGCGGCGCACATGTGACAATAAGCAAAGGTCATTATAGAGTTACAATGTACGGGAATGAGTTTTCAGCTGTCTAATCGTAGACAACGCAATGTCGAACTTAAACTGTAAGCCTGTATTGGTATTGTTTCTTTAATTTGGCTGTCGAACATTAATTAATGGTTTGAAATATGATTTTATGTAAAATAATTGATATGAAACAGCCGTCTCTTAAGTTATGACCCCATTTCACCACACGCAAATGGAAGAAATGACAATGATCAGCTGACGCATTTTTCTTGGCCGAAGTCAGAGCGCGCGGCCCGACGCACCACGCGTATTTGGAAATTCCGACCTCGACGAGCATCAGAAGCCACCTAACAGGCGTGTTCGAAACCGCAGGAGATGATGATGAACGGGTTTATCGAAACTTGATTGGATGAGCCTATCGGTAATAGCGATTTTAGTGTGTGCATTTTTTGTTCATAGTGGTGTGAAATGTGGTTGGGGTACGACCGACAACCCGTCGGGGCGAATTTCGCACTGGGGTACTCAAAATTTGAAGAATTTAAGGCGTTTCCATTAGTTTTGAAGGTATGGATGAGTTCTAAAAATCCGGTTCTCCTTATCCGGGTCATTAACTCCATATGGTCCAAGAAAGCTGGCACACTACCTTTAAACGAGACGAGAACCCACCTGCAGTGCCTCAACTCCGACCAATAGAAAAGTTCTGGGCTTCGCTGAAGGCATCAGTATACAAGGATGGCTGGCAGGCAGAAAATGAACAGGAACTCCAGTCACGAATAGTCAAAAAGCTGAAGGAAGTTCCCGCGGAAGTGTGCCAGAGGCTGATGGCACAGGTGAAGAGTGAAGACAAACGTCCGCCGTGTGTCTGACGAAGGCCACCAGGCGCTCCTGCGGCTCTAGGTCTAGTAGAGGACAGTGCACCGAGTGTGTTGGTGTGATCTTCATATATCTGAGTTGCTCAGTATGCAAAATACAAGCTCCTGCATTTTGTGTCAATTTTTAGTTGTGGACCTTTATTGAAACACGAGCGCCAGCTGCGCCGCGCTTGAGCGCAGCCATATCCTGGGATAAATTTTGGTATATAGTTGTGAGCTCCCGATTCTAGCTGTTTTTCTAGATGATATAGTATACTTCTAGTATATACTAGGAAAAAACTTTGGAGTACCCGACTCTTTAGTGCCCTGAGTAATATAAAATCTGGCCTGCCAAACATATGGCCAGTCAGGCCCAAACCAAAGCGGGATGACAATAGCAGATGTCAAAGCGATACTGTATCAGCAGAAACCATTCAGATGGCAAGGAAAATGCCGTGTGTTGATGTTTAGATGTATAAAGGAAACAAGAAGGAAAGAAGTCCGGAAAAGGGAGGAAAGATCCTTTATCCCTGCCTCAATGTTGAGGGGGCGCCGCCCCCTCGGCTCTCAAGTTGGGGGGGGGGGGGCAAGCGCCCCCGTTGCCCCCCCCCCCCCCCCTGTTTCCGGGTCTATGCCTCGGCAACAGTTAAAAACAAAGCTTCTCCCAAATTTGTCGACACTTTATCCAGGGGTGGACAATTGTGCTGAGTTGGGGTAGACCGAGTCTTCCCAATTCCACGCTGGCTGCGCCGGCTTCGCTTTGGAGCCGCACCAGACAGCAGAGGTCAAGGTCACCGCCAGGGCGGCGGAGGATTTGCTGCGCCCGTGCAACCCCAACTCGGCATAGTTATTTCTCCACCCCTGACTTTGTCCCATCGTACGGACATTGGGTGCCTGCTGCCACCAGTGACGTCATAGCATGTTGATATTTCAAGACACAATTTCCGGGTACTTACCGTGCACGATTTGAAATATAATATTTTTTTCGGTAAGAAACTCTTGGCCAGACGATGAAGCTGCCAAAACTCACGTGAGAGCTTCGATAATGAACTTGGAGCCAGCGTCCTTTTGAAGAAAAAAAAAACGAACTACAGTCCCGCTCACATGGTATGCTATTTGTAAGTTACTAAGGTACTGCCGTCGATTTGCCTAGTCACTAGCACCAACATGTTTTCGGTGGTAGGGCGGTGCCGTCGGCCGCCGCCGCTCAGTGAGGCGTGGCGAACAGCAGACTGGCGGCCGGCGCCGCGGCGGCCCGCTCCGGCGAGACCGACCCCAGTCGGTCACGGATGTTCTCCACGATCAGGCTCATCGCAACTGCAACAGGACAAACGGTCAGACGGCTGTGAGCAGCTGGACAAACGGTCAGACGGCTGTGAGCAGCTGGACAAACGGTCAGACGGCTGTGAGCAGCTGGACAAACGGTCAGACGGCTGTGAGCAGCTGGACAAACGGTCAGACGGCTGTGAGCAGCTGGACAAACGGTCAGACGGCTGTGAGCAGCTGGACAAACGGTCAGACGGCTGTGAGCAGCCGGCTGGGCCAACTGGTGCACGGCCAATCCTTCAGCCGGCCGAGCCAGCAGGCGCCCTGCGCGGCTCGTCTTTGTTGGCCGATTCATCCCCGCTCATATCATTAACCCGCGCCGGGCCGGTGCTCTGAAATTCCGCGCCGGGCTGGGGGGTGTCTGAACACCCCCTTCTTCTAACTCGGCTCCTGAGCCACGTAGCGACACGCGGTAAGCGGCAATCGAAAGAACGCCCAAAATAAGGACGAAAACACTTCGGTAATTTTTTGGGTCAGGTCAAAGGTCAGGTCAGCAGAGGTCACCAAAGGTAACATTTTGGAAAACTGCCGACAGCTATCTCGGGAACCGATAGAGCTCATGGTGTGTCAAAAGTGGAAATAGCCGCCCGGCTTTAGTTCGCCAGCCTTGTCAATAGATGGCAGTACCACAATATGGGCAGCGGATCGTGCAATTGACGTCAAATTTTCGTTATCTGCTAAGAATTGAATGGCGGATCTTTTCATGCAAGAATCAAGTAAATCGGTCCACAACTTTTCTAGCAACAGAGATATGAAGTCAAACACCCTGCCAGAGCGGCGGCGCGGCGGCCGGCGGCAGCCGTTACGCGCCGCCTGGGAGACTGGCGGCGCTGAACGGTTCCGAATTGGCACTGCACTAAAACCTGTTAACTGCTTGGAATAGTTATTATAGCAAAATTTTCATTCAAGTGAGGAATAACCAAGGGCAGGAAGGATGTATGCTTGTGTGCGTACTATGTAAGCCAAGAACCTGCATTAGCAGATACTCGCTAATATTAGATCCAGCCAAGTCCAAACGCATTCCAGGTGATGTGTTTCTGATGGGTCAACAATATTTATCGTTCGAGGGCGGATACAGTTTTAACAATACAAAAAATATTTTTGCACAGCTCTATTCCTTTAATAATTCTCTTCAACGCCTCATTCCTAGTTAAGCGAATTAGCCCACCCTGGTTGAATAAATAAGGCGATTTCGCCACAAGGGCGCGGAAAACCGACCGAAAACGGCCTCGCTCAACGTTAATTTGGGCATGCAGACTCTTAAAAACTCGCATTGGGCGGGTAGGGTTTCCCAGGTATTGGCTCCAAAACACCGTATTCGGCTCCCGAATACGTCCAAGTGACCCGCCACGTTCCTAGTTAAGCTCTAATTAGATCAAGTGACTCATAGGGAGCGAAAAAGCGACAAAAAGCATGAATTTTCCTATGGCGGCTGGCTGCCGGGTTGCCAGACGGCGCACCGGCTATTTCCACTTTTGACACACCATGTATAGCGCCGCGGAAAAGCGCATTCGATAGCCCTTTTACAGACCTTTCTGAGTTATGTTCTCAGATTTGACCTCAGGCCAACGGTTTAGCCTCCAGAGGGCAAAAACTCCAAAAATAGCCGTTTTTACGAAAAACGTTTTTTCGGCAATAACTTTTGACTCGAGAGAGCCATGACATTACTTTTGCCAGCATCGTGTTCCTCTCGTCGAGACGCGTCGAATGAACTATAATTTGACATTGAAAGGTCAACTTGTAAATTTGACCTCAGGTCAAGTTTATGACCTGACCGGGAAAGGTCATGTTGCATATCAGTCGATCCGCAACGTCGAGCCGAACACATCTAAGGCGTTTTCAGCGCTCTAGCACGCCTCTGTGGCAGAAGTTATTAGCGAAAAACTGTTAGATTCTGTTCGTGACCTGAGATGACCTCGGGGACATACCGAGGGGTCACAGTTGCCATTTTCCGGTTCAGTGTGTCAATCTTACCTACGTCTCGATGCTTGAGAGTGTCTAGAATAGCGTTCGTGCAAAACAGACGCTTTTTAATTTTCTCCCATTGACTTATAATGGAGACTGGAGAGGCCGTAAAATTGACCTGACCTTAGGTCACCGATATCAAAATTCCGAGATAAACATTTTGTAGATAATGTTGCCCTTATCAATCGCTAAAAGTTTCAAGGCAATCGATCAATCGGTGTAGCTATGACGAGCATTCTTATTTTTTCTGAGGTGAGGTCACTTGGCGTGACCTGGTGACCTGACCTAAGGCGACCTGGGTCTGAAATTTTCACAACATGTGCGGAAAAGATGCACAAACAGGTGTGCTAAAAACGGCGGCGCGGAGGCGCCGCCGTTTTTGAGATATCTGCGGAAAACTGCAGGGGCGGGGGGTGTTCAAACACGCCCCCCGGCCCGGCGCGAGTTAAAGTGGTGTCACGTGGTCGGCTGCGCCCGCCGTCCCGCCGACCGCAGCGCACAGCCAGCTGACAAACGCTCCCAGATGGCGGCCGGCTTATTGTATCGTGCAGCGCCCGCCGCGGCGCACACACCCAGCGACGCCGGTGGGCGCACCTCGCTCCGCCCGCAGTGCAAAAGGAGGGGCATAAACTTCTCTGTCGGTGGGGATAGAGGGCAGCAGGGAGCGGGAAAGAAAGGGTTACGTCGGCACCGACGATTGGCTGTTTTGCCCCGGGCTTTCCTTGCGCAGCCGCCAGCCGGCGCCACCGTCGGAAGGCCGGCCATGCTGATTGACAGAGGCGTCGCCAGGTGAGAAGCAATGGAGAGTCGTTCAGTCGACGCTGGACCAGAGGGTGTAGCGCTCTTATAGTAGGTGAATACCATCGCTGAAAGTTTTGCAACAAGCGGCAGGTGCTCCGAAGGACGTATTCTAATGAACAAACGAATAGGAAATTAATATTCAGCTCCTAAAACTAACCCAAAAATATGTAATTAAAAAGTCAGCCCAGATGGGCAACGATCAATGCACTTGACCTGACCCTGTATGTGACCTTGATACCTGCCGTAGTCCAAGGCACAAACATAACGTTCTAGGTTGGCACGTTTCTATTCACAAAAAGTCTGGTAGTGGTAGCGCATGATGTACATACGTCGGACCGCCATTTAGGTCTGTGATGGTCTCTATAGAGGTCAGAGGCCAAGGTTCTTTTGGGAGTTTGCAGATCCTTGTCTACAAGTGCCAGGGTTCTGTTATGGACACGATGTGGAGTTTATTAAGGTAATAAGTGAATGAGGACTTAACTCTACAAGAAATCGTTTTTGTCGAACGATTTCTTGTGGAATAAAGTCCTCATTTACTTATTACAGTGCCAGAGCTAGTACGTAGGGTGAATGAAAAGTTTTGAGCCTATAGTCAAAATTGATGTGAAAATGATCAATAACATGTCAAAAAATTGTATTGGTTCTTTAGTTTACCAAAGAGAAACAAAAGAGAAGAGAAGAGTTCTCTCTCTCTCAAAACAAAAGAGTTTTGAGCCTAACATAGCTGCAGGTGACGCAGATTAATGAAACTTTGGTCACATATTTTGCCAGTATTTAATGTGAAAGTTTGAATGTGCTATCGTCAGTAATACAGAAACACTGCCCAATTGATCATTACTTATTGAATGACCTAATTACGGAGCGAGCGAAGCCAGCGGAGTCTTTCCCATATATGGGAAGGACTCCGCTATATATCCGCTATATACCGGGTGGCCCAGAAAAAACGTTCCCAACTTTAAATCAATATTTCTCAGAAAGTGATAAAGATACAACACTGAAACTTCGAATAGTTAATGCGGCACACATTTTCAGTAAATGGTGTGATTTTCATGGTGTTCGGTAAATTACTTTTTAAACGGTTCGTGTTTCAAGCATGCCATGTAAAAATTACTTTTTCGCTCCGATGTTACTCAAAAATGTGAGTGAACAGGTCACTTTCACCCCTCGGCACCACGGCCTAGAGCCATGGCTGCTACTGGCAGCTAGTCTCATTGATGGTTCGGGTCTCAGGATGACACATTCCATCAGGCAACCACGATGGCTCTGTGCCAGTGGCATCGGAAGAAGTTTCCAGTTTTCTAACCATCTTGTGGCTCAAATGCTTTCCTGGCGGACATTCTTGGGAAAAGGTAGCTTTTCAACCAGTTTTCTTTTTTTGTCATCTGCTGGCAATGTTGTTTTTCATAAAATGTTATGTGGTCTTCTGGCACAGGAACTAGTCTGTTTTAGTTTGTTTTCCTTATCCGGTCGATTTACTGTTTGATCTACTGAAAGGAGGGTAATCAGCAGTAATCCATGCACCGTGCCACGAATCATGATTTGGTGTTAAAACGAATGGCATCCATGAGCACCATTTTGGCTCAGTATTTGAATATTTGGCACATAAGTGAGACACAAATATTTAAGATAAGAACATACGTGTTGGTTTCATTCACATGCTCTATTTTTCTATTCTTTTTTTTATAACATGGGGCGTCTAACCCAATCATCACTATCGTTTGACATCGACAAAAAAAGCAAAAACGTCTTGCTTAATTCAACTCAAGATTGCCAGCTTGAAAATGATGGTATAGTGTTATAATTTAGAATACCAATGCGCAAAGAAATGACGCAAACTTGCTGAAAATTTTGTCTCGTTATTTGCACTCGAATTTGATATATAGGCCTCCAAAGTTCGGAACGTTTTTTCTGGGCCACCCGGTATAACGGTTTCTTTCGCATATATGGGAAAGAAACCGTTATATATAACGGTAAAAGATCAGTATGAGCGGCCCGGCCTGGCCCGACCCGACGTGTAACGCTTTTGAGAACCTTATAACTCAGCAGCCGCTGAGCCGATTTACTTGCGGTATTTTTTGTAGGGTAACTTGATTCCTTCCACCAAGTATTATGCTATTTTTGATGCATGTGGGTGGCCTCTTGTGCACGGGCCAAGAGGAAAACGGAGAGGTGTCAGTTTCGTAACAATTGCAATATCTCGGTAGGTACTGGGCCTATTGCGCTGAAACTTTGCATGTAGCTAGGCACCCACTAGGCAATGCAGTTCCATGTCCCACAGTAGGGGTGTTGCTACACGTGCGCACGTGCACGGGTCGATTCCAGATCCTGAGAACGGCTGGACCGATTGTGCTCAAATTTGGGAGCCGGTTAGGGACCATGGTCCCTGAACAAGAAAACAAGTTCAGTTCACTTCAAACAAAGTTCACTTTCACTTGTTCACTGAAAACAAGTTGAAAGAACGTTATGCAAAAGCATCTTAAAATATTCCACACTTAGGTTTTTTGGGTATTAGGGTAAACTGGCTTAGAGGCGAAGTAGAACGTCTGGTTCATGAAAAACACACACAGTGTTTCACATAGACCGAAGACACGTGCTGCTTCTTCGCGTGCAGTCTTAGTGGCCCCAGGGGGCTTCAACTCGACCAACACCGGTTCTTCTTCGTTCTCCCTAGTCACGTGATATTACGTCACACCAAGCGCGCGAAAGATAAACCCTTTGAAGGTTTTGCACGAACTAGCATCGGGTTTAAGAAGAAGGGGTTGTGGTTTAATCAGTGTAATGGCTTTCATCAAGACCACGCCCGCGGTACCACGTTCTAGCGTCCACCGGAAGCGATCGCCATTTTTCGATCGCGTTGGATCACGCTTTGTGCAGTGACGAGCGGCTGGTGCAAGATTGGGTGAATGGCAAGTAATCGAATATTGAAGAACTGAAATAAGATTAATTTTTGGCTTGTCAAGTGTTGTGTATTATCTATATTACTTGTGATTGACAATAATAAGCAATATCACAACGCTCTTCAAATGCATGGATGAATGCATTGGATGAAGACAATTCATATGCAAGACCAATCAATGCAGTAAGTATTTATATGTTGTATAAATGCCCCATAGCTTAAATTATGCATGTGGTATTTAGACAAATCTTCCAAATGAAGATAATTCAGGAATAGAATCAGCTTGCCATTTTGGGGTCAATTGATTTAGGTAGGTATAAATTTGGCTGATTTTGATAAACATATGTTCTTGCTGATTAGTGCAATATTTTATCTAGCTGCACTTTATATGTCAAGTGCATTATTTTATTTTCGGAGTAGGCTCATGGTTTCTGAAGTCAATCTAAGTTTCTTTACTTCCTGTCTGTTGAATAACGCATCCGCCCGACTCTTCATTCCAGGGGACGAGGCCATCTCCGCTCTGGTTGAGGCCCTGGAGTCTGAGGAGAGCGTCCTGGCGCGCGGAGACGTCGACATCGTCGAAAACGCTGGCCTGAAGCTGGTGGTGGAAGGAGAAACTGTATGTGATTTGGGAGAATGCGATATCGCCACCCGGCTGCTGACATGGGCGATAGCGCTATACATACTGTGTTTGGGAAAACATCCACTTGCTAAAGCTAAAAATGTGTTCATATTTGGCTCTGGAGTTCTTTGGCTTGGATGTGTAAGGCAACTGACACGGCCGAATGGAAAGCGTTCCTGCAGGCTGATTGCGGGCTGATCGCATGGGCTGAATGCGGGCTGGTTGCGGGCTGATCGCATGGGCTGGTTGCGGGCTGGTTGTTCCTGACTGGAGACTTGCAGGCTGATTGCTCAGAGTAAAGAGGAAGGTAATACATTTTAAAGTGTATCAAGTACTGTGTTTGCGCAGCAGATGTGACGGCGCAGGTCGATAGCCATGCATGGGAGGTTCAATAAACGAATGAACGGGGATTTTGCGGTATTGCAATAGAACTGAAAGGGTTCTACAACCGATATTCAGAACACAGGGTGGTTTCCCTATAAACCTCAGGGACTTCTTCACAGACCCTTTGGGGTTCTTATCTAGGTGCTAAGAACGCTCTTATTATAAACCCTAAACCTCATAAGAGTCTTTGGAAGAATCGTGTGGATTCTTTTGATGAGAATGCAAAGCCGTCTACGTGAAGAGCCATGGGGGTTCTGAAAAACGGTGGCATAACATTTTACCCCACAGGGGTCTAAATACCACTGTACGTTCTAAACGTTCTTCCAAAGTGTTTTCAGTGCAGTTAGTAGGGTGCCGTGCAAATGTCAGCTGGGACCCATTTTGCACGTGCGCACGTGCAGGATGCCGCTTCCACATCTTGAGAACGGCTGGCCCGATTTTGCTTTAATTTGGCACATTGCTAGAGACCGGTTAGTAGGGTTCCGAGCACAAGTCAGTTAGAGGTAGCCCCTCACAATTTCGCACGTGCAAGGCTCACCCTCTCGCTCGCACCGTTTGTCGCCCTATAAGGCGTTTTACTGGTAATAAATTTATCGTAACCGAATCGATCTCACCCGACCCATGTTACAAATACAGGGCCCGGCAAAAGTTTTGTCCTGTTCCTATGACAACAGTTAGCCGGTTCCCAATCTAAGGCATAACGGGGGTTTTGGCATGAGGTCAAGGTCAGATCAGGTCTGACCAGGTGAAAACGCTCGCCCGTAAACGGTGTTTTGCCACCTTCGCCCATGCAGGGGGGGGGGGGGGTGCGCGACCCCCCCTGGCGTTTGAAAACGGAGCGTCGTAGAGCTTAGCGGAAAAACCAACGGATTGCTTTCAACGAGATCTCGCGATTGGTGGTATATTTTGTGCTCATAGGTCAATATTTGATCTACTTATGACCGGTCAAAGGTCAAATTTTCGGAAAAATCTAACTTTTTCAGATTTCCGCGCCGATTGCGGCAAAACGGTAAGAGATATCGACTTGAAACCTTCACTATTGTGATCCTTGATCAATTCTCTATCGTTTGGTGTGTATTCCGATGTCATAACTCTAAAAATGATGCGTTGGGAGCATCGGAAGTCTGCAAGGTCATTTGTGCATTGGGTCACGTCAGGCGTGTGACGTCACTGACCCAAAATGAACTACAAGAAACAACCGACGATGCCTGAAATGGATAGCAAATTCGAATTCAGGGCATCATAATACCCCGAAAAGGCATACAAGTGCAAGAAGTCATTACAGGTCAACCGAGGTCACTGACCTTACCTTGACCTTTAGTAACCTTCAAAATGTCAACGGACATTGTGCCAATGTCAAATCAGCCAGTTGTGATTCTAAAACAATCCATCAGTGTGTCAGGTCAGTCGGCATTTATACCAATGTGAAGCAATCTCCAATTTAGCGTAAATCTGGCCGGAGGTTGTTCCCTTTATGACGTCATAACTCCGTGACCTGACATGACCTTGACAAAAAAACAAAAGTTGCGCAAAGGATGCCCCAGAGGGTACTGAAAATTTGAGTAGGCTATCTGAAACGGTTCGGCGTGTAGCTAAGAAAACCTCAGGGGGGGGGGGGTTGCACCAACCCCCCCCCCTACATGGGCGAGGGTTAATTGCGCATGCAGGCTGCACCCCTGTATTGCACGGTCCTTGGCCCCAAGACTGAAGTCCTGAACGGATCTCGGGCCATGGGTCTCCGAACTACGGCCAGTTTCACACAGATAGTCCACCCGAACGACAGCTTCGCAGAATGAGTCAGAAATTTCTGCCTCGGGGGCCGAACCAGACATTCGTTATCCTCCAGACCGAACTGACACCGCATGACATTGCTGATCAGTTGGGACATCTGCCTGCATAGTCCGGCGATGGTGGGATAAGCATACGGCTACTGGCAGTGATGCTGATCGGTCCCAGGTCGGACGTTCGCCCAGCATTTCGAGTAACAGTTTTTTTTTTTGCCAATAACTCGCGATTGGAAAGAGATAGAACGCTGGGGATGGTCTCATTGTGTTTGTCTTGTTGAGACGCATCGACTGATATGCAACATGACCTTTTCCGGTCACGTCATGACCTTGACCTGGGGTCAAATTTTCAAGTTGACCTTTCAAGGTCAAATTATAGTTCATTCGACGCGTCTCGGCGAGAGGAACACGATTCTGGCAATAGAAATGTCGTAGCTTTTTGCAGTCGAAAGTTATTGTCGAAAAACACTTTTCGTAAAAACAGCTATTTTTGGAGTTTTTGCCCTCTGGAGGCTAAACCGTTGACCTTAGGTCAATTTTGATAATGACCTTATCAAAAGAAGAGTTCAAAGCTATCGATTGCTCTTCCAAGCGTTTTTCTAGCTACCATAGTTCCTGAGATAACGGCACGTTTTCTGAAAAATATAATGATAATTGGCAAAATTTGACCTTTGATGACCTCTGGTGACCCCAATATTGCTCTAAGATGAAAAATGACTGAAATACTTTCAAACGTACGGATTGAGAGCTATCGACTGCTCTTTACCGCGTCTTTCTAGCCCTCTTAGCTTTTGAGTTAGAGGTGGGTGGTAACATATGCCCCCCCCCCCACTAGGGCGAAGTTGGCTGAGACCGCCACTGGGGCGCGGGTTAACTAGTGGTCAGCTTACAAGTTCATTGCTCGCACGGAGTGGAAAATAATGATGGAAGGTCATTTTCGAAAATCGAAGGTGCTTGAAGAAATGCTGGAAGGAGAGGCAGAGAGGGTAGGCTCATTGGACTCAAGATTTTAAATATGTCACTGTTTTCACACATTCAGCTACATTTGACATTTCAAGGCGCCAGCTACTGATACCACTACTACTTTTGGGTGGAACTTACTTGAGCTGTGCGGAATAGGGAAGGTGCATTGACATTGCTAAGACTAAAATGGCAAGATTTT
This sequence comes from Amphibalanus amphitrite, assembly GCF_019059575.1. NCBI lineage: Eukaryota > Metazoa > Arthropoda > Thecostraca > Balanomorpha > Balanidae > Amphibalanus > Amphibalanus amphitrite. Next base: position 342,348 of record NW_024882080.1, read on the forward strand.
CAAGATAAATGACAATAACTTAAAAAAAAAGAAATTGAATAGCATGAAAGAAATGTATAAAGGCTTGTTTTTGAAGCAAAACATGCAAAGTTTGCATGGTTGCGAACCCGAACAAACTTGCTGTCATAAGATTGTGCCACTGAACCCAGCAAGTCATGCAGCATGCTGCCAATATTGAAGGAAAAGAAAATAATAGTAATGTTGTAAAATGCAAATGAATCCATAACTGTTGTGTGTGCACTGTGCTGATATTGAATGCATGTGTATCTTGCATGCATGAGTCATGCAGGGATCATGTTAAAACTGGCTGTTAGTATTGTGAGTTTAGTTTTGCAAAATTGTGGAGGCACCAGGCAAATTGCGGCCGAAATGTTACTTGTTCACCTCAGCGCTGAAATTTCTGCACAAAGAGGATCATGGGCCGAAGTTGCAAAAACGGTGGTGAATCCACCGTCGTCCGACGGTTTCGATGACGCCAATCATCGGCGAGTGTTGCTGTGATGGCCGACCTGACTGAGCGCACAGCGGCAGCCGCCGTCGCCAATAACGACAGTGAGGACACCTCCGAGTCGGACGGAGACGCCGCCGCTGACGACTTCACCGTGCTGGACGAGGTGGAGCGCTCGAGCCGACGGGCCGTGCACCGCGTGCGCTGCCCGACTGGCTGGCGCACCCGCAGCCGATTGGCGACCGGCGGCCGGCGCCGGCCAATCTGCCAGCGCTCTGCCGTGAGCTGCGCGCCCGGCTGGCCGCCGAGGGCATCGAACGGTTGTTCCTGGTGCAGGTGACCGTGCTGCCCGAGCTGCTGGCGGCCGCAGAGTTGCCGCTGCCACCAGCCGACCTCTACGTCTCGGCGCCGGCCGGCCGCGGTAAGACACTGCCGTTCGTGCTGCCGCTGGTGCAGGCGCGGCGCCGCGGTGCGCCGGCCGCCGGGTGCGCGCGCTAGCTGTGCTACCCACACAGGCGCTGCCCGCTCAGGTGCCCGCCGTGTTCCGCCAGTACGACGCCGACACGCCGCTCTGCGTCAGGCTGCTGGGTGGAGACACAGTGGCACGAGGGGGCACCAACTGGTGGCGGTGGGGCCGCGCGGCCCACTCTCCCTGGCTGATCGTGGTGAGCGCTCCCGGCTAGCTGATGGATCACATTACCAGCGCCGAGGGCTTCTCGCTGGCGCACCTGCGCTACCTGGTGATCGACGAAGCCGACCGGGTGATCGAGCTGGCCGAGACGGGCTGGCTGAAAGCGGTGGAGCGGCTGCATCGCCGGCCGGCTGACGGCCGCCGCCGTCTGCGCGCCCCACCTGCCGCTGCAGAAGCTGTCGTTCTTGGCCCGGGTCACGGGACCCGGAGAAGCTGGAGCGACTGTCGCTGTTCTTGTCGCGGCTGCTGGTGGCCGGCCCGGCGGCCGCCGCCGCACTGCCCGGTCAGTTCGTCGGCAGGTTCACCACGCCGGCCGAGCTGAGCGAGTCGTTCAGCGTGGTGGCGCCGCAGCCGCTGAAGCCGCTGCTGATGCACCACCTGCTCCGACAGCCCGACTGGCGGCGCACGCTCGTGTTGGTCAACTCGAAGGAGGCGGCGCACCGGCTAGAGCTACCGCTGTCGGTGCTGGGCGCGCGCGAGGCTGAGTTCCCTGGGGCAGTGCCGGCGGGCCAGCGGCGGCGCGCGCTAGCTGAGATGGCCGCGCTGGTGTGCTCGAGGCTATGGCGCGCGGTATTGACGTGGACGCCGTGGACGCGGTCGTGTCGTACGACATCCCGGCGCTGTTGAAGACACACTGCGTGCGTCGGACGGCGCGCGTCAGCCGGGCCGGCCAGGCGGTCACGCTAATGTTTGAGCGGCAGCGCAGCCATTTCCAGCGGCTGATGGCGCAGGCGGGCAAGGCGGACGGCCGGGTGCGGGAGACGCCGTGTTCTTTTCACCTTTTTATGCTCATCGCTCATGATTTATTTACATTTTAGAAATATTACAATGAATAAGTGTTTACCTTGTTATCAGCCTAAAAAAGTTAAAGTAAGTAAGGCGTTTTAGTTGCATAATGTATATTTGTTCATGAACACGGATTTAACGTGTCCTAACTCCCAAATACTTCGATATTAGACCCGAGTTTTGCAAACCAGTCGAAAGGCTTAGAACGATCATTTGGGGCGTAGCCAGACGGCTCGGCTGGGCGTGGAAGCCGGCGAAAAGGTGGTCACCTCGCGATCATCATGTAGAGCGGTCTCCGTCGGACGATTGTGTCCGCGCGCAACGAATGATCTCGGCACACGCGGAGGAGTTCGACTCTCCACTGAGCGGTACTGGGCGCAGTCGAACGACGGTCGACGAAGCTAGCGCAGGTATTGTTACGAGCCGGACCAGTGTAGCGAGGCCGGAGCTTATGTTGTTTGCTGTGTGGCGTTCCTTCGTCTCGACCGGGCCCGGCAAACGGGGCCTGCATATCGGCTGAAACCACCTAGCCGGGCAGCATGACCTCCACCGCGCCGAACTGGGGCGAACGACCGCCCTCAGCCCTGCAATGACCGCGGTGCTGTTAATCTAGGTAGGTATCTTCCTAAGGTAAGACACTCGCCTTGGCACAAGGCTTTATATAGGCCTTGGCGAGTTCTTAGCCCTCTTAGTCCTAGAAGTAGGTGCTAATGCAGTGCGCGCGAAGCCGCCTCGCAGCACCGCAGTTCATTCGCTCGGCAGCGGAACTGTCCGTCCAGCTTCAGGTGGCGCCTCTGGGAACAATGTTTGCCGCTTCTTCCCCACTCTTTGACATCTAGGAAAGAGGTGCGACTCCCGGATCCGCCGGGAGCGGGTCCCATCTATTATAGTCCCCACCTCATATAAGGTGGGAGTGGGGGTCCATACATTGCGTGCACGTTCGACACGATGATTTTCTACAAGGTGCGACTAAAAGCAGACAAAAAGGTAAATTGCAAGTTGAAGGTATTGTAAAAATGAAATATAATAGGCTGACAGGAAAAAAAGATCCACTTAAACGCACGCTTCCTATCGTCATCATCATAAATGACATTGGTTTACAATTTAGTGGTCTTGTATTGGCAAGTTTATAATGATCTATTTTGTGGTTACAACTCTTAAAAATATATATATATAATGTTTTCCAATAATAATATTTCTAAATATATGTGATAGTTGCATTGAAAAACACGCTTATATTTAATTAAAAAATGTTTTAAATAATTTATCAATCTCCTTGACCATTATCGATATTAAAATATCAGCTGACTGCCGGCCCCAAATATTTCCGGCCGAAGTCGGCTGGAATTTTTTGTTGGTGAAACTCGTGGCTGTGTGGCGGCTATTTTTTCGGCTGGATATTTTATTTCGGCGGCCGGCTGAAATTTTTTGGTAAAACTGGCCTCTGGTCGCGAAATTTTGTCGTGATCAAAACTTTGAACATTTCAAAGTTTTTGCCCCAACATTGCACGAAGTCACGACGAGTTAACGCACACTTCACGTCAGTTCACGACTAGTTTGCGCACGGGCACGATTCGATTCGTGCCAATGCGTGCCACAAAATCGTGCAAGTGTCAGGGCCCTTTTACACAAGGGTCTGATACTGGTTACAGAAGTTTTCCGCCATGTTAGTACGAAAAATCTCTGGGGGGATATTCGCCCCCCCCCCGCGGAACGCGGCTTAAGCTAACACACCGCCCCCCCCCCCCACCCGTAAGGGTCTACAGGGGCCCCTTTGCCAATTTGCCCCCCCCCCGCCAGGTTTATGGCCGCCCCTGGTGGCGCCCACTTACGCACCATTGCGCCCCTCGGAACCACTATGGGCGCCCTTTCAGGGCTGTGCAACCTCAATAAAAAACACAATAATCCACCCCTGGGTCAGGTTAGATCATGTTTTGTTTAATCGAGATTTTGATAAGACTAATAGCGGGAAGTCTCGTAAATATCTCAAAAACTGCAGAATCAGGTGACGTTTCGTGAGTCGCCGGCATCAAGGCAGTATATGTGGCAGCACCTGCGACGCCTGCTATAATAGGTCGAAGAGTTAACGGCGTGGTTGTTTATGCTGTCCGGTGGTGTTTTAGCTTCAGTTTTCTGGTGTTTCAGGGTACGCTGTTGCAGTTAACTGTGCGTAACTATTAGATAAGTGCATTTTAGTAATTTATGATACTTATCAGCTCCAACTGACCACAATGGAAACGTTAAGTTACGTCAGCCTCTCCGACCTTTTTGTGAACTGTGAAGAACATGACCTAGGTATAGGGACGGAATGTGGTCGGGCCGCGTCGCCGTCCACTCACCCGTATTGTCAGCACCACGCGGAATGATGACGTCAGCAAACTTCTTGGTCTGCGAAGGGGAAAGAATAAGGTGGTGTCAGAGTGGGCTGCGACAAGCCGCGCCGGCCGGGACATCGCGGCAACTCGCAGGCATCAACTAGCATCCACAACAGTCGGCTAACTCTTTACTCTTATGCTCTCACAAAGTCGACATTGATATCATGGTGTGTCAAAAGTGGGAATAGCCGGTCGCCATCTGGCAGCCCGGCAGCCCGCCGCCGTAGGGAAATTCATGCTTTTTGTCACTTTTTCGCTCCTTATGAGTCACTTGATCTAATTAGAGCTTAACAAGGAACGAGGCGGATCACTTGGACGTATTCGGGAGCCGAATACGTTGTTTTGGAGCCAATACCTGGGAAACTCTATCCGCCCAATGCGAGTTTTTAACCCTCGCCCCGTTGGGGGGGGCAATTTGCCCCCCCCCCCTGTGGTTTTTTTCTGAATAGCAAGAAAACGGCGGCGCGCAGCGCCGCCAAATTTTCAGTACCTTCCCGGGCATCAATTTGACACCTTCACACGAAATTTCAAGTCTTAGGTCACCTAAGGTCAGGAGTTATTGAGGTCAAACTGAGGTCATGTTCGGGCGAAAATGAGCAAAAAACATGCAATCTTGAAACGCTCACCAAATCTACAGTTACCAAGCAATTTCAAAGTTTTTTTTTATATGGTCATGCAGACAAAAAGCGGCGCTACAAAACTGCTAACTCGGATTTTCAAAATTTTGGGTTTTTGACCCAAAACAAAATTAAAAAAATGATTTAAAACTAAAAAAAAATCCAAAAGATTTCCGGAGTTCGAAAAAACCGGAATATATGTGATAGTCCCTGCGCTGTTCTATATACATACAAACTTCAGATCGATATCTCGTTTTTTGTTCAAGTTATAGCGAAAAAAAACTGTTCAAAAATGATGACGTCAAATTTTGAACTTAATGTTTAGCGATTCTAGACCACGTAGGGCAAAACAAAGACCACCATTGAACTCCCCGTGACGAGCTGCATCGAATCGATACCCGTTTTATGCAAAAATATCAACGTTGAAATTTGACCTAATTTGAACTGACCTTCACCTGACCTTCACCAGAACATAATCTTAACTGGCCCCAAAGGCTGCCTGACCCACATAATCGTATTTGGCATATAAAATGGACCATAATACATGCATCACATATTTTCTCCGCCAAGTCGGGACCATCAGCCGCCGCGGCGCCAGCGTGGAATGTCGGCCCTTGTCACGGATCGATGACGCGGCATTCAACTTGACGCTCTCCATGAGTGACTGGTCCGGCGTGTACCGTGCCGACTCTCCCGACACCAAGTGGGCTGCATTTCTCGCGGTGTTTGCACCACTACTGGACAGTGCGGCGCCCCGCCGGCGCGTGCGGCTTCCACCGCCGAGCGCGCCACGTATCACGGACGCCACTCGGGAACTGCTAGCGCGGCACCGCGCCCTACTCAGCCCGGCGGCCGGCAGCCGTGCCGAGTATAAAGCGGTGAACAGACAGTGCCGTGCTGCTATCAGGCACGATCACGCTAATTACTATGCTGACCAGCTGTGCGAAGCAGGACCGGCGAAGATGTGGACAATGTTGCGACCTGTTATCGGAACGGGTAGAGGAGCCGCTACGGCCACACCGGCTTGCACGCCGGACGTGCTCAACATGTGGGTGTGGGCCCCAGTACGGTAGCCAGTGTCCCTGTCCCTCAGACGGCCCTGCCAGTCAGGATCCCTCGAGTGATCACGTGTGCATTCCGACTGCAGTCTATCACATACGAATACTTGTACCGCCTCATCCGTGATATGAAAAATTCGTCTTTCGTAGGGCTTGATGACGTCAGTGTCAACATGTTCAAAAAATTCTTTCATGGACTAGGACACCTGCTGTTAGATACCATTAACTGTTCACTGGAAACCGGCTTAGTACCAGCGAGCTGGAAACATGCTTTGGTCACTGCCATTCCGAAGGGTGCTGACAGCTCACAGCCGTCAAACACCAGGCCCATCTCCATGTTGCCCAGTGTCATGAAAGTTGTCGAGCACGTGGTGCAGTGTCAGGTGACCGAGTATTTCAACCAGCACCAGCTGTTCACTGACGCGCAGCACGGCTACCGGCGCGGCCGCTCCACCGAGACGGCGCTGACAGTAATCACGGACAAAGTATATAGGGCCATGGACAACGGAGAAGTGTCAATTCTTGTACTCATCGATCTTTCAAAACGTTTTGACGTCATTAGCCACGATAAGATACTCAACAAGCTACATTTGTACAACATCGACACAACCTGGTTTCGGCATTATCTCCAGGGGCATTCCCAACAAGTCAAAGTGCGGAACAGCGACGGCTCTTTTAGTCTCTCACAGTCATTACCGATCACGACAGGCGTATTCCAAGGCGGTTCGCTCAGTTGTCTCTTGTTTTCAATTTTTGCGAACGATCTGTGCTTGTACATGAGTGACGTTACTATAGTACAATACGCTGATGACACTCAGCTGCTGATATCTGGAAGGAAGGACGATCTGACTTCTCTGATCTCGAGAATGGAGGAGGCACTGTCTGACCTGTTTACGTGGTTTTGCACGAATATGACATGAAAGTGAATGCATCCAAATCGCAGATGATTGTACTCGGTACGCGCCAGATGCTGAGAGGCCTGCAGCCCATCAGCATTAGGTTTGCCGGTGCTACTGTTTGTGAGTCGGCGACCGTCAGAAACCTGGGACTTGTGATGGACAAACACCTGTCATACCATGAACATGTCACACACGTAGTGTCCAAGTGCACAGGATCACTACTCGCACTCAGTCACGCCAGACATGTGCTGCCGCCCAACTCGCTCAAACCGATTGTCATCTCACTTGTCGTGTTCGTGGTGCGCTATTGCATAGCCATCTACGGGACATGCGGCACCACTGAGCTCAGCCGTATACAGAAAGTACTCAATTTTTGTGCGCGCGTTATTAGTGGTCGCCGAAAGTACAGCCATGTGACCGACATACTTCGCGATCTGAACTGGCTAAGCGCAGCAAATCTGGCCATGTACCATCGGATATGTAGCGTGCATAGAGTGATAGTGTCTAGTCAGCCAACCAGTGTCGCTTGTACGCTCGAGACCCTCGACCATGGTCACGGCACTCGTCATTCTGGTCGTTTGTGACTACCACGCGTTCGAACAGAGGCAGGCCGCAGACAGCTGGTGCACAGCGGTGTCAACTCGTACAACGATTTTATCGCAACGTATGACGGGCGGACTCGTTTAAAGACGGCAGTGACTCGTTATTTACTGCATGATCAGCGATAGACTGGACTGTTTTATGCATGTATGAGTGTGTGTTTACTTCATCCGTCCATCTTTTTATCTGCTGACATGCGTTAGTGAAAAGCCGCGTGCGCGGAATTAACGTGAATACATGAATTGAATTGAATTGAATTCATATTGTGACCCTCAGTGACCTGACCTGGTATCAGTGACCTCAAATAGCAAAATATGTGTTTGAAGAACATTTCCCCATCGATGATTTTCAATGAAATGTATCTTACTCGATTTTACAACGCATTTCTTGAAATGTCTGTAAACGGTGAAAATTCGACCTTTGAACTGACCTGTGACGTCATCAGTTTGACCTAGGTCAATGAAATTAGGTCACAAGGTAGTAGTTCCCTGATGGGGCTATCCAACACCGTTTGCCGCTTGTCGCTAGGTTGCGTGGTTCTCGAGATCTTAGGTGGGGCCAAATGCCCCCCCCCCCCCCTCCAACAGGGTGCGTTGCTCGGCGAGCCCAACGGGACGCGGGTTAAGAGTCTACATGCCCAAATTAATACATACTTTACGGTGCGTTCACTGGAGATTAGCCGTGCGTTAATTCGAAGGTAGCCGTGCACCAATTTAAATTGGTGCACGCGCGTGCATTGATGAATTTCTCGACTGAAGTTTTTCGGAAGGGTCATTGACTTTATTCTAAGAATTCCCACAAAAGGCCCATTTAGTGTCATGCATGAAGTTTACTTTAATTTAAATTCGCACCGTTAAGCATGTATTAATTAGTTTAACACATGGTTTCTGTGCATAACCGGTTTTCACGCACTCGTGGATGGAATGGAGCACTTGTGCGTTAATGCACTCGTTTCAGTGCTCCAATCCATCCACGTCGTGCGTTAAAACCATTTACACACGGGAAACCATGTGTTAATATACTCGTATATTAACGTTGAGCCCGGCATTTTCCGTCGGTTTTCGCGACCTGTTGGCGAAATCGCCTTGTTTATTCAACCAGGGTGGACTAATTCGCTTAACTAGGAATAAGGCGTTGTAAGGAATTATTCAACGAATTGAGCTGTGCAAAAATGTTTTTTTGTATTGTTACAATTGTATCCGCCCTCGAACGATAAATATTGTTAAAGGGACTATCCCACCTTCTAAAATGTTGTTAAAACCAGTGAAATTGTGCCCGACTTTATAGATTGGATGACCAGGAACACGGTTCTGGCATTTATTTTTCATTAAACATCTTAGGCTTCCCATATTCCAAACACAAACTTTCAAATATGTGACGTCACAGCCCAAAATTACCTCCTTCCCCAGGCCACATTACTGTCATAAAGCTGATTCTTTTTACTCTGTAGGCACCACAACAAAGTTCAGACCAAGTTTTAAGCGATTTTTCAACGAACAAACCCATTTAAATCAGAATGACTAAACGAGGTGACGTCACACTAACGGTCGCTCCATGTTGAAGATAGGGCCTTGCACAAGGCACATTTTCAAATGAAGGGAACGAATTTCTTCAACACCAAGAGGCCGCGGGGGTTGCAACCTAGATAGATAGTGGTTTCTGAACATCGCCGCAAACTTGGCTATCTCAACTCAAACCCCATGTTAAAGGTGGGATAGTCCCTTTAAAGCATCAGAAACACATCCCGTGGCATGCGTTTGGACTTGGCTGGATCTAATATTGGCGAGTATCTGCTAACGCAGCTTCTTGGCTTGCACAATATGCACACAAACATACATGCTTCCTACCCTTGGATTATTCCTCACTCGAATGAAAATTTTGCTATAATAACTATTCCAAGCAGTTGAGCAGCAGTTGAGCAGTTTTTTCTACTGCAATTGCAAACAGATTAAAATCAGTATTAAGTTCATTGATATCTCCCTCGCAGACGGCTTATACCCCGGGTAGATTTATAGGCGAGAATAGCAGGTTGATGTATGACGTCATAGAGCACGTGAACAATGTGGGATCGTCTGGCTGTGCAATGGCTATTGACTTCGAAGCTGCCTTTGACACAGTTTCCTGGCAGTTTTTGCTAGAAGCGCTTCATTATTATAACTTTGGACCATTTAACGTAAAAATGGTAAAAACGTTTTATTTGAATTCAAACAACCATGCTCGTATCCTGCTTGACGGAAAATTAGGCGATAAAATTGATATGGAAAGAGGCATAAGGCAGGGTGACCCGATATCAGGCTACCTTTTTAACTTAGTTGTCGAGCCCCTAACTAGCCAAATGATAAAATCGGAGATCATAAAAGGAATTGCATTAGGACGATTCTAATACACAAGGCTGGTTAATTAAAGTCTAGCGGCTATTTCCACTTCTGACACACCATGTTCACAAAATTCGTCTTTGCTAAACTTAGCCTTACCAGTCTTTTATTAGTTCCATGGTTGGATAAAACTATGGTCGAATAGCTAATGACGTACAGCATGTCTAAAAAATGTCCCCTCGCCACTAGCGGCACTGAAGTTGCGAGCCGGTAGTAGGCTGAATCCGCACCGAGACCACGCATTCCCATGCGCTGGGCGAGAGCTACGCAGTGGCTGATAGTAGCGTAAGCCCGAACCCTCGTGACACGACCTCGGAAAGGAGGGAGGGGACTGGGAGTAAGCGGGGATCGCATGGTGCGACTGCGCTCCCCCGCCCGCCAGGGAGGGGTGCGCCGCGCGGTAGACTGGGGGCTGTCGCGGCCATAGGGCAGGGGTCACATAGGGCGCTCCCCCGCCCGCCAGGGAGGGGTGCGCCGCGCGGTAGACTGGGGGCTGTCGCGGCCATAGGGCAGAGGTCACACACCAAGCCAACGAGTGCCGATGAGGGTTCGTAGGGACAGTGAAGTTTCGTGTGGTATGTGAGTCTTGCAATGCACGGGCGCCACGTTTAGCGATGTGTCTGAGCCAAAGGAGAGCACTGAAGAAAGACACCTGGTCAGTGGCGTAGCCAGAAAACAGCAAAAGGGGGGGGGGGCATGGTGCTCGAAGGGGCGGCTTTTTCCCTTGAGAGGGGCGCCATTGTGAGCTAGTGACAGGGGCGTCAGTGTAAAATGTAACGTCATATATTCATGCATGATTTACTAGATGTTGCAAAATACGAGTATCAGTAAGTATTGGAGTTGTAGCGTGAAACTATCAGCTCTAATTTGGACGCTCTTGGGTTTTGGGAACTTGTATTGAACTCTCAGATCTTAAGTTATTAAATGGATCATTAGTACTTTTATATTTATTGTTCATGTCGAAGCAAGTGTTTTCCCTAGTAATGGTTACTTTTAGTAATGTGTTTGGTTAGTAATGATTTTCTGCGAAAGGCAACGCTGAACGTCTGGGAGATCTTCCTGTTGTGGCGATGTGCGAGCCGGTTGTTCGCCATTGCGGTTGCGTTTTCGTTCGGTATTGCGCCGACATTGCGTTGGGCGGCCAAAGCGTGGACCGGACAACTGTGAACTGGCTGCGAGCGGAATGTGGTGGGCAGTCCGGGGCGGTGATCCTGTGGCCGGGCTTTGCTGTGGCCGGTGACTGGTGGCCGGCGTGGCGTCGCGCCGAGTTCGGCAGCGGGCTGGTGGCGGCGGGCCAGCGGCACGGGCTGTGAGAGCCAATCGTTCGGTGAGCGGCTTACTGGAGCCGGGGCCGTGCTGGAGAGTGAGCTCGGCTGGATGGGAGCTCTGGTCGACGTGCTTTTGAAGCTCTGGTCGTCTGGTCGATTTTTTGTGTAGATACTGGACACGTCAGAACTCGCCTGGTTTCCAATACATCTGAGTGATTGAGTACTGGTCTGGGTTCCTGGTGGAGGCTTCAGCGTCAGGCTGCAGAACGTCAGGCACCTGACGCCAGAGACGAGACGCTTACAATGCACAGTGGGATTTTTCCGATCTAGCACGTCTTTATTCGTAGAGGGCAAACCATAGGTAGTATTGTAGCCAGATTGTGCACAGATGTTGGCTGGTGTGTTCTGGTGAGAATGCTACCTGTAAATGTGCATAATCAGCATAGTATAGGGGGTTCTATTGGACCCCTGGGTCAGCCGTTTTGTTCCTGATCAAGCTAGAGCTTCGCGGAAAAATCAAGCGTGCTGCCTATGACGAAATGAGGCCGAATATATCCAATTTCAAAGTCCAAGGTCATTAGTTGACTTTCCAAGTCAGCTTAATGACTCAACTATAGTTGGGAAATCGAGACCTCTTGAAACTTCGTAAAGTTTGGGCGTTACGGAGTAATTTAGGGTGCTGATCACGAATTTCATGTTAGTTTTGATCACAGACGATGTCTTTATGCATTTAGGCCAGGTCGGGTCAGGTCAGGTCAGATCAACCAGTAGGCGTCCTGCCGGCCATCCATAGTAGGTGTCACCTACTACTGACAGCTTCGTAACATGGTACGAAGGCACCAGAACTACTTCGTAAATACTAAATATTCAAATGGTTGCTAAATTCGATATCAGCACCAAATACTACCCTAGAAACAAGTAAAACTCGAAAAAGTGAACCAAGGTCATCAAAGGTCAATGACCTTGACTTGACCTTCACGTGACCTTGACACCCACCATAATGCATGGCACCAACATCATTTCACATATTTGAACGTTTAAAACCACAAAAAGACTGGAAACCGCGGATAATGTGAGCTGGTATCCGCCGAATTGCGATTCCGGCCAAACATGGTCTCGAGAAATATGCCACAGGTCAAAGATCAGTTGGGTCAGAGTCATGCAATTTTTAGATTGGATGTAAAATTGATGATCTCGAGGGCACCGAAAGTTTCGTGGCGATCGGCCGCTTTTTACGCGAGTAATTTGCGGAAAACCGTGGGATTTCATCCGACCCCTTCCCCCTTCCACTCCCCACGAGTGCGAGGGTTGATAAGGTTACGGTATGTATAATTTACGCTTGTCATCCTATTCCTAATGAATGTGTCTCAGAAAATATGCATCATATAAATCACGAAGTAAAATTATTCGCCTATGTCCGGAACATACCTATATCGTGCTGTCTGCCCTAGCGCTCCTAGAGTGGGGTATTAAGATACTCTAATGTGAATATTCCGTGTTCAGGCAGGTTTCGGCAGCCAAACTAGGCGTTGTCTTGTGCAGGCGAAAGTGGCAAATTCGATAGGATATGTTTCGGAGTGGAAAAGAGTGGAAAACATTGTTGATTTCCTACATTTATTTAAAATACCATTCCTTCAATATGGTGTCTGTAAGTTTTTTTTTGTAAATTGCATTTTTGTGACCTTAGTAAGGTTGTGGCATACGTTCTGTTTGCAATTCCATTCCTAATAAAGGTGCCTTTCAGAAGATATGCAGCTTTAGGACCTCGCAAGAATAAACCAACAGGACAGGATAATGAAATTGAGCTATACTTTCGGGCCTTACTGAGCCCATTGAGTAATCACGCATGAGTGTGAACTTTGGACGAATTTTTCCTAGTCTTGCTGTGGACATATATATAAAACAATGCCATATATGAAAAATTCAAATATTTCTTTGCCCCACTGACACAAAAAAATAAACAAAAATCCAAAAAAGATTTTTGGAATTAAGACGCGCTAGATCGGAAAAATCCCCACTGTGCAATGGTGGCAGCGGTGGGATGGAGTTACACTCACCATCAACTCAGTGATCTCAACACAGATGTCCCACTGCAACTGGTGCTCTCTGCCGGGACTTCTTCTGGTCTTGACCTGGTTGAGATCTTCTCAGTGGCGTAGATAGGGGGGGCCATGGGGGCCATGGCCCCCCTTTCCGCTCAGCCGCCCAGATGGCGCCCCAATTAGCGCTGACTAGGCTGATGCCGTTTTACAGAGGGAACATGAATTAAAAGTGATATGCAGGCAGGGATCGAACTCAAAATCTCTTTGGGGGGTGCCTGGACACCCCAATGTTCTCCAGGACACCCCCAAATAGGACCTGAGCCCCCGAATGTTGAAGGGCGCCCCTCCGGAAACCAGAATATTCCGAACCCCCAGGATCGATGGCGCCCCTGAAGAGCCGCTGGCACACACCTGAACGGAACAGTCGCCCCATTAAAGGCTTATGGCGCCCCTCTAGAGCACCTGGCGCCCCTCTGAAGCTCACAGCTGCCCCAATCGGCCCCATCCAAGATCGATGGCGCCCCCTGAAACCACTGGCGCCCCTCTAAAGCACCTGCATTCTTCTCAAGATCACAGTCACCCTATCCGAGATCAATAGCCCCCTCGAGAGCCCAGCACCAGTTTCCCTTGAGACTGAAGTCGTCCCGCTTGAGACTAAAGTCGCTCCATTCAAGCCCAATGACGCCCCTCCAGAGCGTCCGGCGCGCTTCTGAAGATCACAGTCGTCCTCATCCGAGGTCGCTGGCGCCCCTCAAAAGTCACTGGCGCCCATCTAAACGGAGATTACAGCCGCCCCAAAGATCGATGGCAACCCTCTGAAACCAATGGCGCCCTTCTAGAGTACCCGGCGCCCCACTGAAAATCACATTCGCCCCATCCGAGACAACGCCCCTTGAGACTACAGTCACCCCATCCATGCTCAAGGCGCCCCTCCAGAGCGTCCGGCGCCCAGCTGAAGGCAACAGTGGCCCCATCAATGCCCAATGGCGCCCCCTCAACGCCCTTCTAAAGATCACAGTCGGCAGTTGCCCCATTAATCCTGGGTCACTGGCGCCCCTCAAGAGCCATGGCGCCCACCTGAACTTCAGTCGGCCCATCCTAGATGAATGGCTCCCCTCCAGAGCGTCCGACGGCCTACTGAAGGCAGCAGTGACCCCATCCAAGCATTGCATCCCTCTAGAGCACCCGTTGCCATTCTGAAGATCACATTCGCCCTATCCGAGGTTGTTGGCACTCTCCAGTAGTCACTAACGCCCATCTGAATTGAGCCTTCAGTCGCCCCGCCCCATTCAAGATCATTAGCCCCCCTGAAATCACTGACGCTAGGTAATTATTTGGCAATGGGGCCTTTTCATTGACACTAAGGGCCATTTTCAAGATGCAGCAGCCAGGCAGCGCCGAGCTGGGCTAGGATGTGCCAAGCGTTTCTAATAAGGCAGCCTCGTTAGTGCCATCCCTCGTTGCGATACCGCCCCTCAATGCGACGCCGCCCCTTCACTGTACAATGCCACCCCTCAATGCAAGTGGTGCCCCTCAGCGCAGTGCCGCCCATTAATACGATGCCACCCCCGCCTAGCAGTGCGGTGCCGCCCCCAGCGTATGCGTTTTTTTTATTGAAACTTCTGGGGTTCTGGGGGTGTTTCAACACCCACTTCTAACTCGGCTTGTGGGACACGTCGAGACAATCAGAAGGCAGCGTTCGAAAGAGCGTCAAAAACTGATACGATACTACTGAGATCATTTTCAAGGTTGGGTCGAACTGGTCGAAGGTCAGGTCACCAGAGACAACCGAAAAGCAAATTTCACCGATTTTGACATTTTTCGACAAAGCGGCGCATAAGTCAGGATTCAGAAAGAGATTGAGCTCAGCTACAGCGCCGCAGCAAAGCGCATTCGATAGCTCTTTTTATGCTCTTTCTTATTAACTATCTCAGATTTGACCTAAGATACACGTTTTAGCCTCAAAATATACCTACGTTCTCGCGGAGGACGCTTATCTGTAATACCTTTTGGCTCAGACCTGCACGAGATTAGTTTAACCGGCAACGTATTCCATTTTTCGAGACGAGTCAAATGAACTAGAATTTTACATTAAAAGGGCATTTTGAGAATGCGACCTAAGGTAAAGGTCATCACCTAACCGGGCAAGGTCATATTGCATATCAGTCGATCCGTATTGTCAAGACGGAAATAATTATATAAGGTGTTTCATTGCTCTACCATGTCTCTATCAAAAGTTAATGTCCAAAAACTACTGCAGACCTATCATGACCTGAGATGACATCTGTAACATAAAAGTGGTCACATCACGAGTGAAATTTTCCGATTACCTAAATGTGTCATATTTACTTGTATCCCGATGTATGAGGGTGTTTTCGTTCCGAAGAAGAGCATTTCAATTTTCTCCCATTAACCCACGCCGTGCTGGACCCCCCCTAGGTTTTTCGCAAATAGCTCAAAAACGGCGTCGCACAGCGCCACTGTTTTTGGCACACCTGTTCATACAACTTTTCCACACATCTTGTGAAATTTTCAGACCCGTCGTTCAAGGTCAGGTCACCAGGTCACGTCAAGTGACCTTACCTCAGAAAAAGTTTAAAGGCTCGCTCACTATAGCTACACCAACTGATTGATCACTTTTGAAACTTTCAGGGATTGATAAGACTAACAATATGTATGAAATATTTATCTCGGACTTCTGATATCAGTGACCTAGGGTCAGGTCAATTTTGCGACCTCTCCATTATAAGTCAATAGGAGAAAATTGAAATGCGCCTCTTTTGGACGAATGTCGTTCAGAACCCTCTCAAACATCGGTTCATAGGTAAACATAACACACTGATTCGGAAAAATGCACCTGTGACCCTTCTGTGTGCCCCTGAGGTCATTTCAGGTCATGAAGGTCACCAGCAGTTTTTTTTGCTATACCTTTTGATAGAGACGCGCTAGAGCCGTGAAAATGCGTCAGATGTGTTCAGCTCGACGATACGGATCGACTGATATGCAGCATGACCCTTTCCGGTCAGGTCATGACCTTGACCTGAGGTCAAATTGTCAAAAGGACCCTTCAAGGTCAACGTATAGTTCATTCCACGCGTCTCGACGAGAGGAACACGATGCTGGCAAAATAAATGTCGTCACTGTCTTGAGTCAAACGTTATTGCAGAAAACGCTTTTCATGAAAACTGCTATTTCTTAGTTTTTGCCCTCTGGAGGCTAAACCGATTACTTGAGGTCAAATCTGAGAGCAACAATTAAAAAGGTCTGTAAAAGGGCTATCCAATGCGATTTTCCGTGGCGCTGGAGCTCTATTGGTTCCAGAGTTAGTCGTTGGCAGTTTCCAAAATTGTTGAAATGGACTAAATTTGACATTTGATGACCTCTGGTGACCTGATTTTTGACCTGACCTAAACATTGAACGAAGTGTTTCCGTCATTATTTTTGACGCTCTTTCGATTGCCGCTTACTACGTGTCGCTACGTTGCCCAGGAACCGAGTTAGAGGGGGCGTGAAAACGTCCCCCTCCCCAGCACGACACGGAAAACACAGGCCACCCGCACGGCACGGGCTCACTAATAGGTAATGGAGAGGTCGCAAAATTGACCTGGGCCTCAATGTAGATATTTAGTCTGGGGATTACGCAAGGCGAATGCTCGCTGAGGTCGGCAGGTTTCTATGGCCCTTATTCAAAGTCGATCATGCACACTCACATCATCAAAGGTCGTCTTCTATGCTACGTCGTCCGACGACATCCTTTACCTTCGTGCCACTATATGGGACAGTCTCACGCCTCACCTATCTGGCACTCATGCAGTCATGCATGTCCACAAGTAGGGGTTGCGCGCACTAAACATCGAATTGTTAAGGTGATTTGTGAAAAAAAAAAATCCAGAACGTATGTCAGCGTTCGGTCGCCTCTGCCTGCAGTCGCTGCTGGTATGACAATGAGTTGGGATCTCATGGTGGATCTCATGGTCTTAAATATTCAAATCTTTTCTTGATTCCAATTTAGGCAATTAGTCGCAGCGTGAATTCTACATACGTGCGGTTTGAGATTCTAAGCACAGCCACCGCGGTCGACCACAGGCTGCAGCCCACAGGTCACTTTGAATCAGTGAATGAACCTGTAGGTATATCTTTTTTTGCAAAGAATAAAGATTGTGCCTATCGACCAACGTATACTTTACCGTTTCGAATTCGTATGGATGCGTATTTTGAGAATAAACTACCTATATGTAGCCTGAGATCGTTTCCTATATCGTGCTAAATGTTCAAGATTAACCCGCGCACCGACGGGGGGGGGGCGGATATCCGCCCCCTAAGGTTTTTCGCGGATAGCGGGAAAACCGCGGCGCGTAGCGCCGCGAAATGTGGTACGACTATTCTCTCATCAATTTTGCACATGGTGTGCAAGTTTGAACCTCCTAACTTTCAAGGTCAGGTCACCAGGTCACTTTGAATGACCCAACCTCAAGTCACTTTTTTGCAACTTTGTCACCGTGCCAGAGCTACAGTAGATGTCGGAGGCCTTTGAAAGTCGCAGGATGTTATTGGGTCATTAGTAGCTACAATTTGTATATCTCGGAATTTTGATGTCGGTGACCTAAGGTCAGGTCAATTTCGCGACCTCCCCATTATAAGTCAATGGGGGAAAAATCAACTCCCTGTTTTTACCACTAAAACGGGTCGGAATGGCCCCATATACCATACATGACTTCATATACGATCAACCTTCACTACCTTGAGGTCTGTTTTGCTGTTGGGCAACTGTAAGGTCATGTGACGTCATCAAAGGTCACCAGCGGTTTTTTGCCAATAACTCCGTACAGGAACAAGATACAGCTGCGCGGATGGTCTCATTGTGTTCAGCTCGTCAAGACGCATCGAATGATATACATGATGGATGACCTCGAGGTCACGTGACCTGAGGTCAACCTTTGACCTTGACCTTTCAAAATCAAAATATATATCATTCGATGCGGATTGACGAGAGCATCACGATGATGCCCTTAGTTTGTTCCTATCTTGACTAATTCGAAAGTTATTCGAGAAAAACTCTCTCCATATCTAGCGCCGCCATTTTGACTTTTTCGACCCCTGTGACGTCATCTTTGACCTGACCTGAAAATGACCTTAGTAAAAATTGTAGACCCTGTCCGTGCATATCCGATGCCGTTTACCGCTTGTCGCTATCTTGCTTCGTTCTCGAGATCTCAGGG
Source organism: Amphibalanus amphitrite (assembly GCF_019059575.1). Classification (NCBI taxonomy): domain Eukaryota; kingdom Metazoa; phylum Arthropoda; class Thecostraca; order Balanomorpha; family Balanidae; genus Amphibalanus; species Amphibalanus amphitrite. The sequence goes on from NW_024882080.1 coordinate 360,726, forward strand.
GGGGGCGGTCATCCGCCCCCCCCCCCCCGTCGGTGCGAAGTTGGCGCAGACCCCCGTCGGTGCGCGGGTTAAGGTTTTTTTATTAAAAAAAAAACGGGCTGCAAATTGCATTAATTGGATTTTATGAAAAATGAGCGAAACCTGTTTATATAGGTACTACGTATTTTGCAACACCTAGTAAATCATGCATGAACAGGACGTTACATTTTAGACTGACGCCCCTGTCACTAGCTGACAATGGCGCCCCTCTCAAGGGAAAAAGTCGCCCCCTCGAGCACAATGGCCCCCCCCTTTCGCTGATTTCTGGGGCATTCCACGATAGATCGTACCAGGCCCGTTACCCTCATCTCTCAGATTTTAATGAAAATCGGTCCTAGGGGTAATCATAGGCCCCAAAGACGCCTGGCAAAATATCAGACTTCTCAGATCAAAACTTTTTGAGTTATATTGCATTACATTTTTTTAACTTCGGTATGTAACGGTGAGTTTGATGGCCTATAACTCAAGAACGGGTTAAGCAACCAACAAAAAGTAAACAACACTAAGCTTGCGATGAATCAAAAGTTAATATTACTATTTAAAAATTTCAAAGAAAAAATTTCATTGTTGAGCAAAAACCTTAATCTTTTTTCATTTGCCTCTAATGACTTTTGGGACCACAATTTTTCACATTTTTATTTTTTCAAAATAATCTTCATGTCATTGCAAATCGACGTGCAAAAAAATTAAAAAGGTGTTCTTTCTATAAGTTCCTCATTTTCCCGCAAACAAAATGGGTTTCGGAGGGGTTGATACGACCCCAGCACGCCGTTTCGCTTCTAATAGAGCTAGATCCTCGCGGAAAAAACGAACGTGTGTGCCGTTACAAGTCACAGCGATTAGTAACCGATTTTAAGGTCTCAGGTTAACCGGTAGCGTCTGAGGTCAGGTCACGTGACTGAAGTTACGGGTTCGGTTTTTAGTAAATAACTACGCAAAAAATGGCCGCAGAGCCGCGATTTTGGCATCATTGTGTTCGCCTAGCTCAGGTGCATCGAATGGTATACTTTTTGCTAGGGTGAGGTCAACTTAAGTAGTTGACCTGGGTCAAGGTCAGGTCAGAGCCCCTCAGGTCACGAAGCTGGGCAAAGGGTATCATATGGCATATCATTCGATTCGGAAGGTCTTCCCGAGTCCATTGGTGGCTTTCCCGACTCTCTATCTCCATTTGATCGGGAGTTGTTGACGAAAAACTCGTACGACCCTAGTGACGTCATAAATGACGTCACGCAAGGTTAACAATGCAAAAGTAAAGCATTGGACTTTGCGAGGAGCGCATGAAATCACGATACCATGTACGTGGGATAGTTTTAGATCATTCTCGGCGCCAAAATAACAATTTTTATATTTCCCATTGATTTATAACAGTGATGTCACGTGACCGACCTGACCTCATGTAACCTTGAAAAATTCCCAGATATACAAGTTGTGAGACCTCTGGAGGACACCATGTATGCGTCCTGTTTATGTTTATGTTTATGTTTATGTTTATTCACCAGAACACCAACAGGCATCGTGCCCAATAATAGGTGCAGTCACGACATAAAACCAGCACAGCGCTTGTCAAAATACAACTATACATACATACATACAATTACACACTGACACATGGGATAAAATAAAAACAAAGAAAGTATTGCACTGAGTCACGGCTAGTGCAGGTCGGCTTCCTACAAATACGTGCCACCTCGACTCGCGAAAGTTCGAACGCCAGTCAAGAAGGAGTAGTGAGTGGAGGTGAAGAAATCAGCAGATGAACAGGATCTGAGAAAGGAGTTGGTATGTGCCGGTACTCGGGAGAGGAGGCTGCGAAGGACAGTGTTGACCCTGGCAAAAGGTGTGGCCCAGAGAGAAAGATTGCGAGTTGATCGGGGTGGCACGGACAGGCCAAACATCGATACAAGATCGGGGCAGTCAATGCGGCCGTGATGCACATTGTACAAAAACATGACGTCATGCTGGATAAATCTAGCTTTAACTGAGCACATGTTAAAATGAGCTAAAAGCGCCCCGTAGCTCAGGTCAACGCTGGGCCGGTCCGATCGGAACGCCAGCCACGTGAGGAACCTATGCTGGACTCGCTCGAGACGTTTCAGATGGGTATCAGCAGTGCCTGACCATACTACGCTGCCGTACTCGAGCAGAGACCGACATGTGCGTTGTACGCGCATATCAGGGCCCGGTGGTCTAAGCGTGAGCTACGCCGAAGTCTCGGCAGCTGCATACTGCGGATGAGAAGGCCCAACATCCGGTTCGCCTTGGACACTGTCGAATCCACGTGCGAGGCGAACGTGAGTTTAGCGTCAAGTATGACCCCTAAATCGCGTGTCTCTTGACGGCGTTCCAAGACAGTCCCGTTCAGTGAATAGTTGTGGACAACAGGCGATTTACGCAAAGTAAAAGAGATCGTGTGACACTTTGTCGGGTTAAGTTTCAATCGCCAGATGTGCGACCACTCGGTGAGCCGGTTCAGGTCAGCCTGGAGGGCGTCGGCATCGGCGGCACTTTTCACGCGGTGGTAAAGCTTCACGTCATCAGCATACATAATACAGTTGGTGCGAACAGCGTAGCTAATGTCCGAGGTAAAACAGATAAAAAGCAACGGCCCACAAATACTACCTTCCGGCACTCCAGAGGTGACAGGCGCCCAGTCTGACAGTTTGCCGTTCAGGACGACTCTCTGTCTGCGGCCGGAGAGATAGGACTCGATCCAGGAGTACGCCAGACCGGTGATGTTGAAAGACGTTTTTAGCTTGTGTAGAAGAAGAGTATGATTTACACTTGTAAAGGCCTAGGAATAATCTGTGTAGATGGCGTCGGTCTGTGCACCCTGCCGGATCGAGTCCCATCCGTGTCTCAAGAAGCAGCTGAGGTTTGAAACACATGACCGCCTGGGCAGGAAGCCGTGCTGACCCTGCGGAAGGACCGGCAGGCAGTGGGATAGAAGGCAGTCAAAAACAACTTTTTCTAGAATTTTTGAGCACAGGGGCAGCAGTGAGATCCCTCTGTAGTTGTCAGCACATTTCTTGTTCCCTTTTTTATAAATCGGAATGATGTTGGCCTCCTTCCAGGCGCTGGGAAAGACGCCCTGAGCTAATGAAAGTTTGCAGAGGATGCTGATGGGAATGGCCAGCTCGCGCGCACACTCTTTCAGTATACGGGCGCTGAGCCCATCTGGGCCACAGGCTTTGTGTTGACCGATGCTTTGTAGTAGTTTTAAAACCTTTCCTGGTGGCAGATTAAACTCACTGAGGCTGGGTGTGTCAAACATTTTAGCTTCTGGAAGTGCGGCTACAAGAGGGTCCGAAAACTTCGAGCTAAAAGACCTGTTGAATATGTTGGCGCAATCCGCCTGGTTGGTGTAGCAACGGTCCTGATCGACAAGGGTAGTCAGAGACGGTTGCGAAGACTTTAGTGACTTGATAAAGGACCACAACCGTTTTGGATTATCACGAAAGTCGCTGACAAGACTGAGCAGATATTCACGGTACCTCGCGTTTGCCGTGCTTTTAAAAGCGGATCTGGCTTGAGAAAAGGCCTGGTCATTTTCAGGAGATGGCGAGGATTTTTTCAAGCGGTGAGCTTTGTTTTTCAGCCTAACAAAGCTCACCGCTTGAAAAAATCCGTAAAAAAATCTGTAACTTTCATCTCAGACAGCTATGGTCATTGGCGTCCAAAACAATGTCAGTACCAAACAGCCTTTTTCACCCTCGCGCTTATAGAAAAGAGGGTTGAATGAACCCTCTTTTCACTTTTTCAGATGACTCAGACTTGAATTGAAATTTCAGTAACCCGTGATGTCACTAGGCAGCTTTACCACGCCATTTGTAAGCTCCCCTCCCGAAATCACTATTCGAAACCAACCGTTATCGTGACGTAAAATAAATACATTTATAGAAAGAACACCTTCCTAATTTTTTGCATACTTCTTAAAAATGAGCCAAATATTTTTTTAAAGAAATAAAAATTCAAAAAAATTTGGTCCCAAAGTTCAAAAAATACAAATGAAAGAAAACTCGATATGTCATATATCAAAAATAGCGTATTTTTCGAAATTTCAAAAATACATATTAATCTCTGTTTCATTGCAAGTTCAATGTTATATAACATTTGGCATTTGAATAATCCGTCTTAGAGTTACAGCCCGCCAAACTTAGCGCTGCAAAGCAAGATCCAAAAAATGTTATACACCATAACTCAAAAAATACTTATCTGATAAGCCTGCAATTGTTACAGGTGGATTCAGAGCCCCTGATTACCCATGAGACCAATTCTCGTCAAATTCCGAGAGATGAGGGTGTCAAATTGGAAAAAAGTGGTACGATCTATCGTGGAATGCCCCTTCTGGCTACGCCACTGGTCAGGGGCACTACAAGCTGGTGAGAGGGCTGACATACCATGTTTTGATAGCATGACTGAAACAGACTTTTTGGGGTAGCCAGGAAATCGCATGCGAGAGCCTATTGAAATTCTTACATCGGCCTTTATATGCACCAGTCGTATACAGGTGCGGGATTTGGCATACGATTTCCAGACAATCGAAGTACTGTTTGGAGCCAACGAAGGAAGGAGTGAGTGAATACTAAGTTGAAAGCATTAATTTGGTTCAAAATGATGATTCAGATTAATTAGTTATTTAAATCTAAATATCTTACGACGAGAGCGATTGGCATTTTTGGTATGCAGTATTATTCATTGAAAACAGGTTGGAGCGTTTAAGTCTTTAATTTAGTGGTCGCCGCTTACTAATCATGCGGCATACACGCCGCACATAACCGCCAATGCCGCAACACAGCTTAGATTTCGAAGTAAGCATTTAGTCTCACCCCTTCAGAACGGAGGGACCCACGCTCATTTCTGGCCGTATCTCAATTTTCCGAGATGTACGTCAAACCTACGTATTTAAAACTACACATTCTACAGCCGAATCTTCAAACTTAGGGTCCTCACTCACAATCGCACGTGAATCAGCCGCATTCCTGTGTGGCGCGCAATGCTGAAGAGATACGTGTGTACGCAGATATCTCGCAGGCCCTAAGAGAAACAGCTCGCTGCAAAAACTGAGCACTTCAAATCACGCCAAATCCTAGTCAAATGGATAATTAAACAGGCGCGCACACAGGATTTTTGAATGGGGGGGCACGACCTTCGAACTGGGCCCCCCCATGCCGAAGGCCCCCCCCCAAAAAAAAAAAAATACGGCCCACGGGGCTATATTTCGGTTGGTTTGAAGCTTGAGCAATTGCAGGGGCTCCGCCACAGGGGGGTACGCGGGGGTCCGGACCCCCTCAATAATTTACCTGGGGGGTACAGTACCCCCCAATATTCCGAATAACTATAAGCTTGTTTTCGCATAAGAATGACTAAATCATTCACAGAATGTGTTGAATAATTTAGAAGAATGTGTTGACAGTCGCAAAGCTAAGGAATTTAAGATCTAGAAATGTAGGGATCCCTTAAAGTGTTGTGACACACGAAGTGTTAAACTCTCGCCGACCTATATGTACGGGAGTGCCATTATTCTACCATTTTGTTATTAAAATGAATGCGTTTAAGATTGCTATAGGATTAGCTAGGCATGCCAGAATTCGGCTATAATTTCGTGAGAGAGGTCCACCTTGCAGGACACCTCCTAGACACAATACTTGCCCTAAATGAGCTTCAAATCGATCTGAGAATCCTGTTTCCATGTGAGGTCAACCGATAGTGTTGAGGGAAGGGGGTTAAGCCGGTCTTTCGAGCACCGTACAAGTCTAAGCAGCCTCATGCCGTTCTGAGGCTATCTGCAATAATCTGCACAGGACTCTGAATGCGGGTCGGTAGAGATGCGTCTACAAGTCACAACTCTTACAGGATCCCCTGCATAACCTGACCTTTGATTCAATTGCAGCATTTTGATATCATTTTCAGGTCAAGCTAGGTCACTCTCTGATCACAGAGACTGAATGTCAGTCTCTAAAGACTCCATACTGCTATATGTATCAGGGCAGGGCTTTCAAATCCCTTCAACGACTCCTAAAGCCCTGCGCTTTCCTTTGACTACGGCTTTGGAGGACCCGGCACTGGTCTAAGAGCCTACATATAGTGTATAATGTACATATAGTGCCTACATTTAGTAGCGATGTCAATTACAGAAAATCGTAATACCGAGACCAAACCAAATACCAACCAAAACCGTGAGGAAATACCAAAACCGAATCAACTTGAGAACATGAGGGAAAAACCAACTTTTTACCTATTTCCCAACCTCTTATACATTAGTGAGGGCTTATAATACCAACAAAATACCAAACACATTCAGATTGAAATACCAAATACCAAGTTGGTATCGGTTTGGTATCGGTATACCAAAAAGTTGGTATCCGATTGACATCTCTACTACATAGATATCTGAGCGCCTATGAAGGTCCCTGAATTTCCAAGCCCATGCCAGTCACTGAGAGCCTAATGCGCTGTCTGCTGGCTAACGCCGCCCTTGGAGCGCGCAACAGCGGCCTCCATTCCTCAAGGACTTTGATTTGAGAGGCCGCCATGTCGGTGTCAATGGGCTCCGCTTCTCGGTTTTCGATTCCTTGTGCAAATTGAACCTTGGTTTTTCGGTTTAAAGCAGAATTCTTCCGATAAAATTATGAAGTTTTCTTTGAGCTCTAGAAAAAGCGGCAATTTTTCATCATCTTCGGGAGCTGCAGGGGGAAGGGGGAGGGTGAATTCGCCCAAAATACCCACCCTGGATCCGCCAGCGAGGTTTTGTGTTTGGGTCGCACCCCCCCCAATCCCAAAACCGTGGCGGAGCCCCTGAGCAATTGGTTTGTCAATGCATGTAAAACAATTATTTCGGTACCAGCTTAATTTTTAAAACATATATATTTTTACGCTAGGCTGTTTTTTTCTCAAATGCGACTCAGAGCCGGTACATATACCTAATCATCTAATTCATTACGTAAAACATTTCATTAATAAACATTTTTGCAGGTCCCTCAGAAATCAGCCCCGGGCAGCGACTGACTGCCGGCCGGCCGACCGGCCCCGGGTGGCTAGAAGCAGGGGCCGGTCACTGTTTGGCCCGGATGTGTAGGAGCGGGAGCAGCACTCCTTTTTCACGTATATTCGCATATTTTTTTTAGGCACATCGACATGAAATGTCGTTATATCTGATACGATGCGGGATAACAGACTAGAGATCCAGCTTATAACTTATATTTAATGAATCAGTCAATGATTCATCAATGAATCAATCAATGAATCAAATCAACAGGACTATGTACGATGCATGTCGGACACGTACCCAGAATTTCGCCCAAGAGGGGGTCACCTGCTGGTCACCTGACCCCGGGCCCGCGAGTCACCCGGGCGCCCGGGGTCAGCTCAGGCAAGGATGTACCTAGGACCTTTCGATGGGAGGAGGGAGGCACGGTGGGTCCAGTCTCACTGGCAGACGGGTCTCTTTAAAACGGTCTTTGCATGAGAAAATGTGGAAAATTGGCAAGCAAAAGTATCATTTATGCCCGAGGAGTGTGCCTAATGTACACTAATGCCTAATTTACATGGTATTTTACGAGCGAGCGAAGCGAGCGAGCTCCTCAGAGTCACCGGTGTGTGGCGCGTTCAGAGGTGCCAGTGAAAGGCCGTCAGATGCGCTGGTGTTGGGTCCTCACAGGCGCCGTTGCGGGGTCTTAGGGCTTAGAGACACTGGTGGAGCCATCATTGGCATGTGTGTGGCCCTGCAAAATGGCCTGCAAGTGGAAAGTGGCCCGTCATAGGCTGGCAAGGACACTCGGAGGCTGGTAAGAGGCCCTCAGAGTCACTGGTACGTGTCCCTCAGAGGCGTCGGTGTGGGGACTCTCAGAGCCGCCGATGTAGGCCCTTAAGATGCGCTGGTGGGGGTCCCTTGGAGGTGGGGCGAGGGGCCTCGCAGTTGCCGTTGTGGGCAAGGCCATATATAGTAGGTAGCGACACTGAGCGATTTGTTTACAGCCAGTTTCGATCCCGATGACGCAAATGTGTCGTCACGGGACAAAACAATATGGCCACCTCTAATGAGAACCAAGTACAAGAAGTTCCCGGATGTAGACAGCACTGACGTCACCGGGATCGAAACCAACGACATCAGTACTGGACCTATGGCGAAGCAAAGTAGTGACATCCCCCTGCGTTGTGGGTGCCTTTAGAAACACTGGTGTGGACCGTGTGTCTATCACAGACGGATGTGGAGCCATAGCAGCCAATCCCTCGTTGGCCGTTACTACTTAGGGCCCTGAGCGGCCGGCGAGGTCTCTCAGAAACCGGCATTGGGCCTTTATGAAGATAATTGTGGCTACATAGGAGCCAATAACGTCCCCCCCCCCACAAGCCTTGTGGTGTCCTTCCGAGTTGAAGTGCGGCCAGCGCGAACCCTCTGCTACCAACTGGCGCCGCAGGGCCCCTCGGTTTCGAAGGAACTCTAAACCCGAGAACGGGCACGTACCCCCTCGCTCCCTTGCTATGTAACTGAATCCAAGTGATGGGACCCTTTAGGTAATCAGGGGCGTTTCAGATGACCAGGGGTTTTCAATTGATCAGGGGCCCACCAGGTGACCATGGGCCCCTCTGGTAACCAGGCGCCCCTTAAGTAACCAGGGACCCCATCAATAACCAGGGCCCCTCAGTAAACGGGGGCCACTCAGGTAAGTGTAGGAGTCCCGCAGATAACCAGGCCGGCAAGGTTTCTCAGGTCCGTTTTTTTTTGACAAGGCTCTTATTGACTCAGGTGCGAGCCCTTTGCCACCAGCAGAGGGCCCTTTCAAGCCTTTTGAGGGCCGTTTAACGTCTCTTGAGTTCCCATTGAGGCCTTCTAAGGGCCCTTTGAGCAGTCGAAGGACCTTTGAGGCCTTTTGAGGGTCTCTTGACGTCAGCTGAGGACCATTGGACGCCAGCTTAGGATCGTTTTTGGGCCTTCTGATGGCCATTAGACACCAATGGATGACCCTCGGACACCAACTGGGGCCCTCTTACACCAGCTAAGGGCACTTTAAGTTTGACGCTAGCTCAGGGCCCTCTGACTATGGCTGGGGGGCCCTCTGACGCTAGCTCAAGGCCCTTTGACGCTCTTTAAGGCCTTCTGAGGGTCCCTTGAGATCTTCTAAGGCCCCTTGAAGCTTTTTGAGGGCCGCTTGACGCCAACTGAGGACCGTTTGAGGCCTTCTGATGGCCATTTGGCGCCAGCTGGGGGCCATCTGGCACCAGCTGGGGGCCCTCTGTCACCAGCTAAGGACCCTTTAGAGCCTTCGGAGAGCCATTTGACGCAAGGGCATGGCCCTCTGACGCCAGCTCAGGGACCTTTGACACCCTTTAAGGCCTTCTGACGTCCGTTTGACGTTAGCTGAGGGCCCTTTGAGGCTATCTGAGGGCCCTTTAAGGCCATCTGAGAGTCCTTTGAGGTCATCTGAGGGCTCTTTAAGGCCATCTGAGGGCCCTTTGACACCAGATGAGGGCCCTATGACGCTAACTGAGGGCCCTTCGAGGCCATCTGAGGGCCTTTTGAGACCATCTGAGGGCCCTTTAAGGCCATTTGAGGGCCCGTTGTACACGGTCTTCGGTGGTCTAAGGATTAGTTAGAGGCCCATTTGAGGCGGCCTTCGGCCGCCTCAAATGGGCCCCTTCCTTCGAGTTGGGCCCCCCAACTCGAATGGGGGGGCACGGGCCCGTGTCCCCCCCTTGTGTGCGCCCTTGTAATTAAACAAGATATCTTGCGCTCGCTCCGCGTCGCTTTGGTTATAAAAAGATTCGGGAGAAAATTTGGGATCGATTGGTGTTTTTCCGGTGACGATCGGACGTCTAGAAGCTTCGATATTCGCGAAAAATTTGCTGAACTTGCAAAAGTACTTGGTACTTGCTTGGTACTTGCAAAAGTACTTGATACTTTTTTGGTATTTGCATAAGTACTCGGTATTTGCCAAAGTACTTGGTACTTGCTTGGTATTTGCATAAGTACTTGGTACTTGCTTGGTACTTGTAAAAGTACTTGGCACTTGCTTGGTACTTGCGAAAGTACTTGGTACTTGCTTGGTACTTGCAGCATAAAATTTACCACTCTACACCCGCCCACCCCCTTTCGGGATAATTCCGGGTCGGGATAATTCGTCGGGTAGGAAAGCTTGCCACTCTACTCGCCCCCCCCCCGTTCCCCCGACTCTACTCCCACCCCTACCCCCTCGGGATAATTCCGGGTTCGTCGGGTAGGGAAACTTGCCACTCTACTCCCCCCCCCCCCCAGAGCCATTTGGTATCGATCCGTGTTTGTCCCGTGTCAATCGGTCGTCAATAAGCCGAGATATGCACGGCGAATAATTTCAATCGGCGCCGATCAGAATTTCAGAATCAGAATCGCATTCCTGTGTGGCGCGCAATGCTGAAGAGATATGTGTTTCCGCGGATATCTCGCAAGCCCTAACAGGAAAAGCTTGCTGCAAAAACTGAGCACTTCAAAAAACCCGCAATCCTAGTCAAATGCGTATTTGGAAATTCCGACCTCGACGAGTATCTGTGGTAGACTAGAAAACCACCACTTTGGTAGGGGAAACTACTGCTGTCTGCTACCATTTGCACTGCATGTGTCGCTATAGCTGCGACATCTATGCATATACATATAAACCGCGACATCTGTGTGCGCTGATTCTAGTTAGCGATTAGCTAGGGCACCAGGGTGGATCCAGACTTTCAGTTTGAGGCAGGGCCGGGGTGCGGAGCCGGAGCCGGAGCTGGAGCCGGAACCGGCATATTTTGCCCGGAGACGGAGCCGATGCCGTGAAACATAGGCGTAGGAACCGGGGGGAGGGAGCAGGTGGGCAAGTGCCCACCCATTAGTCAGAATAGGCCCCTGACACTGGCGTTCTGGGAGGCCCCCTACCCTCACTAGTCAGAGGAGGCCCCTGACCATCCTCAATAGTCAGAAGAGGCCCCTGTAACTGATGGTCTGGGAGGCCCCTCCATCTACACTGTATAGAGGAGGAGGAGACTGATAAACTGAGAGGCCCTTCTATTCATACTGACCACAGGAGGCCCCTGAGGCTTGTGGTCTGGGAGGTCCCTCTATCCACACTAGTCAGAAGAGTCACCTGAGACTGATGGCCCGGGAAGCCCTTATATTCATACTAGGCAGAGGAGGCCCCTGAGACTAATGGTCTGAGAGGCCCTCATATTCACACCAGGCAGAAGAGGCCCCTGAGACTGATGGACTGTGAGGCCCTTCTGTTCATACTGGCCACAGGAGGCCCCTGCAACCGGTGGTCTGGGAGGGTCCTCTATCCACACTAGTCAGAAGACGCCGCTGAGACTGATGGTCTGAGCCAGGCTCTTATATTCATACTGGCCACAGGAGGCCCCTGAAACAGGTGGTCTGGGAGGGCCATCTATCCACACTGGTCAGAAGAGGCCCCTGAGACTGATGGTCTGAGAGGCCCTTATATTCATACTGGGCACAGGAGGCCCCTGAGACTGATGGTCATAGAGGTCCTAGTGAATCTGAGGAGGCCCCTTTATCCACACTGTTCGAAGGAGGCCCCGAGACTGATGGTCTGAGAGGCCCCTTTATTTATACTGGCCCCAAAAGCCCCCTAAGATTAACCTTCCAGGCGGTGGAGGGGCATTTTTTGCCCCCCTTTAGTTTTTTCGATATATCTCGACAACCGCTGCGCCGATCGTCACCAAACTTTCAGTACCTTCCCGTGAATAGCTATTGCACATTCACGCTGGTCCAGATACACGTAAGACCCGATCAAAAGTAATATTTGCTGTTTTCGAATTTACTTATTCCAGGGTTATTTTTCTTTTGTTATGTTCCTGGGGAACCGAGATATGCTTTTAGTTTGGTTCCCGAGCCCTCTGATCAGGAGCAGTGCGCGTTTAAAAGTGAGGGTTTTTTCCCTCTTTGTGCCGCTTCTCAGCAAGTGACGAGTTGTGCTCGTGTGCTCACCAGTGAACGTTCGTGTCTCCAAGTTTTTGTGGTACCTCCAGTCACCCAAGGATGGCAACTTCCCAACAAAGTGGTCGTTTCCCCTTTTGAGCCAATGCTGGAAGAATTTCCTTTGGTTGGAATCACATGTGGTCGTGCGGTCGCTTGTTGTTTGTTCATCGGATGAAATCGTACGGAAGGACAGCAAAGTACAAAATCAAACCCATATCATGTGATACCTACGACATCACTCTTCACTTGGTAGGAAAAGGATTTGCTACTTTTTGCTACTTTAGCAGTAAATTAGATTTTCCCATTTCAGATCCACTCAATGAGCTGACGTCCCCCACCCGTCGGGAGCTTCTGGAGGCGATGCTGGGAGCCGGTCAACTGATGTCGGACGAGGCATTGCAAGCTGGTGTCGAGCTCTTGTGTCTTTCGGTTCCTCCTGGACGTGTGCCTGACCGATCTGTCATCCGGGACGTCGTTCTTGATCACCGGAAGAAGATGCATCGACGCTGGGATGCTCCAGGAGTTCGACGGATCTTCGCGAAGATGCTCGACAAACATGCAGTCTGGCTTCTCGAATCTGTTCCAGAGGCGATCCTGGCACCTCCAGCTCCTGGGCAAGACGACCCGATGGATGGCCGCGGACGACCGTCGCAGATGCCGGCTGCCTTCACCCTCGTCTCCTCCCCCACCAGGCGCCGCAACGTGTCCCAGCTGCTCGACCAAGGATTCACCGGCGAGCAGCTGGCGTACGCGGCTCAGATGACTCTGAGGAAGGAGGGGAGGAAAACCGAAGCCGACATCATCAAGGAAGTGATTGTGGCAGACGGCCCGGACCCTACTGTGGTGCAGGCATCGTACCGCGGATCCCCTCCATCGCTTCCGAAAACGCTGTCGGCCGACGAAGCTCTCGTGTTGCTCTTCAACACCAACATGACACGAGCTGCGTACCAAGAGGTCCGTGAGACATCAAAGGACCACGTCGCCGACATCTTCCCGCCGTACAACTTCGTATTGGATGCCAAGAAGCGATACCATCTGGCTGGAGTTGTTGTCGACGACCTGCGCGCTTCTGTCCCCGTGCAGCAGTTGCTTGACCACACGGCGTCAAGGCTGTGCACGCTCCAGGCGTCGGTCATCCAATCGTCGGCAGCTCAAGGCTCCTTGGTCCTGACCTCCAAGTACGGGTTTGACGGCGCTACCGGTCAACAAGTCTACCGCCATCGACAATCAACGGACGTCGATGACTCTACCATGTTCCTGGCGAGTATGGTCCCTCTGCGGCTCCGGACCGAGGATGGCCGAGTGATCTGGGCGAACCCGAAGCCAAACTCCACTTTCTTCTGTCGTCCGATCGGCTTAATCTTCGAGAAGGATTCCAAGGAGTTGACCACCGCCACCTACGTCCAACTCCAGCAGGACGTGGAGTCACTCACGCCGTCAGTCGTCCAACTCACTAACGACGTCACCATCTCCGTCCGCCATGAAATGACGTTGACCATGGTTGACGGCAAGGTCCACAACGCCATCCAGGGCATCCGGTCGCAACAGGTCTACATACAGCATCTGCCGGGCCAAGCCTACGGAGATGAACAACATCGACGGAGTCCTGGCCCGGCCCATTGCAGGAGACCGGACTCAGCACGGAATCTCCACCCTCCACTGCTGGATCCGGTCGATGGAGATGTTCCTTCACATCGCGTACCGACTCCCGTTCTGCGAGTGGCAGGCCCGTGGAGAGGAGAAGCAGCGGATCGTCAAGGAACAGAAGCAGCGGATCCAGACCGAGTTTCGTCAGTGTTTGGGGCTCCTGATCGACCAGCCCCTTCCTGGCGGAGCTGTAACGACCAACGACGGCAACTCGGCCCGCCGCTTCTTCTTGGAGCACGAAACGTCTGCGGACATCCTGGGCCTTGATTCCACCCTGATCCGCCGCTTCAGCTACCTCCTCCGCGCTGCGTCCTCCAACTTCCACCTCGACGAAGAGCGGTTCGGCGTGTACGCGGTTGAGACGGCCAGGATGTTGGTCAGTCAGTATGGGTGGTTCAGGATGCCCCAGTCGGTCCACAAGCTCCTGATCCATGCTCCCACTGTCTCCGCCGGCATGCTCCTTCCCCTGGGGGCGATGTCAGAGGAAGCCCAAGAAGCCAGGAACAAGGACTTCAAGGCAATCCGGGAGCACCATTCGCGCCAGATGTCCCGGGTTCAGTCCAACACCGACCTGGTCCACTGGCTTCTTGAGACTTCCGACCCCTTGATCAGCCCCCTCCGGATGCGGAAGCTGAAGACTCCGACGACCATCGGTGAAGCTGTAGAGCCTGGGTGGTGGTGGTGGTGGTTGTCTTGCTGGTCGCGGGGATGAACCTTCAGTGTGTGTTATGATGTGACATAAACAGTTTTGTTACAAATCAGTGTGATTGTTAAAGCTGGCCAACTAAAATCACTCGTTATTTACGGTTTCTGAGGTAAAATGAAGAAATTCGGTCATGTTTATGAATATGCTTATAGATCCTTTTCATGTGGATTTGAACTCAGTTCACTCAAAAATTATTTTTGATCGATCTTCGTGAATCTGGACCAGTGTGCATTGTGACCAAATTTTTTTTTTTTCCAAAGGCTATGATAGGTTGGACGCTAATAATTTCGACCCAAAAAAAGGTTTCGCGAGAAGAGCTGTCAGGCCTACAGCTTTAGAGATACAGAAAAATGTTCCAGACATAAAAGGTGTAGAATTTAGAGGGCTACAAAACTGCTATCTCGGATTTTTGAAATTTCTGGATTTTGACCCCCAAAAATAAAAAATAGATGTTTTGAATATAATAGCCGAAAAATCCAAAAAGTTTTTCGAATTTCAAAAAACCGGAAGCTATGTGATAGTCCGTACCACCTTTTATCTACATAGCAAATTTGAGATCGATACCTCTTTTCTTGGCCAAGTTATAGCGAAAACTCTGTTCAAAATTGATGACGTCAAATTTTCAAACTCAATTTGTAGCAATTCTAAACCTCGTAGCGCAAAACAAAGACCATCATTAGACTCCCCGCGACGAGCTGCATCGAAACAATACCCATTTTATGCAAAAATATCAACTTTGAAATCTGATCTTTTTTGACCTGACATTGACCTGACCTCCACCAAAAAGCGACCCAAACCGTACCTGATGGTCTTATAACCAACACCATTGAGTTGGAAATGAAAAACTGGCCATAAAACATGCATCGCACAACCTTAGTAAAGTTGGGTTCATGTGGTGACCCTTGGTGACCTTTGGTGACCTGACCTGTGACCTGACCTGGTATGACCAGTGACCTCTAATAGCAACATATATACTAGACAACTGACGCCCTATCACTGATTTTCGACAAAATGCGTTTTACTCGGTGTTATAGCGCTTTCCCTAAAAGCCCCGTGAACGGTGAAACATTTTATCTTTTGACCTGACCTGTGACGTCATCGGTGACCCCGAGGTCAAGGAAATTTGGTTTCTTGAGACAAATTTGACAGGGCTATCGAGCGCCGTTTGAATTTTCCGGATCCGTCCAGTAGTTTCGGAGATATGGGAGGGGGGGGGCAAAAAACATGCCCCCCCCACCGCGCGGAAGGTGGCCGGGAGGCCCACCGCCTGCCGGGTTAATGGTCTGAAAGGCTCTTCTATTTATGCTAACCAGTGCCCAGTGGAGGCCCCTGGGATTGATCGTCTAACAGGCCCTTCTATTTATACTAGCCAGAGGAGGCCCATGAGACTGATGGTCTGAGAGGCACTTCTACCTATTCATACCTACTGGCCAAAGGAGGCACCTGAGACTGGTGGTTTGAGAGGCCCTACTATTCATAATCGGCAGAGGAGGTCCCTGAAATTGAGGGTCTGAGAGCCCTCCTATTCTTAAGTAGCCAAGAGACGACCCTGAAATTAATGATCTGAGAGGCTCTTATGTTTATACTAGCCAGAGGAAGCCCCTGGGATTGGTGATCTGAGAGGTCCTTCTATCAATACCTGCCAAAGGAGGCCCCTGAGACTGATTGCGGCCAGAATAGGCCTCCGAGACTGATGGTCTGAGAGGCCCTTCTATTCAAACTAGGCAGAGGAGGCCCCTGAGAATAAAAGCCCGAAGAGCCCTGCGGCGGCAACTGGCCGTTGAAAAAAAAAAAACTCTGGCCATGTTTCGGCTTCTTAGGGCCTCACAGAGCTCATGAGAGCACCGCAAGGGCTCCTAAGTATCCTCCTACGCTTATCTCCATAAGGGTACCACGCCGGCTTCTGAAGGCCCCTTGTAGGCATCTAAGGGCCCTTTCCGGCCTCTAACGGCTCCACCCGCCCGTGATGGCTGCACACCAGTGTTTATGAGCGCCACACACCGGCGCCTTTGAGGGTCATACCAGTGTCTCAAGACCCTATATCGGTGACTCTGGGGCCCCACACCTATGCATCTCAAGGCTCTATAGGTGCATCAGAAGGACCCACACCGACATCTCTGAGGGCCCCACACCGGTGACTCTGAGGACTCACCGGCGCCTGAGAGCACCATGTTGATGTCTAACGGCTTCACAAGGCCACTGAAGGCACCACACAAGTTCTCACTGAGCTCTAATGTCCCATACCGACGTCCCTGAGGGTCCACATATGGCGGGCACCCATCGGCTACTCTGAAGGTCCCACACTGACACTGTCGACTCCGAGGGCCCTACCTGCGTCTGAGAGCGTCATGCGGTCTTTAAGAACCACACAGGGCTTCTGAAGGCGCCTGGCAGGCTCTATCGCTTAGCTCTGATAAGTCTCATGCCGCCCTCTGCATATAAGAGTCAAACGCCGGCGCTTAGGTGATAAGGGCGCCTACATGCGAAAGAGAGTTGATAATTGATATCCCTCGCCCCGTTTGGGGGGCAATTTGCCCCCCTGTGGTTTTTCCTGAATAGCAAGAAAACGGCGCCGCCATATTTTCAGTACCTTCCCGGGCATCAATTTGACACCTTCACACAAAATTTCAAGTCTTAGGTCACCTTAGGTCAGGAGTTATTGAGGTCAAACTGAGGTCATGTTCGAGCAAAAATGAGCAAAAAAACAAGAAATCTTGAAACGCTCACAAAATCTACAGTTACCAAGCAATTTCAAAGTTCTTTATACGGTCATGTAGACAAAAGGCGGCGCTACAAAACTATTATCTCGAATTTTCAAAATTTTGGTTTTTTGTGCCCAAAAATTAAAAAAAAGATTTTTTTTAGAAAAACGCAAAAAAATCCCAAAATTTTTCGGAATTTCGAAAAAACCGGAATGTATGTAATAGTCCCTGCGCTCTTCTATATACACACCAAATTTCAGATCGATACCTCCTTTTTTGGCCAAGTTATAGCGAAAAAACTGTTCAAAATTGATGACGTCAAATTTTTGAACTCAACTTTTAGCAATTCTAGACCACGTAGCGCAAAACAAAGACCACAATTGAGCTCCCCGTGACGAGCTGCACCGAATCGATACCCATGTTATGCAAAAGTATCAAGTTTGAAATTTGACCTAATTTGACCTGATCTTGACCTGACCTTGACCTGAACTTCACCAGAGCATAATCTAAACTGATCCCAAAGGCTGCCTCACCCACATAATCGTATTTGGCATATAAAATGGACCATAAAACATGCATCACATGACATTTTCATATTGTGGCCCTCAGTGACCTGACCTCTGTGACCTGACCTGGTATCAGTGACCTCAAATAGCAAAATATGTGTTTGACGAACATTTCCCCCATCGATGATTTTCAATGAAATGCATTTTACTCGATTTTACAACGCATTTCTTGAAATGCCTGTAAACGGTGAAAATTCGACCTTTGACCTGACCTGTGACGTCATCGGTTTGACCTAAGTCAATGAAATTGGGCACAAGGTAGTTCCCTGATATGGATATCCAACACCGTTTGCCGCTTGTCGCTATGTTGCGTGGTTCTCGAGATCTTAGAAGGGGGGGGGGCAAATTGCCCCCCCCCCCAGCAGGGCACTGCTCGGCAGACCCCAACGGGGCGCGGGATATGAATTCATAGGAAAAGGGGCGCCCGCCTGTATGCAAAAGCAGGGCGCCTGCCAGGGTCGTCGCCACAGATTTTTGATTGGGGGGGGGGGGGGCATATCGGGAGATTTAAAACCCAAAAGTAGGTATTGTTGCCACACGCTTAGCCCAATGCACTATCTGTGTTAAAGGTTGTACAAGCCGGATTTTTTTCTTTACAGTCTGAAGTCCGATTGAATTTGACACAGTTAGGGGCAAAGCCGCTGCTCTTCTTTTATGGTGTACCTAATTGTTGACGCATGCTACCAATCTGAATCTGATACATAATGCATTCATGCCCGCGTAGGAGGAGGGGAGGTATTACAGTTACAAACTCTCCTTTTGACTGCTGTAGGAATCGGCGGCGCGAAGCGTCGCGAAAATTGACTAAAACACTTTGTCAAAATACAGCTCCAAAAAAGGCATAGCATCCATACAAGGCATACTTTGCAAGCCTTGTAGCATGTAAGAGATCAGAACACCTAAGGTCGGGTCACCAAGTCAAGCAGCCTCTAAGTTTTGTGGTCCTGTATCAACCGTGCAGCTTGTTTCCTAGAAGTTGGAAATTTAGTGTAGTCTGCACGACTGCGAGGTTGAAGCCGGAGACGGTCGGAGTTGACTATTCTGCAAATAGTCATTTTTTAAGCATCCTTGGGTGTTTATTTTTTGGGGGATTTGCCCCTCGGATTCCTCGACCGGGGGGACGCGTCCCCCGTCCCTCCGTTTTCGACGCCCATGGCGCCTGCGATGCCCATACGGCCGCCTGTGATGCTCATAGGGGTGTCTGCTTGCGAAAGACGGCACCTGCCACCTATGATGCCTACTCGGGTGTCGACATGCAATAGAGGGGCGCCTATCAATGCCACAGCGGCTCCTCCGTACGAAAGACATGCCAACGATGAGCGGCTCTGAGGCAGTAAGGGCACCTACATGCAATAGAGGGGCGCCTCCGAGGCCTACATATATGGGCGTCCAAATGCAATAGAGGGGCGTCTATCAATGTCATAGGGGTGCATTCATACGAAACAGGGGCGCCGGCATGGCAAAGAGAGGCGCCTCCAATGTCAATAAAAGAGTGGCGCCTAAGACAAAGGCACATTTTATGCGACAAGGGTCGCCTGTGGGTCATGTAGGGATGTCTCTGATGATGACTATAGGGTGCTTACGTGTATATGCCAAAGAGGGGCGCCTATGGAGCTAGGGGCTCCTGGGAAACGAGGAAGACATTTGTATTAGGGTTTTCAGGGGTCATGCGCCGTTTGCGGCAAATAGATTCTAAAAAAAAAAATCGGAGAGGGGAATAACTTTTAAAAATAGTACGGACTTTCCGCGCTGTTCGCTTAAGCGATTACGCCCCTGGCCCCTGGGTACATCTGCCCGATCTCAGAAGCTAGATTTGGAGGTCATACTTGAAAGCAGGACGATAAAAAAGTTAGAAGCCCCTGAAAATAGGGGGCCCCTGGAAAGGAGGCCCCTCAACATTGTGGCCCACCCACTTTTCATGACATTCCTACGCCCATGCTATGGAGTCTTTTTTATCAGAATTTCTCTTTTACCTAGCATGGCCTACCAACGCGCAAAGCATATTAGCACGATAGCATAGCGATCTCTTCAGCTTACGCATGTCGCTGCTATCATTCAGTTTGCTGTTAATCACATGCCCAATGTGGTGTCGCGGTTTGAGAACCACGTTGAGGGCCACTGTCCACCGGCTGCTGTGCGCCGCTGGCTGACGTCACCGCCCGGCGCCCGGCGACCAATGACTGGTGGGTATTTTCAAGGGCATTCAGAGACGGGACGCGGCGACGGAAGGACGTCGCCGCGATGCTCTTGTTTTTCTACTCTGACATAGGCGTAGGAACAGGGGGGGCCGGGGGGGCCATGGCCCCCCCACTTTCGGAGGTGGGGAGGCCAGCAATGTTAACTGGCCCTCCCACTTTTTGCTGACTTAAGTGTCTGTCTGTACCTAACCTACCACCCGGTAACTTGACAACTATTCAGCTTGCCCTTTAATGAGGATTCCTTTTTGTTTCTACAGCGTTATTGACCGCAATTTCCTTCACTCAATGAAGGAAACCATATCAGAGACAAGACTGTGAGTCCTGGTGACAGCATTTTGTTGAATACGAGGCGCGGGACAGCGAGCACTAAAAAGGTATAGGCAATACTAAGACAATACTAGCACGGTGCAGGAGAATGCGTATACAAACGACCAACGCTTGACCTTATCTGCTTGGGGTCGGCATAGTTCGTCAAAGGCGTACTAGCTGGGGGCCAGGGTGACCGTGCCTCAGCCTCGGTTCAAACAGGCTGGGGGCCAGCAATGTCTGTTTCTGCCCCTCCCCCTTCCACTTTCAGTGCAGTGGCGGTCACAGAGGGGGATCAGGGCCATGCCCTTCCCCCTCCAAAGGCTAATCAGGGGGCCATCATATCATTTGGCCCCCCCCCCCCCCAAACAACCAATGGGCCCCCATGGGCGTATGGGGCTCTGGCCCTTATTCGATTGTCAAGAGGCTCGAGAATCCCACGCTAGCTATTAACAGCTCCCAAACCAGTCTTTGAGGGTCCTACACTGATCTCGGAGGGCCCTTCAGTGGCGGTCAAGCGCCCACATTGACCGCTGAGAACCCACATTGACCTCATTTGAGGGCCCCTAAACCGGCCTCAAGGGCCCAGCCGGCGTCTGAGGGCCTCACACCGGCCTCTGGTGGCCTCATTTCTGTCTCTGGGGTCCCAAGACTAGCCTTTAGGTGCCTTTGAGGGTCCCGCACTGAATTCTGAAGACCCGATGCCGGCCTCTAAGGGTCCGCATCGGCCTCTGAGGGTCCACCTTGGCCTAGGGGTCCAACGCCGGCCCATGCCGGTCTTTTAGGGCCCCACACTGACCTCTAAGGGCCCATGCTGACCTGTAAGGACCCACATTAGCCTCTGATGGCCCAAGTCGGCATCTTAAGGTCTCATCTTGCCCTTTGCAGGCCCTGTACTGGTCTCTGAGGGCCTTAACCCTCGCCGGCCGGGGGAGGGGGGGGCGGGTGCCGCCCCTCCATAGTTTTTTTTTCGCGATAGCTCCGAACACGCCGGCGATAGAGAGCTGAAGCTTGGCATACCTGACCTTTGAATCAAACGGGATCTTTTGACACCAACCGCATTTTCGGGTCAGATCAGGTCACTGACCAGTGACCCATGTGGTCCATAAGTGAACCTCTGCACGGTCTTCAGATGTCGCAACTTCGCAACGCCCTCACTGCCAGAGGAGATTTCACAGGGAAATGAACCTTGGAGGACCTAGTATCCAATAGGAGTCTCTCAACTTGTATAATGTAACTATATCTCGGATTTTTCCTAAAGTTCATATGAGGTCAGGTCATTTTCGTGACCTCACCATTAGGTATAAGTCAATGGGGATAAACTGAAAACTTTTCCTGGCGCCGGGAACGATCGATCTCCAACTATCTCAAGCACACCGAATCGTGATTTCATGCACTCCTTGCAAGGTTCGATGCGTCACTTTTGCAATGTTGACCTTGCGCGACGTCATTTATGAAGTTATAAGGGTCTTATTAGTTTTTCGTCAATAACTAGGTACCGATCAAATTGAGCTAGCGAGTCGGGAAAGCCACCTATGGACTCAAGAAGACCTGCCGAATCGAATGATATGCGACATGACCTCCTTCGACCAATTTCGTGACCTGGGGACGCTGACCTGACCGTGACCCGAGGTCAACACCCTAAGTTTACCTCACCCAAACAAAAAGTATATCATTCGACGCGCCTGAGAGAGGCGAACACGATGCTGGCAAAATCGCGGCTCTGCGGCCATTTTTTGCGAAGTTATTCACCAAAAACGGAACCGTGCCTTGAGGCACTTGACCTGACCTCAGAGGTCACCGGTTTTTGTTTGTTTTGTTGGGTTAGGCCCTTTCGGTCCAATGAGACCATTTCAGAGCCGGAAGGATGATAGGATATAGGGGGAGACATTGGTCTGGGCAGGCACCCTAGTGAGTCGCCGGGGCTGAGCCCGTCCAGAGGACAGGCCACCCAGCCCCAAGGCACTCACTGCACCCGGCTACAGGGTGCGCTCCCCCGGGAGCAGCGGTGCCGCTCCAAGGGAGCAGCCCGCATGAGATAAAGTTGCCTGTCCAGCCCGGAGGGGGTTGCGGTGTGGAGGAGAAGGATTTCAGTATCCTGAGGATAGAAGCACGGAACGGTGTCAGAGGTCACCGGTTGACCTAGGACCATAAAATCGGGTATCGATCTCTGCGTCTCGTAACGGCGCACACGCTCGTTTTACCGCGACGCGCTAGCTCCACCTGGGGCGAAACGGCGAGGGGGGTCGTACCCGCCCCCCGCCCCCTCGGCCAGCGCGTATGTAGAAAACCTATAGGACCGGGCCGTGGAGGGTTAAACTGGCCTCTGAAGGCCCAGACCGTCTAAAAGTCCCACACCGGCCTCTGATAAGTGATAGTCAATCAGCCCAGTTGCAGTGGTCGCTGATATAAAACCTCTTAAAAACGTTATAGGCCTGGCTGAGCCTAGCTGGGCCGTTCATGCTGATTTTTATAGGTATATTGAAAAGACTCGCTTTGCACGTTTCACGCTTGCTCGTAATGAAAAAGTTGCTGGATGCCTCTGGAATTTGCATGGGTGCCAACGGCTGCGGAGGACAGGGGAACGCGTCCATCAGTTTGAGTTTATGGACGGGAGACTCCCTGAAATTTCAACCAATTTTTTCTTTTTTTTTGTCTCGATTTTTTTAAACCTCTGAGCATGTTTGCGAAAACAAAGTGGCCGAAATCCGAGGAGAAATCGGACTTTGGGGGTAGGTTAGGTTTTGGACCTCTGGGACCCTGGCCCCCCCACTTTCGAAAACGTTCCTACGCCTATGTACTCTGAGTCCGTTTAGTTAAAATATATACGTCGTGCGGAACGGAATCTTTTAACATAACATGGCGCGGTCGATTTCCGCCTATGCTTCCATTTAATTAACGTAACAAGTCACTCGACAATAACGTAAAATAGCAGTTACTCCCAGGCAAGATGGCCGACGAGAAAAAAGAAGACGCGCACGTTGTTGTCGAAGCCACACCGGCTGTCTCAGTGACGGAGCTGCTTACACTGCTCAGAGACCAGGCAATTGCAGCTAACCGGCGAGAGGAGGAATCTGCGCGCCGAGAAGAAAGGCTGACAGCCCTTCTGGACGGCGCCATGCGGTCCAGCGCGGACGCCCGGGCGGGGTCAATGACCGCCGCCGGCGTGGGCTCGGGACCGATCGCCGGCCCGCCAGCTGACGGCCGCCGGCCGCCCGTTGAGTCTGTGGGACCGGGCCCGCGGCTGCACGAGGGGATCAGCCTGCAGGAGTTTGGGACGTGGGAGACCCGTGTCCGGGCACACGCCAGGCGTGCCAGGTGGGACAGCCTTCCCATCGAGGAGCAGACGGCGGCTCTCCTCGCCCTACTCGATGACTATTGGACGCGAACTCTCCAGCACGGGCTGGACGTTGCAACGCCCAACACATGTGAGAATCTCGTCGCGGCGTTCAGAAAACACCTCCGCGGGCAGCGGAGTGTTGTGCTGGACAGACGTGAGTTTTTCATGCGCCAGCAGGAGCCCGGTGAGACTTTCGATGACTACCTAGTAGCGCTAAAGGAACTCGCTCAGTTTTGCGACTTTTGTGTACACTGTCGTGACGAACAGTTTCGTGATCGCCTGGTGAATGGGATCAGTGACCAGGAGTCTCTCCAGGCCATGCTGGCTGAGCCTGAACTGACGTTGGAGAAGGCAATCAAAATCTGCCGGGCAAACGAGAGTGCCAAACGAAACGCTGAGGTGCTCCGTCCGGCCACGGTGCAGGCGATGTCGGCCTACCGGCGCGGCCGCAGCCTGCGCCGCCCCAGCCCAGCACCGGCTTCGGACGCCGGCCGGCGGCGCTGGTCCAACGACGGCAGCGGAGGCAGTCGCTCACCGGCTCCACGGAACCGCGGCACCGGCACCGGCCGGCCCAGGGACCACGACAGGCGCGCCGGACGAGGCGATCGGCATCACAGCCCGGAGCCCGGCGACCGGACGTGTGGTCGCTGTGGCCGCCGCCGGCACTCCTCTGGTGAGAGGTGCCCGGCCAGACAGGCCGCCTGTTTCGAGTGTGACGTCACCGGCCATTTCGCCCGCATGTGCCCGAGCGCCAGTGGCCGGAGGACTCCTCGAGCGGCCGGCCGCGGGCCGTCACCGTCGGCAGGCCGCCGTCGGTCGGTCCAGGCCGTCATAGCTGACGTGCGCGTGCGGAGCACGTCTGACCGCCGGTCACCGAGAGTTCGTCTGCAGACACGGCACAGCGGCGGACTCCGAGCGATGCTGTGGACTCCGGATACCGGCTCAGAGGTCTCCTGCATCGGACCGACCCAAGCTGAACAGCTCGGCGTGGACCCGAGGAGCCTCTCGGCAGCGTCGGAGCGGTTTTACGCCGCCAACGGACAGGAGCTGCAGTGCAATGGCCAGTTTGCATGCGACTTGTCACTCGGTGACAGATCGACCTCAACGACTGTATTCGTTCTACACGGACTGAACGCTGCACTGCTCGCGTGGTTCGACGCGGTTCATCTGGGTATCCTACCCCCGGATTATCCGCAGCAGATCTGTGCAGTGAATCTGGATGATAGCGGCGCGCCCCCCTCCGCGCCGCCGCCGCCGCCGCCCGCCGGTGCGGCGTCTGGCCCGACATCTAGCGGCCAGCCCGCGGCGTCTCGCCTGACATCTAGTGGCAAGACCGCGCGGCCCGGCGATGCGCCGACCGTGCGCGGTTCCCCGCCGCCGCCGCGTCCGGGCGGCAGTCCGGAGCGGCCGGAGCCTGCGAAGCCGGCGAGCGCAGGGATGGACGACCGCCCCTCACTGCCTACATGGGACCCAGCGTGGGGCGATCCCACAGAGGAGCAGATCGGTGAGCACCGTGCCGCACTGCTGCGTGCTTTTCCCCGTGTGTTCAACTCTGACCCTCCGCTGCGGCCAATGACAGGTGGCCCAATGCACATCGAACTGATCCCAGATGCACGACCTGTCGCACTGACTGCTGCTAGGAACATTCCCTATGCGTGGCGTGACGATATCAAACATCAGCTGGACGAGTTGGTGTCTCAGTGTGTGATCGCCGCTGTTGACTACCCTACTGAGTGGTGCCATCCGATTGTGCCGGTGTCGAAAAAACCCAACCCTGACGGCTCCGACGCCGGTGTCCGTCTCTGTGTCGACCTGACGCGGCTGAATCGCTATGTCCGCCCGCCCGCTCACCCATCCACATCACCTCATGACGCTGTGTCGTCTATCGAGCCGGGCTCGCGTTTCTTCACCACTCTCGATGCCAGGTCGGGCTATTTTCAGATCCCACTCGCTGAGACCGACCAAGATCTCACCTGTTTTATCACCCCGTTCGGGCGATATAAGTTCCTGAGGGCTCCGATGGGCCTCTGTTCGAGTGGCGCCGAGTACAACCGGCGGGGAGACGTCGCCCTGGCCGGCATCACCCGTACCGCTAAGGTCGTGGACGACATCATCGCCTCTGATGCGGACTACACAGACCATCTGCATCACGTGATCAACATCCTGGAGCGCTGTGACGAGCACGGGATCACGCTGCACCCGCTGAAGATGAGGTACGCCGCCGGCAGCGTGGAGTACTGCGGGTACCGCCTCAGCGAGTCCGGCTACACGGTGGACGACCGGAAGACGAGGGCGATAGCAGAGTTTCCCACGCCGTCAAACATCACTGACCTACGATCTTTCCTAGGTCTCGCCAATCAGCTCGGCCACTTTTCGCCGGACATCGCCGGAGCCGCTGAGCCGCTCCGTGACCTGCTGCGCCCGAGCCGCACCTGGCTTTGGACTGCACAGCACGACCAGGCCTTCAGCAGCGTCAAACAGAAGCTGGTGGCCCCGCCTGTCCTGGCGTTCTACGACCCCGGCAAGCAGACGGCTCTGCAGACTGACGCGTCACGGCTTAACGGCCTGGGCTATGCCCTCATGCAGCTGTACGGCACGAACTGGAAGCTCGTCCAGTGCGGCTCGCGCTTCCTCACGTCCTGCGAGACAAGATACGCCGTCATCGAGCTGGAGATGTCGGCCGTCACGTGGGCGGTCAAGAAGTGCCGCCCATTCCTCGCCGGCCGCCCGTTCGAGGTAGTCACTGATCACCGGCCGCTGGTAGCGATCCTCAATCACAAGTCACTCCCGGAGATTGAGAACCCGAGGCTCCAGCGGCTCCGAATGAAGCTACTGGACTACCAGTTCACCACCTCATGGCGGCCCGGCCGGCAGATGGTCATCCCGGACGCCCTGTCACGTGCCCCGGTGGACGCGCCGGCCGCAGAAGACGAGGACGACAGCGCGGAGATCGGACCCCAGATCCGCTGTATGCTGGTCCGGTCACTGGCCGAGACCGAGCCGGACGGCACTCGCGTCTCCCCGGTGGAAGATGCCATGCTAACGCGGCTCCGAGACGCCGCCCGCACCGACACGGAGTACCAGGCGCTGTGTGCGGTGGTTCAGGACGGCTTCCCGAACGAGAGGGCAGATCTGGCCCCCCACCTGAGGCCCTACTGGCCCGTCCGGGACCGACTGGCGCTCGAGGACGGCCTACTGGTGTGCGGGCCCCGACTGGTCATCCCCAGTCGCCTGCGACGGGAGGTGCTATCCCGTCTGCACGACAGTCACCAGGGCATCATCCGAACCCAGCGGCGCGCTCGTCAGACGGTGTACTGGCCGGGGATCGACAGAGACGTGACCAATGTCGTCCAGTCGTGCGCGTCCTGTCGCACCTACCTGCCCAGCCGTCAGCGCGAACCGATGAGCTCCGACCCCGCGCCCTCTCGACCATTTGAATCTGTCTCGACTGATTTCTTTTCTCACGCTGGTCATAACTACCTAGTGTACGTAGACCGTCTCTCAGGCTGGCCAATCGTAGCCTCGTGCCCTGGCGATCCCACTGCCCGCACCCTGATCCGTCATCTCCGCCAGATTTTTGCATCCACTGGTGTACCGTGTGTTTTGAGAAGTGATAACGGCCCCCAGTACACCGCCCGTGCGACACGAGACTTCCTGGACAGGTGGGGAGTGATTCACCGCCCATCAACGCCGCACTACCCTCAATCTAACGGCCACGCGGAGGCGGCCGTGAAGCTTGTGAAGCGCCTCATCCAGAAGTCCGAGGCGGCTGCAAACCTGGACTCAGATGACTTCGCGCGCGGACTCCTCGAAATTCGGAACACTCCGCGCTCGGACGGCCGCTCGCCCGCCCAAGTGCTGTACGGCCGCCCGCTCCGGTCCGCCGTCGTCGCCCATCACCGAGCGTTCGCTCCCGAGTGGCAGCGCGCGGCAGACGACTGCGACGCTCGCGCTGAGGTGGCCGCTGACGCATCGAGAGCCTCATACGACCGCCACGCCAAGCCGATAACTCCGCCGGCGCTCGGCTCCTCCGTCACGGTGCAGAGCCCGGTGTCTCGCCGCTGGGAGCAGCTCGGCACCGTTGTCGGTCTCGGACGGCGCCGTGACCTGCTGATCAAGCTGCCGAGCGGTCGCATCCTGTGGCGAAACCGGCGATTTGTGCGCCCGTTTCCGCCGGCTCCCACCCGTCCGCCCCCTCCTGTGGCGCCGGAGGGCACGTCCCCGCCTGACCCCGACCCGGTCACTGACACACCCCATTCACCCCCACGGGTCACCCCACGGTCAGTCAGGTTCCCGGCCGACCCCGTGACGGCCGTCTATGACGGAAGCCGACAGCGCACGCGCCGCCCGCCCAATCGCTTGCAGGTCGACCCTAGCCGTGCATCATATGCATAAGCTTGTATCGTGCGGACGGGCGAGGATAGTGTTATTCACGGTCGCGGCATGACACTTTGTCAGACATGTTTGCTCGTTCACTGTGTGCTTATTCGTTGCGTTGCGTCACCCGTGACCAATGATAGTTTTGTCAGACATGTTTGCTCGTTCACTGCGTGCTTATTCGTTGCGTTGCGTCACCCGTGACAAATGATAGTTTAACTGTGCGCAGAATCTTTGTCTTATGTTTGTCAGACAGTCGCTCGTCACTGCGTACTATGCTCCCGTCTTGGGGGGAGGTGTGGTGTCGCGGTTTGAGAACCACGTTGAGGGCCACTGTCCACCGGCTGCTGTGCGCCGCTGGCTGACGTCACCGCCCGGCGCCCGGCGACCAATGACTGGTGGGTATTTTCAAGGGCATTCAGAGACGGGACGCGGCGACGGAAGGACGTCGCCGCGATGCTCTTGTTTTTCTACTCTGAGTCCGTTTAGTTAAAATATATACGTCGTGCGGAACGGAATCTTTTAACATAACACCCAAGATACTTAAACTCATCAACCCATTTTAGGTTGGTACCTGACAACCTCGCAATTGGGGGTTGTGACATGAACAGATGCGAAGATGCACTTGGACGCTGGGGATTAAACACCATGCATACACTCTTTTTGGCATTGAATTGTATGTCCCTGGACACAGCAAATGATTCACATATTTTGACAAGCTCTTGTAAACCACCCCTTGATGACGACAAAACAACAATATCGTCGGCATACGCCAGCACATTTACAGCACAGCCATCGAAATATTATTATTATTATTATTATTAACATTATTATTATTGTTATCATTATTATTATCATTATTATTATTATTATTGTAGGTGTTCTGAAAAAACCTAAGGCGAGCCCCATCCCTCTTCAAATATTAGCAGTAAATTTTTTTACCGTGTTATGAATCAGTCCGTTAGAAAATTACTATTCACTTGAAAACTTGTTTCCATCGACCCGCGCTTAAATGAGTACGTCAGCCTGTGACAGCGCGGCCACACTCCCTCCCCGGCCAGCGCGTGCCTCCTGGAATGTTCTTCAGCTCGCTGCGAACCCGACCAGTACCGCAGCCTATGACAGCCCCCGGCAATCTGTTCGGCTTACCGGCAGGCAGAACTCCTCGAATGCCGGCTTCACCAGACGAGTGTACTGGTCGAGCACCATGTCTAGGTCGCGGCCGCGCTCGCGGGTGTCGCGCCGCACGCGCCGGCTCAGCCGGGTATCGGCGTCTGTGTCGACAAATAGCTTCATGTCGAACAGGGCGCGCACTTCTGGCTGGTAGAACACCAGGATGCCCTCACAGAGTACGACGTCGGCCGGGTACACCTTGCGCGTCTCCGACAGCCTGCAGCGGCACCGGTCATAGGGGTTGGTACGACAGCCTGCAGCGGCACCGGTCATAGGGGTTGGTACGACAGCCTGCAGCGGCACCGGTCATAGGGGTTGGTACGACAGCCTGCAGCGGCACCGGTCATAGGGCAGTTGGTACGACAGCCTGCAGCGGCACCGGTCATAGGGGTTGGTACGACAGCCTGCAGCGGCACCGGTCATAGGGGTTGGTACGACAGCCTGCAGCGGCACCGGTCATAGGGGTTGGTACGACAGCCTGCAGCGGCACCGGTCATAGGGGTTGGTACGACAGCCTGCAGCGGCACCGGTCATAGGGGTTGGTACGACAGCCTGCAGCGGCACCGGTCATAGGGCAGTTGGTACGACAGCCTGCAGCGGCACCGGTCATAGGGGTTGGTACGACAGCCTGCAGCGGCACCGGTCATAGGGGTTGGTACGACAGCCTGCAGCGGCACCGGTCATAGGGCAGTTGGTACGACAGCCTGCAGCGGCACCGGTCATAGGGCAGTTGGTACGACAGCCTGCAGCGGCACCGGTCATAGGGGTTGGTACGACAGCCTGCAGCGGCACCGGTCATAGGGGTTGGTACGACAGCCTGCAGCGGCACCGGTCATAGGGCAGTTGGTACGACAGCCTGCAGCGGCACCGGTCATAGGGGTTGGTACGACAGCCTGCAGCGGCACCGGTCATAGGGGTTGGTACGACAGCCTGCAGCGGCACCGGTCATAGGGCAGTTGGTACGGGTCAAAGTTGCCAGCTCTTCATAGGCGAGTGCTGTTACCATAAAAACGTTGAGGAAACAATAGACATCGCACATCATATCCTATTATGTCACATTTCCCTCGGGCGCCCACCTAGACAAGCACCAGAGCACCGCGGCGTCTGGCGCACAGGTGGCGCCGGGCGTGGCCCAGTCAGAACACACGTGAAAAATTGCGCCTTAACCCGCGCCCCGCTGGGGGGGGCAGAATCTGCCCCCCCTCCCGTTTTTCGCCAATAACTTCTAAACGCGTTACGCCAGCGACGTCAAACTTTCAGTACCTTATCATACATTAATTTGACACGTTCCCTGAAAATTTGAGCGAAATCCGTCGGAATATTTTTGAGAAATTGACGTTTTAGTGACGTCATGTTCGCCATTTTCGCCTCAAAAACGGCAAAATTTCAAACGCCGCTAACATCTTCATTTTTAAAGGAATCAAGACGTAACAAAAAAGGTTATACGTGATTCTACTTTGTCTATCAAATGGCTATCTCGGTTTTTTGAAAATTTTGGATTTTCGCCAAATTTTTTCAAAAAAACTGACTTTTTTGGGAAAATATTTATAAAATCCAAAATTTTGAGTTTATCCAAAAAAACCGGAATATATGTCAAAGAAGTGGTCTATGTGCACCTACATACCAATTTTTAGAAGAATCGGTTCAAAAATGTGGGAGTTATTCAAAATTTTATTACGTCACGACACACAAAATTTTTGAAAAATGATTTTTTTGGAAGTTCTAGACCTCGTACGGAAACAAAAATAGCACCATTCGATTTGCCGTGAAAAACTGCATCGGATAGACACCTTTTTAGGCCTTAACAACCAACTTCAAAATTTGACCTCACTTGACCTGACCTTGACCTGACCTCGACCTGAAATTCATCCAGAGGTGGTCCATATCACTTATTGAGTGTGCCTATTGAATTCCATGAGTAAAATGACCCATAAAACATGTGTCGCACATGCCCTTTTCTATATTTTGTTTTTGGTGACCTGACCTGACCTGACCTGACCTTGACCTTGACCTTTGAATGACATTGTGTGCAACGAATATTGTCTTGGTAGTCTAAGAACACGTTTTGGGCAATCAGTCTCAGTCCATTCTTCGGCAACTACGGTGCAAGGCCGATACTGTAGAAACTTGCATTTTGTACCCTTGACCTGACCTTGACCTGACCTCTGACCTACTTAAGCAAAAAAATTTGGGCTCTTAAGATCCGCCTTGTTGAGAGCTTTCGATTGCCGTTTTCCCCGTCTTTCTACGACCATCGGTTCGGAAGTTAGACAGGGGGGGCAGAATCTGCCCCCCCCCCCCCCCAGCAGGGCGCGTATGGCTGAATAGCCCAGCGGGGCGCGGGATAATGATGCTGTAGTTCGTTTTTTTTTTCTAAGTTGGACCCTCACTGTAAACATGTTTTTGAACAAAGCACGATACTTGCTAGCTAAATTACTCAGAAAACTGGTTAACGCACATTGTACTGGAGATATGAATAATATTTTCCAAATAAGATTTTAACACCGATGATATACCCTTCTGTTAAACGCCGTGCGATTCATTGATTAGTTCAATTACCTACCTATAATTTCTGACAAGTCGTCTTTCTCTGTGCGGTTGAATAGGTATATAGGCGAATACGAGCTAGGAGTCTGGGAACTAAGAGCCAGGAAGAAATAATTTTGAATACCGCAAACGGGGGTGACTTTGCCATGTTTTCAACTTTAGACGCTTGTATTATTTAAACTTGTTAACGTATTGCAATGAATCTAACGGGTGGTCAGTATGAAACTGGACAAAATTTGATTAAGCATAGCATCTCCAATTATGGACATATTTTAATTATTTTTGGCAGGTGAATACTTCCATTTATTTTATATTAGCAGCTCAGATTTCAACTTTCTGCTATTAACTAGTAAGAAACATTGCGCCGGTAAGTCAGCAAGCGTTCCGGGACCTGTTCGCGCAAGTTTTTGAAAACAATGCAAATTACAAAAATGCTAGCATTATGCGTCACATTACGCCACAGAATGTCACCAGATCTTAAGAATATGTGATCATCGATAAGTTCTGAGAGCTTGCAGATGTTTTACATGGTGGGAACGGCAAGGTCACCAGAAAAATGTCCATTCAGCTCCGGAAGAAACAAATCGGCGCCGTCACCGCACAGTTGGGGCTATTCTAGTGATCCTGGGAAGCAATTTTGGGATCTTCAAAACATATGACCAATTAATATGTCAACCAGCAGAAATCAAGTACAGAAATAGGATAAAGGCGACGGAGGCACAATTTCGTACACAGAAAACCCGCCTGCGCCGTCTGTCACAGGGTCCAATGCAGGGTAGCAGAAAACATGGAGGTGCATAATGCAGGTGAAATAAGATTCATCATCCATATGCACTGCATATGGATGATGAATCTTATTTCACCTGCAGTGGCAGCCAAATGCCTTCCATTGCCGAACTTTATACCTCAGCTGGTGGAGACACTATTCCACATGTGGATCTAACCTTCGCTTTCGACCTGAGAGCAAGTACCCACCCGAGATGCCCGTCTGGCTTGCCATGAGTCCGAGGGGACCACGCGTCCAGTTACTTGCCGAGCGCAGGCATAGTACACGGGCGAAGTGCACTATGAAAAGTGTTTGAATGGCGTGTTGTTATCACTTATTGAGTCTCAGAACACAGATCATGATGCTCTGTTAGGCTCCGACCTTCAACAGCCACAGTACGCGCGCTAGACCACGAAACTTCTTGAGGAGGCTGGGGTGCCCGTAGTAGCACGTGACATGAACCCGCCATGCACCCCTCAGATTTGACCCATTGAGGATATGTGGGGGCTCATCAAACAGAACGTGTATAAGGGAAGGTGGCAAGTCAGCTGAGACGAACAACTGAAGTGGAGAATCCAGCAGGCTATCCGTCAAATCGACCCGAAGGTGCCGCGAAAGACAATAGTGGGGCTGCCAGCGCGCGTGCGCTTGGCGGCTGACAGAGGTCCAGTGTCGCAGATCCACTAGGCCGAGCGTGATTACAATAAAATGAAGGCACGGTAACGCGATTTTCGTTGCTTTCGCTTGAATACTTTTGACACAGTAACAATTCAAACTTTGTCCAGTTTCACACTGACCACCCGTTATGTTCAAAACACGGATGAAGATTAGCTCTTTGGGTTTTGCTTTTATCGTATTTATAGCTTGCCTAAAAATATAAATTTTTAAAGAAATTGAGTTGTGGCAAAGTTACACTGAAAAAGGGGTGACTTGGCCACTATGCCAAATAATGGTTTTTTTAACGCTAATAAATTTTTTTTTCAAGCATTTCTTTTAGTTGTATGGGGAAGGGCAACCATCCTTAATTGTTTAATGTAAAAAAAATAAAGCAACTCGAGGTTTTTTGCTCTTAAATGATGTACAAAAAGGAGCGATACATTACTTTTTATAATACATTATATTTGTTGAAAATAATTGACATTTTATAGTAAATGGAAACTGAAAAATTGTTCAGAATAGATAAATAGGCAAAAATATGATTGTATCGGTACTCTAGGACCTTGCCGCTTTCTTCCAGCGGCATTGAGAGGAAGAGAAAGAGGACGTTCTTGCGGCAACTTTCCGGCACCCTTATTATCAGCGTTTTGATCTATAAAATTGTACAGATTTCTTCAGCCAGTCTTACTGGCCAACTCAGGAAATGTAGATGATCTTGGCTGTGCTGAAAAATTGGGTCCAGCTTCATCCATTTTTTTTAATTTGGTAATTTTTGCTTTTCTATACTACCACTGTGCATTCCTGTGTTAATTTTTAATCCATAAACTTTTACTTTCTAAAAACCAATTTGGAGATCAAAATGATGCTACCTTAAAAAATTATTTTGAATTGCATCGGATAAGTATTTCATTTTTGCATTGATAACATGGTGGCAAAGTCACCCCATGTGGCCTGCAATTCACTTGAAAAAAAAACTCCACCGAAAATTTTAGCTAAATGAAGTGACAAATGCCAGTTTTGTTCGATATGTCAACTTAACAGCATTGTGATGATCAACCATACCAAGTTTCAGCATCGCAGTTCGTCTGAAACATTGTTAGTTAATAAAAAGTTCTGACCTCTTCAAATTTGACCATTTCAATGACTCCAATAAAATGGAGCCCAGTTAGGTATTAAGTGGTAACTTATCTCTCAGTGTTGGTTATATTGGAAGGCCCATCAATTATCTTTCATGCGTGCATAAAAAAGTATTACATTCTTCGTAAAATATCACTGGAGATCTCCCTAAAGGCTTTTTCGAGAAGCATGGCAAAGTCACCCGGCAAGGCAAAGTCACCCCCGTTTACGGTACAATTAATCGCCTGTGAAATCAATGTGCGCCAGTCAGTTTTTTCAGTAATTCAGCTAGCAATGGGGTTGGGAACTCGATTTTTTAGGAATGTATAGAAATGATCAAACTATTTTCGCAGAATTTATGGTGCATACAATTTCCTCATAAAATCAATATGCTGAGAGAAATTGGGGGAAGAGAGATAGAAAGCATGCTTTTTATAGTTCTTGAAAAAGACGCTGTTGATGCTGTTACGTCACATGTCACCTTCTGCGGTTGACAATAACGGCGCATCTGGCGCACCACTGATGACATGTTATAGCTATATGTGAAAGAGCTTGTTTGTTTCACTCTGCCATTCGCGCTGTTTTTAGCTTTAAATTATGCTAAAGCATTCACGGATGAAAGGTTCAGTCAGGGTTCAGTGTCAAAAATTGATACGTCTGCCGCGTGCTGTTCCCATTTAACATTGAGCGCGTGGTAAGCATTTTGTGCACCTCGAATTTTCATATGAAAAAACATGGGCCCTGTTCATGAACCCTGCGGTCGCTGCGGCTGCTGCGGTCGCTGCGGCCAGCCGGGTTGTTACGTTACAAAAAGGGGCGGGGCTCATATGTAGTATAATACATTCCTGCCCGGGGCTGGGAAAATTTAATGGTGTCACCGAGTTTTTTAATTGAAAGTACCGAGGGCCGGTAGGCCCGAGGTACTTTCGATTAAAATACGAGGTGACACCATCAAATTCTCCCAGCACAGGGCAGGAAGCTATTTCCCATACATGCGTACCATTATAGGGAGCGTTGCAAATGTTATGGAGGAACCAAAACGCTCCAATTTCAACCTTGTTGAGTCCTTCGTGGCTATGGTTTGTTGCGAAATAGCGTCAAAGTTTAAGTTTTATATGGTGATGTTTCACTTTATTCATGACAAATAATAAAATTATTGCATCAAACAAAATGTAGGCAGATATATCATAAGCCAATCAAATAAAATGGACGATAGATAAAATTAAGTTATAAGGAGCAAAATGATGCTCTTCAACTTTATGATGTGACGTCATTCATAATGACGTCATATATTTGAGAGGTGCAGGAAAATGTCGAGGGGTGCAGGAAAACGTCCAAAGGTGCAGGAAAACATATTTTCCTGCATGTCTCGGAAACCAATCAGCATTGAGTTCTCGTATGTTTCAAAAGTGCAGTATAATGCACGTGCCATTTTAATGCCTGGCTTTCTCGATTTAAACGTGCAATGCTGCATGTATGGGAAGATGAATACATGACGTCACCTTGCTGCGACCCCTGCGATCTCTGCGGCCGCAGCCCGCAATCCAGCGACCGCCAGAGCCGCAAGAAAGTAATTGCACTTAACTTGGCGCACGAAGTTAAACTGGCACAAGCCATGTTGTCATGGAGACGATTTTGTAAACAAATTCATTCCGTCTGGGAATTAGGTGAATGAATCGGGAATTGGCATGATGAATCGGAAGCTGCTGAAGGGCAAGCTCTTTCCAATACGTATTTGGCCTAATTTACAATTAAAATTTTACCATTTCTCTTATCTTATTAATAATTTCTTTGTTCTTTTTCATAAAAATGACTGAAGGCGTTGAGTGCCGAGGTAATTTCTATCTACCATGCCATAACATACCAGCAACAGCAATTTATGTACGGTGGCAAGGGAGACTGTGAAAGAAGCGTAAGATGGATTCTAAACAATTCTTTTGTGATATACTGAACGGCAAAGTGTAGGGAAAAGCGTAGAAGTCCTGTTTTGTGCCAGGCTGTTGCAGTAGCACTTATGAAACTCCGAAAAAGACCTTTGTTCATGTCCCAAACAACATTACACTGAGGAGATGATCGTCTGCAATAGCAAGACGAGCTGATGCAAGTACAGGTCCCGCGGGTTTTAAGCGTAGGTTTTGCCTTTCCGGCTATATCTTTTTCGTCTTCAGCTTTGTAGGCTTGAAGATGTGACCGATTTATTCGTATAGCTCCCTTCCATGATCATGGAAAAAGGTTTGATTGCATGCCCGCTAGTTTCGGAGAAATTAAAAGAAAACCTCAAAATTCGCTGTTTGGGGCATTCTGACCGCGGCTTCCCTGCAGTCGCCTATGACTACAGTGGTGCCACCCAACGGGTAGGACGCTGAAACACAGAGGCATGAATGAATCCAGCGCGTGTGGACGGTGGATAGAGGCGGGACTCGGCAGAGGCTATCACTGCGGCCCGCGCAGGGCCGGTGAGGCCAGAGGTCACGACAGCCAGGCGCTGTTTGGCATACAGGGAGGGGAGGCGCTCGCCTTAGCCAGCCTCGCCTCAGCCAACTCAGCCGGTTTGGTGGTAGTGGTGGTGGTGGTGTGTGTGTGTGGGGGGGGGGGAGGCCGCAGGCGAGAGGGGCTAGAACGAACGGAATAAAATAGAATGGAAATGCCGTGCCATGGTCAACTTACAATGTTGTTTACCTAATAAGCATTTTTTACATTACGAAAGAATTCATCATATTAAATTGAGAAATATACAGGAGATGTTATTTATCGATGTTACCGTTTACTTTTAGTAGAAACCCTACTTCTTATTAGGGGTGATTAAATGAACCCCTCTCCTTGGTTTTTCCTGAATAACTCGCGTAAATAGTGGCCGATAGCAGCGAAGCTTTCAGTGCCGTAAGTTTCTCACCATAAGTAAATAAATACCTATGCGGTCAGGAGTCAGGATAAGTTCAGGCCATCTGCAACTGAAAGTTTACACCTACCCTGAAAATTTTTGACCCTGACCAAAATGACCATTGATCTGTGACCAGTTTCTAGAGCCCATTATAGGCCATAATTCGGCGTGTCAGGTCTCTAACCGTTCGTTTCTAGACTTAACCCGGTAGGCGGTGGGCCTCCCGGCCACATTCCGCGCGGTGTGGGGGGGGGGGGGCATTTCCCCCCCCCGTATCTCCGAAACTATTGGACGGAACCGTAAAATTCAAACGGCGTTCGATAGCCCTGTCAAATTTGTCGAGGGAAACCAAATTTCATTGACCTCAGGGTCACCAATGACGTCACAGGTCAGGTCAAAGATAAAATGTTTCACTGTTCACGGGTCTTCTAGGGAATGCGCTATAACACCGAGGAAAACGCATTTTGTCGAAAATCAGCGATAGGGCGTCAGTTGCCTAGTATATATGTTGCTATTGGAGTTCACTGACAATATCAGGTCAGGTCACAGGTCAGGTCACCAAGGGTCAGCACTCATCACATGAACCCAACTTTACTAAGGTTGTGCGATGCATGTTTTATGACCAATTTTTCATTTCCAACTCAATGGTGCTGGCTATAAGACCATCAGGTACGGCTAAGATCACTTTCTGGTGGAAGTCAGGCCAAGGTCAGGTCAAAAAAGGTCAAATTTCAAAGTTGATAGTTTTGCATAAAATGGGTATTGATTCGATGCAGCTCGTCACGGGAAGTCTAATGGTGGTCTTTGTTTTGCGCTACGAGGTCTAGAATTTCTAAAAATTGAGCTGGAAAATTTGACGTCATCAATTTTGAACATTTTTTTCGCTATAACTTGCCCAAAAAAAGAGATATCGATCTCAAATTTGGTATGTGGATAGAAGGTGGTAAGGTCTATCACATATACTCAGTTTTGTTTCAAAATGCAAAAAAAAACTTTTTGGATTTTTCGGCTATTATATTCAAAAGATCTATTTTTTTATTTTTTTGGGGGGGTCAAAATCCAAAAATTAAAAAAAAATCCGAGATTGCAGTTTTGTAGCCCTATTAATTCTACACCTTCTATATTGAAACATTTCCCTGTATCATTAGAATATATGACCTTCTCCTCGGAAAATGACAAAATGAATGAAAATGATTATTGATGAATTAATGATATTTCGGTCGCAGACCTTCGTCTAAATCGAATTCGTTAAATCGTACAAGGCAACAGTAGCGAGTGAAATGCGCAACAATTGTCGACTGCCTGTAAAAAGTGAAAATTCAAAATTCGTTTGTCTCGTGGTCGTCATGCAGGGCTAACATCACATTTCGAGGTTCGCATTGCTTTCGATTGCATAAACGTATCGATATGAAATCGTACAACAATATCGAACATCAAAACATCAACAAAACATCGCTCACAAACTGATGGTAAGTGAACATATGGGTGGTAATATAAAACACTTTGATCCTACACCCTTAAGATATCATGCACTTAAAAGGCAAAAATATAGCTACGTCTTAAAAGGTACACATGAGCAGAAGTTCGGTACAGACGGATTGGCAAAAGCATATTCATCTAAATACATGCTTGCTGGCAAGACGGCGAAGCGCCCGCAAGACGGTACAGCGCCTAGACCCACAGCGGGCCTCGTGATGGATAGGTCAGGCGGCTGGCGGGGGGGGGGGGGGGCGTCGCCGAGCAAAAGGTGTGCGTCATATTTAGGTACACTGTACAACGTACATACATATATACACATATATGGTGAAATATCAAAAACCAGTAATATATATATTATATATATATATATATATATATATATATATATATATATATATATATATATATATATATATATATATATATATATATATATATATATATATATATATATATATATATATATATATATATATATATATATATATATATATATATATATATATATGTTACAGGGAGTTTGAGAAATCCGTGAGTTTGCAAACTCCCTAGTGAGTTTGCAAACTCCCTGACCCATCAGTGACTTTGCAAACTCACTAGGGAGTTTGCAAACTCACTGACCGGTCAGGGAGTTTGAGAAATTCCAGAGCGATTGGGCCAAAGAAAATCAAATGTGGATGAGGGTGGCATACGTGCCGTCCGTGATGTTAAAACAAAAGCGACTAGTGGTATGGTCTATATATAATCGTCGCACGCTGACAAAAAACTTACAGATCCTTCATTGTTTTACCGAAAAAAAATGCTACTCGCGGCTATGTGTAAAGGGGAGGTTCGGAGCAACGTGCTCCTCCGTTCCGTCGTTTCCATCCTCAGGAATCAGGATACTGAAATCCTTCTCGTCCACGCCGAAACCCCCACTCCGGGCTGGACAGGCACCTTTATAACATGCGGGCTGCTCCCTTGGAGCGGCACCGCTTCTCCCGAGGGAGCGCATCCCGTAGCCGGGTGCAGAGAGTGCTTGGGGGCTGGTCGGTCTGTCCATTCGGACGGGCTCAGCCGCGACGACTCTGCATATAGGGTGTCTGCCCACACCAATGTCTACCCCTATAATTCATCATTCGTCCGACTCTGAAATGGTCTTGTCAGACCGAAAGGGCCTAACCCAACAAAACAAAAACAAACAAGCAGCGTGCGCCAGTCGCAGCTGGGC
Organism: Amphibalanus amphitrite; assembly: GCF_019059575.1. NCBI lineage: Eukaryota > Metazoa > Arthropoda > Thecostraca > Balanomorpha > Balanidae > Amphibalanus > Amphibalanus amphitrite. The sequence continues at coordinate 400,377 of NW_024882080.1, forward strand.
TGGCTGCCAGCAGCGCCGGCTCTCGATGACACGTCTATGGCGGAGTGGGAATGGGCGTGAATTGATGCGTGTGCCTGTACTTTAGCATAAGTGACCAACAGTGAGCTGTTTCTACTTTGATATATTTAGCCTGACTCTGGAATAGCCACACTTGAGTGGAACGGGTCTAATTGGGACGTGAACTAAATAAATGTATAACTAAATAAAGCGGCGGTACATGCATGGGTAAATCACTGAGCAGTTTAAAATAAAAAAGGTATGGTGTGCATATGATCTATAAGCTTTTTGTCAGCGTGCGAGGCCTTAGAGCTAGCCTCCTTTGTTTTAACATCACGGACGGCACGTATGCCACCCACATGCTGCACACTTGTTTTTATTTGGCCCAATCACTCTGAAATTTCTCAAACTCCCTGACCGGTCAGTGAGTTTGCAAACTCCCTAGTGAATTTGTAAACTCCCTAGTGAGTTTGCAAACTCACTGATGGGTCAGGGAGTTTGCAAACTCACGGATTTCTCAAACTCCCTGTAACATATATATATATATATATATATATATATATATATATATATATATATATATATATATATATATATATATATATATATATATATATATATATATATATATATATATATATATATATATATATATATATATATATATATATATATATATATATATATATATATATATATATATATATATATATATATATATATATATATATATATATATTGAAACGAACTGCAACTTAGTTTTGCACCAATATTTACGAAAAAACCACACTTCGGAGTTGATCGTATATGTGCATGTAAAACTAACAGTTTCGGGTCATCTCGACCCCTTGTCAAAGTTTACACACATTGCACAGAGCAACACATCAAGCGAGACATTATACAGATGACATCGATTTCTTTGCACACAGACACATGACACCGTTCAAATGGCGCTTCTCTTGTAAAACCTGGCCTTAATAATTCCGGAAATGACCTTGTTAAATGCAAAATGACCCAATGACAAAATGACAAAATGACAAAATGTTAAAAAAATGAATGAATGATATATATATATATATATATATATATATATATATATATATATATATATATATATATATATATATATATATATATATATATATATATATATATATATATATATATATATATATATATATATATATATATATATATATGTTACGGGCCAAGTGCGAAGGCTAGTCCGTTTGCGAATGGACTAGGCCGTTTGCGAATGGCGGTCCGTTTGCAAACGGACTAGTCCGTTTGCGAATGGCCTTGGCCGTTTGCGAACGGACGGGTTTGTGGCGTTGCACTTAGCCGCCGGAAGCATGGATCCTCGGATTGGGGTACGATTCCGAATGAATGGGGGACCGCTGGTCGATGCAGGGGCGTCGCCGACAGGGGGGGGGGGGGGGTCGGAGGGGTCCGGACCCCCCCCCCCACACACACACACATTCTTGAAAATATGCCGGTCCGACGCCCCCCCTCCCCCCCCAACACACACTTTTGGCCACGAAAATCGATCAAGAATAAAATAAAATATTTTAAAAACGATTTTGGTGCAGTCTCAAAATAAAATTGTCTAAATCCGAGGAGTTTTCAGTATTTGGTGGGGATTACTTTGACTGACCGTCCGACCAGATCCCCTAGTCGAAAATCCGTGGCGACGCCACTGCGTCTATATGTTTAGTTTGTTCTCCGGAGCAGATCTGCGAGCTGGCGCAACTCTGGGTTAAGGTCTCCACACACCTGGTTCATTCGGGATGCGACTTTCCGCTGAACCCTGCACAACGCGGAAATTATAGCAACGTGTTGCCGCTGGCCAGGTTTCGGCCACCGATCTGGATCTGGGGAGGTCAAATATCCCCGTGACCTTCGAACAGCGGAGAGTCGCGTGGTGTGCGGAGACCGTTAGTACCGTGCTCCGGGCTCCCCGCTGATGACCCGACCTGACCTTGGTCGAGTTTGTGGCGCTCGATTCATTCTGCTCTGGTGTGGTGTACCGGGACGGTGCGGCTTGTGTGTGGTGAGTGCGGTGCGGTGAGTGTTCGAAAAACTGTTGTGTTGCATTGCATTTAACAATACGCGCACTGCAGGGGGGGGGGGTTGCTTTCAACCCCCTGTGGTTTTTCACAGATCACGAGAAAACGGCGGCGCGCAGCAAAGCCAAATTTTGTATACCTTTTCTCCCATATTCTGCGCACATTGTGTGAAAATGCTGACTCCAGATGACCTAAGGTCAGGTCACCAGGCCAGGTTAAGTGACGCCACCTCCGAAAAAGTTTGCACTTGCACCAAAGCTACAGCTGTTGAGCAATCGATATGAAACTTTCAGGATGTAGTAAGGGTGACACTGACCCGGTTTCCATGGGCACTTTGAGACATAGCGGATTACGGGAGGATTAGGGTTGTAATTCCGACCCGTACTCACGGAACCCATGTTTTTAAGTGGATTAGGGTTCGAAATGCCTTCGTTTTATCGGCTGAGAATAAAAAAGTATCGGAAATTACGGAAAGCAGGCTGTAATCGCACTAATCCTTTATTTCACTGATCCGATCAGTGAAATAAAGGATTAGTGCAATTACAGCCTGCTTACCGTAATTTCCGATACTTTTTTATTCTCAGCCGATAAAACAGAGCCATTCGAACCCTAATCCACTTAAAAACATGGGTTCCGCGAGTACGGGTAAATAAGTGTCGCACTGGATCAGTGTGTTCTTGAGTTGAGTTTGTTTCACTTCACCATTACATTGCAAGGCTCACGAAATTCATCGTCAGACAATGTTTCCAAGGGGTGAACGCAAGGATGGTGTGAGGTAAAGAAGGGGCGACCTCAGCATGACTGTGTAAACATTTTCCGGTTGAGTTACCAATACTTTGCACGCATGATTTCACACGGGACTTTGCACATGCCAAGTTGACTTGCCAAGTTGACGTCACTTTGCTGGATATTTCGCACTTGGCCTGACTTCGCACTTGGACTGGGAGCATAAACGCCCGTCCATTCGCAAACGGCCTAGGCCAACTGCAATAACGCACATGGACTAGTCCATTCGCAAACGGCCTAGTCCAAGTGCGTTATCGCACTTGGACTAGGCCATTCGCGAATGGACTAGCCTTCGCACTTGGCCCGCAACATATATATATAACATACACATCAAATCTAAAAATACAAAAATACACAAATACAAAAAAGTCACACTACTCGCATGATAGGCCATGACGATCCCTGAATATTCAATGTCGGTGTCTCGCTCCTAATGAGTATGCTTTCAGCAATTTTCCTGTCTGGATGATCCTGGGCTCTGTAAAGTATTCTAAGATGTAAGACATCTGAATCCGTATCAGTCAGTGAAACGTGCTCCTTCAGAAAGTGGTCACCGAATGGAGTGTTGGGGGTTCTATTGATAGCGTCACGTCGGTGTTCATTGTATCGTAGACTGACTGGACGCATGGAATCCCCTACGTAAGTGACATCTTTTCCCTCGCTTTTGCATATGCTACATTGAATTTTGTAAACCACATTATTTTGTGTGCAATCTCCTTTGAAGTCAGACATGCACAAGTGACATCTTTGGCCCCCTGGACATTTGGGTTTGCATATGGCTGATTTTGTAAGGGCGTTCTTTAGTTTGTTTTCGTTTTTCCATGCTATATGTACGCGTAGGTTTGACTTTCTCACGATGGATTTGATTTTCCGTGATAGTTGTTCGTCAATGAACGGCAACGTTAAAAACCCGTCTAACTCGTCCGTCCCTTTCTTGTTTCTCCCTCCGCTCTTGTTCCGTGGCTCTCTACCCCTTCTTGACCTTAACCGTTCTACTTCTCTGAGAAGTCTCCTTAACAGTTTCGGAGGATATCCGTTCTCTAAAAGTAACTGCCAGATCTTGTTGATGCTTTTGATTTCTTTTCCTTACTGGAAGAGTTGTTAAATGCCCTACGAAACATGTTTCAAATAATGATATGTTTAGTACTTTGAGGATGTGCCGATGAGGAGTGTAGAATGATGCCAGAATTTGTTGGCTTGATGAAAAGTTCTGTTTCAAGCGTTGTTTTTGCACCACGGGTCTCTACGGTTACGTAGGTGTCCAAGAAGGGCACTCCCACTCCATGACTACTGTGCTCCATAGTAAAGGATATGTTAGGATGTTGGTTGTTGAGGAACGCTAAAAAATCGTCCAATGCCTTCTGTCCGTGGTTCCAGATTCCCGCATAATCATCTATATACCGGGCTAGCCATATTGTATGGATTTCTTCTGAATACATCTGTATCTGTATCTGTATCTAGGAACGCTGGTTTCAAAGGGGAGTTCGCGAGGGCTTTGGTTTCAAAACGGTCGAGGAATAAAATGGCCAGAGGCGGAGCGCAGGGGTTACCCATAGCGATGCCTACTTTTTGTCGGAAGTAGTCATTGTTGAAGGAGAAGACGTTGTCCCCAAGGCTCTGTTCCAGCAGGCGGGAAATGTCATCTTTTGTCAACCCAAATGTGTCGATCTCATCTCCATGCTCGTCTAGTTTTTCTCTTACTGCGTCTATGGCCTCATTTATCGGTATACTTCCATATAGGTTAACAACATCAATCGAGAAGAAAATGCTTTCCGCCTTGGGTTCGTTATCCTTCAAATCCTTCAAATCCTTCAAATTTCAACGATATAAGAAATTTCCCTGTATCTCTAAAGCTGTAGGTCTGACAGCTCTTCCCGCGAAACCTTTTTTGGGTCGAAAATGGCAGAAATGACGTCACTCCGACGTCATTAGCGGCCAACCTATCATAGCCTTTGGAAACATTTTTGGTCACAATGTGTAATAGCTATTCCCGAGAGGGTACTGAAAGTTTGGTGACGACCGGCGCAGCAGTTCAGGAAACCGCAGACAAACACTGTTCTAATTCCTCTAAGAACTCTGCACTATTTTTTGGTAATCTATAAATTTGAATCACAAGACAGCGTCTATTATCGGGGTTACATGAGCACAGTAAATACGTATTTAGCCGCTAATTCGAATTAGGAACGCATTACCGACTCATGTAGCCACCTGCTAGTACGAATCGGTGATCCGATCCGCGGTTACATGAGCAAAGCAAATACGTATCACGATCGGATTCACCGCTAATGCGAATCAGGAGCGTACTACCGACTCATGTATCCACCTGCTAATACGAATCGGCGGTCCGAACAAAATCCGCAGGGAAAGAGGCTTAGAAGCGAATAGGACCAAGATACGTATTACAGGAACTATTTCTTTCCAAAAAGAAACATTAAAATGCAAAATAATGGGTATTTTTCATTTGCTTCTTTTGAAATAATAATTAAAAAATATGTCGGTATTTTGTCAAGTTTTCACAAATAAATAGAGTGAAAACCAAAAAGAAAATATCAAAGTACTTTCAGTTGAAACATTTTTCTGACAGCACTAGGACGAATCAAGAGAGGCAAGTGCTCAATGAGTCGAAGCAAGACAACTTTATGTTTAACTTTTTTTTGTTAAGTTAATTGAGAATGTTTTGAGCAGATTAAATGCAAAAAAGACATAAGATATTAAGTTTTTAATTCAGTCACCTCTATTGCTACGGAAGTGCGCCACATTTGTATGCTATTCCGTTTGTAATGCGCATCGGGCCGAGAGCCAAACTAGATCCGTTTGACGTCACTGATACGAATTTGCTCATGTAGTCGGTGCACTGAATGCGTTCTTGGGGAGCTGATGCGAATTAGCGTAGTTCGTATTTGGAACGGATCGCTCATGTAACCGAAACGTCCGAGGCACACGATTCGGGCCGTATTTCACAAGGACTATTCTTTGCTGACTGGAAGCGTCAAAATGCAAAATACTAAGCATTTTTTTATTGGCTGCCTCGTAGAAAATAGCAAAAAAAAAATGTTGGTATTTTGGTTTAGTCTTTGCATGTGAAATAAAATGAATGAAATATTTTTATAGATAATTTTTTCTGACCACCCTGCTGTCGCTGCATGGCGAATCAGTGCCCCCTGACTTAAAACAAGAAAACTTTGTTTTCATTTTTTGATTTCATGTTAATTTTAAATGTTTTTGAGCCTATCAAATGATATAAGTATTTAAAATTTAGCTCAGTCGTCCCGGTAAATGCCGCAACTGCGCCATGACTGTACGCTAATCCTATTCCGTTTGTGATACGAATTACCGGCCGTCGAGGAGTCAGCCCGGGTGAGCCAAACAAGATCCGTTTGACGTAGATAAAACGAATTAGTCTCATGTAACCGGTGCCGTAGATCCGTTTGTGGGGAGCTGATGCGCATTAGCGTAGTGCGTATTTGGAACGGATCGCTCATGTAACCCCGGTATATGTTTATCTTGATTAAAGGGACCTTCCCACCTTCAAAGAAGTTTATGAATTGGCATGAAAGTGATGTCGCTCGGTTCAGAAAGAGCGAAAACGAATAGCTACCAAATTTCACCGAAAAATATTCACCGGTTTTCAAGATATTAGACTTCTACTTTTGTTTACTTTTTGGGATCTCCTCTGTTCCTAGCGACTTTATTTGGAAGCAATAGTTTGGCAGCTGAAAGTGCGGCACTTGTTGCGCGCAAAGCAGCATATACCACCGCGTGCTACAAAACGTTTTAGTCAAACATTTAAAAATCGTTAGATATCTGCGCCGACGTCACACATTCAGACGGGTATTGCTATGCATTAGCCCCTCTGAATCAAAATGCTGCAATTTTGAAATTCAATATTTCCGATTTAAGGCATTTCTCGATGTTGTGAGTGCCGAAACCGGTAATTGTGAGCCAGGGACCCCATTTTGGCTATCTCAACTCAAATCTAATGTTAAGGTGGGAGGGTCCCTTTAAGCATTAGGAACACTACATCTGCTGTAGTAAATTGAAACAAACTTATTTGTTGTACTGGTGTATCTTCAAATACATACACTGCTGAGCCACCACCAGCTTTGGTGGTGCGGCTAGTACAAAACAGTTTGTATTTTTTTGTTAAAGAGATGCTCCATATCCTTTGTAAGCCATGTTTCGGAGACAAAAATCAAACACCATTTGCTCAAGGATAAGAATGAAATAATTTCATCAAACTTGTAACTACAGAACGAGCATTTATATGCAACATGGTGATACCGTTTATATCAATTTTGTTAATATGATCTGGTTTCCAAATTGTGCAATTGCTTCTAAGTCTTTCAAAATGTTCATGTGTAAGCGAAAGTTCATCAGATATTATATCTGAAAATGGATCAAAAGATGCATCTTTGTACCTTGCGCTACTGCCGAAGGTAGCAATACTGAATGATATTTCTAGCTAGTAGCTACTAAGGTAACCTAGACACTAGTCCACTGTCGGACCGAGGCGTGACCTCACTTGCACGTACACAATATAAACAAACGCTACTTGACACTTTCCGGAGGTGCCACAAAGAAAGAGGAATTTTAGTGCGTGTCGATTTACGAAACCGACACGCAAGCAATAATAACGTCAGTCAACATGATGATTGATATTTTTAGAAGTGTTGAATAAATGAATAAATGGAAGAAAAAAATGTTAACGGTTGAAATGCAAATAAGCCTTCACTCAAAAACAAAACATTTGTAAAATAGTTGTGGGATTGCTAGCAATCAATTATGGACTCACACTATGCCAATCACAAAAACAAAAAGAATCGAATGCATAGATGGTATTCCAGCTTTAAAAGAATTGCAAAAATGAAAGCTTTTTCCATTCCTAATATTTCTTCCTTTTTTTTTTGATATCAAAGAAATCAAATTTGATAGCAAAAATGTAGTTCAGGGAAAATTTGTGAATAGGAGATCCTTGAATGGGATGCGTAAAGTCGTGTATCGTAACACGTGGTGTGTACGCACGCCTTGCGTATTTCTCACATTTTTACGTTCACTTATATTTTACATTCCTTTGTGATAAGGAAAAAAACAGTGGTGCTTTGTTACTATCGATCTGCAAGCATAGTTGACTAGGTTGTGCTCAGGTTCAAGTGAGTACCTATTTATATCATATTATATCATTTATGATTGAGGGTATTTCAACTTGACCCTCAGTAGTAAGAGAGCTGTAATTTGAATTACTGCTAATTGGATCACCAAACAATTATGCTTATTTGAGAAAGAATAAAACATTCCGATGTTACATGTAACATCTACTTGAGTTTAGGAGCCAAAACAGTCACAATTACCATTCATGAAGTGCTTCCTTAGTAAGTGTAGTGTAGTACCCCTCCCCGGGCCCCCCGCCGGCTGGCAGCGGCGGCCGGAGCCAGTCCGACCTTTAGCCGGCCGGGTCAGGTAACCGGGACGGCCGCGCCGCGGCGCCGCGCCCGGGCCGGCCGGGAGACGGAGTCGGGTGCCCGCCGGCGAGCCGTCGGCAAGGGCGCGGGGCACATTAGTTCTGTATGTTCAGTCTTGAGTGCGAGTGATGAATGTGTGAGTGCAATACACTACAAGTGGCGACAAGAGGATGAGATAAGCGGACTGCATTCAAGACGACATGTTCCAGTCACCGGCGCCACCGGAGTTCCTGTCGCGGCCGGGACAGCGTCCTGGGAGCTGGCGACAATGGTACGAGGACTTCCTGGTCTTCGCTGAGGCCAGCGGGTGGTTGGACTGGACGGACGGTCGTCGGACAGCGTTCCTGTTGACAGCAGTCGGAGCGGAGGCACGTCGACTCTACCGAGCTGCTGCTTCAGCTACCAAGCAGGAGAACATCGAACCTGGAGTAAGTGACACTGACGCCGGCGGCGCTGGTGCTGCAATTGTGTCTCAGTTCGATGCTGCTGTAGCTGTTTTCAAGAAACTGTTTGAGAGCGATTCTGATGTTCGTTCTGCTCGCTTGAAATTCCGGAAATGCACCCAAGGCCCTGATGAGTCATGCGTGATATTCCTGGCCAACCTCCGCGAGGCAGTGGCCTGTTGCAGTTATGGTGCCCTGACTGACGACATACTGCGTGATCAGTTTATCGAGGGTTGTCGCTCTGACCAGCTTCGTGACAAGCTGATAATGATTGATGACCTATCTCTCTCCAAGCTAGAGGCTGTGGCCGAGGCCCACGACCGGGGCTTGCAGCGAAAAGCTCTACTGCACGACTCATCTGCCGGTGCGACTTCACCTTCAGCTCCTGCGGTGGAGGTGGCGTATACTGGGCAGCGGCGCAGCACGAGCCGCAGTGACTCAGCGCGTAAGCAGACGCAGCGTCAGCCTCCTGTGAAGAAGTCAGGTACGTGTCGTGCCTGTGGTCGACCGGGTCACTGGGCAAATGACAAGGAGTGCAGAGCGAGGAACCTGAAATGTTTCAAGTGTAACACTGTCGGACACTTAAGCAAGTGTTGTCCTCGTTCTAACAAGACCGGTGCTGTTGACAATGTGCAGATTTTGTCCGTGTCTGCTAAGGATGACGTATGTCCGGTCGTTCAGACAGTGTCGTGCCCGTACTATGATGCCTTCATTGAGATGAAGCGTGTCAGGATGCTGGTTGACACCGGCTCGGCGGTCAGCATCGTCCCAGCGAGGACGTACTGGCAGCTCTTCAGTCACGTCCCTCTCCGTCCTGCGGGTAAGCTCGCCCAGTGGAACGGCAGCGGCATTAAGGTGCTGGGTAAGATGTCAGCTGACGTCACAGGACCGGACCAGCTCTCCGTTCCAGCGGAACTGTACGTGGCGGTGGGTGATGTACCGATCATGGGCCGTGATCTCCAGCATCAGCTCGGAGTCACGGTGAGCCGTGGCAGTGTCGTCTGCCAGGTGAAGCAGGATCAGGTGCTGCCAGCCATCAAGGGATTCGTCCACAAGGTGCGTCTGATTCCCGGAGCTGTGCCCAGCACGCCACACCTGAGGACTCTACCGTACGCTGTGAGGCAGGAGGTCAGTGACCATCTGGAGTCCCTGGAAGCCCAAGGAGTCATCGAGAAGGTACCCTGTGGCTCTTCGCCCTGGTTGTCTCCGATTGTCGTGGTCCGGAAGCGAGGAGGTGAGGGCCTGAGGATCTGTCTCGATCTGACGGCGGTGAACAAAGCCATTGTCGCAAACGGCTACCCCATCCCTCCGATGCAGGAGATGCTGGACAAGCTCCGAGGTGCCAAGGTGATGTCCAAGCTCGACATGAAGTCAGCCTATCATCAACTGGAGCTGCACGAGGAGTCCAGGAACCTCACTGCTTTCGTGCATGAGGGTCAGACCTGGAGGTACAAGCGGTGCTGCTTTGGGCTCAAAAGTCTTCCGCAGTGTTTCCAGAAGCTCATGGAGACTGTTCTGCAAGGCATCCCTGGTGTTCAAGTCTACCTGGATGACGTACTGGTCACAGCGCCCACCCGTGCAGAGCACGACGCGAGGCTCAGCACCGTCATGAAGCGGCTGAAGGACTACGACATCACGCTGAACAGGGACAAGTGTCTGCTAGGTGTTGTGTCGCTGGAGTTCCTGGGGTTCGTCGTGTCGGAGCGTGGGATCGAAATCTCACCAGATCGGGTCCAAGGTCTTCGAGACATGGGACAACCCCAGAACACCAAGGAGCTCCAGGCTGCACTGGGGTCCCTCGCGTTCTACAGCAAGTTCGTGCCCAACTTCAGCTCTCGGGTAGAACCTCTGCGGCAGCCGCTGAGGAAAGACGCCCCAGCCTTCCGATGGACGGAGGAGATGACAGCTGCGCTGGAGGATGTGAAGTCGGCGATCCTGAACTCGTCTGCGCTGGCACCGTTCGACCCCAGTCTGCAGACGTTCGTCACGACCGACGCCAGCGACGTTGGTCTCGGGGCCGTTCTCTCACAGATCCACCCAGATGGAGAGAGAGTGGTGGCATTCGCCTCCAGCACGCTCAGCGCAGCACAGCGCAAATACAGCGTAACTGACAGAGAGGGCCTGGCATGCGTCTGGGCGTGTCAGAAGTGGCACAAGTACCTGTGGGGCAAGGAGTTCGTTTTGCGGACGGACCACGCTGCCCTTCGCTCTCTGCTGTCTGCCAAGGGCATCGGTCGGGCCAGTATGCGAATGTCTCGCTGGGCCGTCAAGCTGATGAACTATGCGTTTCAGGTTCAGCACATCGAGGGGAAGTTGAACCAGGCTGATGGCATCTCACGCCTTCCCGGCAGTCATGGGGTTGCAGAAGACGAGGACCAGCTGGTCGCAGCCCTGGAGGAGATGATGCCGGCGGTGAGCAGCGCTGATATCGCCGCAGCAGGCCTTGAAGATGACGAGGTCAAGGCGCTGATCTCGCAGATCCCACAGCGCTGGCCGTCGAAACTGAGGGAGGTGCCGCCTGTGCTGAAGCCCTACTTCAGGTACAGGAACGAGCTGAGCATCGAGAAGGGTGTGGTGTTCAGAGGTGAGAGGATACTTGTTCCTTCTGCCCTCAGAACCCGCGTGGTGACAGTTGCCCACGACAGCCATCCCGGGATAGTGCGCACGAAGCAGCGTCTGCGCGCAGTCTTCTGGTGGCCAGGGATGGACGGCGAGGTGGAGACAGCCGTCAAGAACTGTCCCACCTGCTCTGTTGCGGACAAGTCGACCAAGACGTCCAGGACGCCTCTCATCCCGGTCTCGCTGCCTACTGCGCCGTGGGACAAGGTGGGAGTGGACTTCATTGGTCCGATGCAGGGTCCGGCAAATCAGAGGTACGGCATAGTGCTCACAGACTACTACTCCAAGTGGCCGGAGGTGGCGTTTGTATCAGAGCCAAGTACAGACGCCGTGATTGACTTCCTGACGTCAGTGGCGACCAGAGAAGGGTGGCCGAAAGAGCTGGTGAGTGATAATGGAACCCATTTCACGTCAGCACGGTTTGCATCGTTCTTGCAGGCTAACGGGATCAAACACATCAAGGTGTCCCCGTATCATCCAGCAGGTTCCGGAGCTGTGGAACGCTTCAACCGCAGTCTGAAGTCTGCCATCCAGATAGGTGAGCAGCAGAAGGCAGACAGGCGGCGGCACGTTCAGCAGTTCCTGATGGTGTACCGGGCGACGCCGCACGCCACGACGGGACGCAGCCCGTCAGAGCTGCTGCACGGACGCCAGCTGCGGACGTCACTGGAGAACGCCGTGGTGCAGAGCAGTGACTGCAGAGGTGACGGCGCCATCCAACAGCACGTCCGGAAGAAGCAGCGAAAGATGAAGCGGTATCATGACCGAACTGCAAGGAAGCCCGACATAAAGGTAGGCGATCTCGTTCGCTATCGCCTGATGCCAAGGCCGCGCAAGGGAAAACCTCGGTTTTCCAAGCCATGTGTCGTCACCGCACAGCGTGGTCCCGTGTCGTTCGAGCTGGAGGGTGGCATCAGAGTCCATGCTGAGCGACTCTCCCCGTGTCATACATCTGTCCGCCGGCCTGACGTTCCCGGAGGAGGCGGGCGAGAACAGGCTGACGAGCCTGATCTGCTTCCTGACGACGCCGGCGGCGGCGCCGAGACTGTCGGCGTGGAGACAGCCGAGAGAAGAGAGGCTGTCGGGCCTGACCAGCTTCCTGACGGCGCCGGAGGCGGCGCTGGGACCGTCGCAGTGGAGACAGGCGACGGCGGAGCGGCCGAAGTCGACGTAGGTGGAGACGTCTGGAACGACTCTGCCGGAAATGCCTCTAACGTCGACGTCGAGGACGCCGGAAACATGGAGGGCCCGTACCGCACGCGAGCGGGACGGGCAACGCGGCGCTGGTGGAGATGAGCGCTTCGGGGGGAAGGGAATGTAGTGTAGTACCCCTCCCCGGGCCCCCCGCCGGCTGGCAGCGGCGGCCGGAGCCAGTCCGACCTTTAGCCGGCCGGGTCAGGTAACCGGGACGGCCGCGCCGCGGCGCCGCGCCCGGGCCGGCCGGGAGACGGAGTCGGGTGCCCGCCGGCGAGCCGTCGGCAAGGGCGCGGGGCACATTAGTTCTGTATGTTCAGTCTTGAGTGCGAGTGATGAATGTGTGAGTGCAATACACTACAGTAAGTTATTTGCTTACATAATCCAAACACATTGTAGGAGTGGAAATAATGTCAGCATAGAGCTAGAGTAAGCATAGTATGCTTGCATACCTATATGGTAGGTAAGTTAAATATGGTATTTAACTATTTATGTCTGGAATAAGTTCATATAGCCTATAGGTGATCAGTGCATGGGTTACATGGATACAGTAGGTGATATTGAGTACAAAGGGTAACATGGCAACATGTTTAACATGTTTGGTGATATGGCAATATGAGTTTAGTCAGTGTGCATGACCAATAGCAGCAAGCATGGGCATTAGCGAGCTTGCAAGGCACGGGTAAAAACAGGCAGAGTTGCCTGATTTGCATATCAAAGTGATATCAGTACACTAGCTTCATGGAAGCAAACAGTGGTAACATGCATGGCATTCCCAAAGTTCCACAAATAATATTAAGGCACATCAATGCTGCAGTCAGCTTCAAGTCTGGGTTCGGATAAGTATGTCCAAGTGGATGGCGACTCTCCATTACTAGGTACCAGCTGTGGTCTGTTGAGCTAACAGCTTGCACTGCTGAAATAATGCAGTCATATGATATGGATAATGTATTATCCATATAATTCCTGTCAGTTTTTCATTGCCACTTTGCTGGCAGTTTTTTGACAGGCCTCTCCAGAATTTAGGTAAGGTGCACTGGAGAAATGCACATCAATATACCTGTGGTGTCACAAGTTTAAAAAGCTCCATTTCTGGGGCTAAGCTTATTCAAGCTTCACACTCTCATTCACGCTCACATGTACTCACATAGTCCTACATCACACCAATAGCGCAATGGCAGTGTGAGCAGGAAAATGCCCACAGGTATTTTATATTGCATGAATACATGCATCTTTACTCCAAAGTCATCTAGCAATGGGACCACAAATCCACATAGGACAGAAAAAGTTGCATCATCCATACCACAGGCATTCCACAGACAGCAGTGTACCATCAATACACTTGTGAAGCCTTCAGGAGGGAAAAAATGCCAGTTTATGAACACCAATGAAATCTACCAAGTGCTTTAAATTGACAAAGTAGTCATTACTGTTGGTTGCCTCTGCCCCGGCCCTGGCTGCCTCTACCCGGCCCCCAGTCAATGGCATTGGTAGCTTCACCCTCTGGTGACGTAAGCAGAGCGTGAAGGTTTTTTTATTTTCCCTTCACTAGTGCTTTACCTATGGGAGATACCGATTTCGAAGGCAAAACTAAAAGTCGATTTATCAACTTATTAGTCGAGATACGTATAAACCGAGTGTACCATACGACAGCCTGATCTTTCTTCTATCGATACCCGCATCCATTTTGGCGATGGTACATACATAAAACGCTGAAATTTGGCGATAGGCGGGAAGGTGCAATCCTAAACGGTACCATTCAATTACATCTTGATGGTTGCTTTTTCGAATGCTCGGAACATACCGAGTAGTGATGAACCTGACCTTTGATTCAAGCCGGATCTTGCAATACCAGCAGCTTTTTCAGGTCAGGTCAGGTCACTGACCTTTGACGTCATAAGTGAACCTCTGCACGGCCCTCAGATACCGCAAGTTCGCAACGCCCTCAGTGTCAGAGCAGATCTCACAAGGAGATGAAACTTGCAGGACCTAGTATCCTCCAGAAGTCTCACAACGTGTATATCTCGCTTTTTTATTCAAGGTCACATCAGGTCAGGCCGGTCATATGAAGTCACCATTATAAGCCAATGGGGAAACTTGTAAACAGCTATTTTGGAGCCCAGAACGATCTCAGACTAGCTGTAACACACGCAACCGTGATTATTTCATGCACTCTTTACAAGGTTCGATGCTTCATTTTTGCACCAAGAGCTTGCATGACGTCATTGATGACGTCACTAGTGTCATAAGTTTTTCGACAATAACTTCTGATCAAATTGAGCTAGCGAGTCGGGAAAGCCACCAATAGACTCGGGAAGACCTGCCAAATCGAATGATATGTGACATGACCTCCTTCGACCAAGTTCGTGCCCTTGGGACCTCTGACCTCACCGTGACCCGAGGTCAACACCCAAAGTTGGCCTCACCCAAATAAAAAGAATACCATTCGACGCGCCTGAGCAGGGCGAATACGATGCTGTCAAAATCGCGGCCCTGCAATCATTTTTTTGTGAAGTTATTCGCCAAAACCGAACCCGTACCTTGGGCCACTTAACCTGACCTCAGAGGTCACCGGTTGACCTGAGACCTTAAAATCGGGTACAAAACGCTGCATCTCGTAACGACACACACGCTCGTCTTTTCTGCGACGTTCTAGCTCCATTAGGGGCGAAACGGCGAGATGGGGTCGTACCTCCCGCCCCCCCCCCCCCCCCCCCCACACCCTGGCCCCCGGCCGGCGCGTATGTAGAAAACCAATAAGTCCGGCGAGGGTTAAGCGGGTTCCACTGTGCACAAACAGCTAAGGGTTGTGCATTTAGTATGGTCATGAGAGAATCCTGTTTGATTTGGGCTCATAATACAATGCATGATCACTTCTTTTTCATAAGTTTAACCCGCGCCGTGCTGGTGGCCTGAACTTTCCGCCGAGTGCTGGGGGGGGGGCGTTTTCACGCCCCCCCCGTCTAACTCGGCTCCTGGGCCACGTAGCGACACGCGGTAAGCGGCAATCGAAAGAGCGTCAAAAATAAGGACGAAAACACTTCGGTCATTTTTTGGGTCAGGTCAAAGGTCAGGTCACCAGAGGTCACCAAAGGTAAAATGTTGACTATTTCAACATTTTGGAAACTGCCAACGGCTATCTCGGGAACCGATAGAGCTACAGCGCCGCGGAAAAGCGCATTCGATAGCCCTTTTACAGACCTTTCTGAGTAATGTTCTCAGATTTGACCTCGGGTCAACGGTTTAGCCTCCAGAGGGCAAAAACTCCAAAAATAGCCGTTTTTACGAAAAACGTTTTTTCGTCAATAACTTTTGACTCATAAGCGCCATGACATTACTTTTGCCAGCATCGTGTTCCTCTCGTCGAGACGCGTCGAATGAACTATTCGTTGACCTTGAAAGGTCATTTTGAAAATTTGACCTCAGGTCAAGGTCATGACCTGACCGAAAAGGGTCATGTTGCATATCAGTCGATCCGTATCGTCGAGCTGAACACATCTGACGTGTTTTCACCGCTCTAGCACGTCTCTATCAAAAGTTATAGCCAAAAAACTGCTGGCGACCGTTCATGACCTGAGATGACCTCAGGGGCACACAGAGGGGTCACAGGTGCATTCTTCCTATTCAGTGTGTCATGTTTACCTATGAACCGATGTTTGAGAGCGTTTTGAACGATATTCGTCCAAAAGAGGCGCATTTCAATTTTCTCCCATTGACTTATAATGGAGAGGTCGCAAAATTGACCTGACCTTAGGTCACAGATATCAAAAATCCGAGATATACATTTTGTACATACTGTTACTCATATCAATCGCTGAAAGTTTCAAAGTGATCGTTCAGTCGGTGTAGCTATAGCGAGCCTTTGAACTTTTTCTGAGGTAAGGTCACTTGACGTGACCTGGTGACCTGACCTTGAACGGCCTAGGTCTGAAATTTTCACAACATGTGCGGAAATGATGTAGGAACACGTGTACCAAAAACGGCGGCGCTGCGCGCCGCCGTTTTTGAGATATTCGCGAAAAACCTGAGGGGGGGGCGTAAAAACGCCCCCCCCCAGCACGGCGCGGGTTAATTGATTTTCTTCTTCCCAAAAACAAACAATAAATGCTCTTCTCCATATTCCCCTTCACTCAACAACTTTTGATCACTTTTCCCTAAAGGCCTAAGGTAGGTAATGCATTGGTAAAAACACAAATGGATGGCTCATCTCAATAGTCAATACTTCTGTCTCCTAATGCTCCTAATGCATTTGATCATGGTGGCAATGCAATGTGATGATGACAGCATTCCATTTATCACCACTGAAATACAACTTAGCTCAAAAACACTCATATAACTACATAAATTTATTTTTATCTCCATTTGTGCAAAATTACTTAACTTATCACATTCTTTGACTAGGTATTGCTTCAGAAAGACATATCTGACCATAAGATTGTGTGAAACAAGAAAAGATTATCAGGCAATAGAGTTGATATATGAGTAGATGAAGTCCAGATTGTAGACTTGAGTTTGGTAGGTTGTAGGAGTTAGGTTGTAGGTTTTAGGCTGGTCGGTTCATAGGTAGTATATTGGTAGGTTGAAAGCTTTGAGTTAGAAGGTAAGGTTAGGTCAGGTTAGATGTTCAAAATCTTCACTGGACTTCATCTTCACATTTACCAGAGTTGACACTTGACATGCTGTGCCAGCCAATCTAGCAACTAAGTATTCCCCATTAGCACGCACATAGGCTGGAAATGTGCACAATCACACGAAAAAAGGCTGCAAGTTTGGGAACTCTGCAACTTCACTAATATTCAATGATGTCTCATTTGCCTTCTGAAAATTCTTAGATAGCATTGCATCAACACTCAACAGTGTCAGCTCATATCACAGCACAGCCATTTGGCATGGCATTTACCACATCATGGCACGCATTGTGCACTGATACACACAAAATTCACACCACAATTAATCTGCACTGCATTGTGCATTGGCTAAGTGCCTCTGCCTGCACATACATCTTGCTGAACTGCCATTCTTAGCAATATAATGTTGCAGCCACAGGCATTGTAAGCATCAGAAGAGAGCCTGATGTTCTGGAGATTAACGGAGCAGTTTGAACATGCTTGCAAATCTGATGTTATTCATAGGTCTAAGCCTGACTTCGAGGAAATTTGAAGAATAATTTGAAACCAGTTGCAATACTGTTATTCCAGCCGTTTCAGTTTCACTTTTCAGCGAGGTTGTGCAGGGCCATAACAAGGCCTTCTTCACTTCAAATAATAATTGCCATTGCAAATCAGAGGCAGAACTGAATACCACAATTATTGAAGAAAATTCTAAAAGTGAAAATCACTGCGACGAAAAAGTACTGATGGCAGGAGACGCGATTTCAATAATAGAAATATCATATCACCCAAAGCTACCTATACAGTGCCCGCAAAAGAAATCTTTACATTAGAAACGCAATAAAAATCTTTACATTAAAAGCTTTGATGGTGTGTATCTCCTGTTCTGAGGTGCCCAGTGCCTCTTGTCACGAGCCAGTCGTTTTACGGTACGACATTAATGTAATCGAAACTTCCCATCCAATACCATGGCTCTGGGCAAGATACCTATAAGAAACAGGTAGATCCGATGTTTGAAAGTAAAGCCCCAGTCACAAATTTGACGCACCTGTGACATTTCCTGACACCCACGTGACTATTGTATTAACTTTTGTGTTTTGCGATGTTTTGACCTTATTTAAAGTACTGAAAGCTCAAAATGTATGATTTATGTTGTTTAAAGCAGCATATTAATAATTATGTTTGTAAATTATCGATAAGCTGCTTATAGCAGGTCACGTGATTGCTACCAGATTATGTGCTCAGAAAGCATCTTTTCAACTTCGATTTTGAACAATTTTTACCTCCTTTGAGGCCAAATGATGGACGGTTTGAGGCACACGATGAAATGCTGAATCTATTGATGCCAAAATTTGTTCGTTTTTTGCATTTTTAGACTAGTATATCCTGGCTCAAACTTTGACCAGTTTGTGTGTAAACCCTATGGTGAAGGGAAAACTTCACGCCCAGCAGGCGTCCTTACAGTGCTGCCAAATCGTGTTTGGTGGGGGTCGGCTCTGGGTGCATTTTAGTGATACAGTTTCAGTCGTAGTAGTTTCGTATAGTATAGTCGTATAGTAGTTTCAGTCGGTCTGCTGGACAGGGTGTTGTAGGGACTATCGAGTATTTACGATTCCATTAAACTTCAAACCCAGCATCGACAGCAAACCCCATGGGTGGAGCTTTTCTAGGGAAGTTGGTGGGGCAAAAAGTCGTCAAAGCCCACAATGTCCGATTATGAAGTTGAATAAAATGCCATACTGAATCAATTCCTATCATTACAGATATAATATTTTGCAGTAACCAAACATTTCAAAGCTCTCCAATGCGATAAAGATTAATTTGCAAAGCAACAACGTCTTAGAAATCAGCTAAAGTTGGTAGGGCAAAACGCTTATTGGTGGGGCAAAATACCAAGTTGGTGGGGCAACCGCCCCACCAACTGTATAGGAAGCTCCGCCCCTGGCAAACCCGCGCAATGGGTCGAAAGAAGTTAACAAATGTGGAGAATCCCGTGCATTGACCTTGTTAGAAATGAACGTACCTGCCATACGCGTAGCGGCCGAATTGAAGGTGACCAGGCAAGCGGTATATGACCTCAAGAAGGCAGCGGTGAACCTGCCACCTGGCACTGTTCCGAAGCGGAAGCCGGGGTCTGGACGTCAAAAGAAGACTTCCAGCAGGACAGATGCAATCATCAAGCGTGAAGTTATGGCCAAACCGTCGATTACTGCTGCAGAACTCAAGAGAAAGCACCAGCAGCTTCTCCAAAACGTATCGATTAGAACCATCCAACATCGCCTTCAGAAGGATCTTGGTCTGCCTGCTCGCCGTGCTGCCAAGAAGCCGCTGCTAACTGCGGCCATGAAGAAGAAGAGGCTGCAATTCTGCAACAAGTATAAAAGATGGACACCACACGACTGGCGGAAGGTTATGTTCTCTGATGAGAGTACCTTTCGACTTGTCAGAGGATGCTCCACTGTTGTAAGACGGCCAACATCTTCATCGCGCTACGACTCACGGTTCACCGTCAAGACGGTGAAACACCCTGACAGTGTCATGGTGTGGGGCGCCATCAGTGGCAGCGGTAGAGCGGGGCTTTACTTCCTCCCAAAGAATGTAACCATGAAGGGGAGCAACTATCTGGAGGTGTTGCGGGACCACATGCTGGACTTTTGGGATATCCACGACTGCAACTTCTTCATGCATGATGGTGCCCCGGCACACAGGACTAAGACGGTGAAGAAGTGGCTGGAAGAGAAGAACATCCCAGTTCTCGAGTGGCCAGGTAACTCGCCGGATCTTAATCCCATCGAGAACGCATGGAACTACATGAAAAAGAAGGTCCAAGACACTCAACCACCGTCTATCCAAGCGCTGAAGGAAGAACTGAAGAAGCTGTGGGTGAACATGGACAAGGACTACTGTGTGAAGCTGGCTGATTCCATGCCTCAACGACTGGCGAGTGTATTGAAGGCGAAAGGGGATATGACAAAATACTGAAAGAGTGGTGTGGAGTCGCTTATCGTAGGTTCGAAATGAATAAATAGCATCTCTGAATGCGTTTTATGTTTAACACAGTTTTTTTTACCGATGTAAAGATTTCTTTTGCGGCCACTGTACTGTAATTTGTTTACCTCGGCCGCCGAAAACACGTGTTTTTCCGACCGACTGCATTCGCCGACTCGCGGCCCTAGATGACGTAATCAACAAATAATTGGCCAATAGAGATAATAAAAATGATTGTTGGAACAATATAAGAAAAAACAGGTAACACAATATAATTTTTTTATTTAATAATGTCAAAAATTCGTCTTAATGACCTTAAATGGGGACTTTTTACTCTATGACGTCATGTGTGCCAACAGTTTTCAAGAGGAAGTATAACAGTGGAATAAACCTACCTCTATTTGTAACTTGTTCGCCATTTCTGTCGACATTTGACTGCTACCATATCCCAAACTCTGACTGTACCCGGTGTTCTATATACTCTGCCTCTACCCCTGCTTGCACTTCGGGTAGACACTTTTAACTCTGACTGTTCTAGATCAGCTCTCTGACCTGCCACTCGTCCAGGTGGGATGGATGAATGAGCTTGGGATTTGAGGAGGTTCTGGTTTTCAGTTTGTTTTTCACTTTGGGTACTGCTTGCTCTGTAGCTGTCATTATCTCCTCTCTGGACATGTCAGGACTGATCATCACGTAACGCTGATCACGTGTCATGCGTGCCATGATCACACCGTTCTTTGTGTAGTAGTTTGATATTTCTTTCTTTTCCCACATGTCCCCAAGCACTTGAATTTGTTTGGCTCTCCTTGCAGTTAAGTTTTCATGAATGGTAATCTTTTCTGCCTGCCCCATGCCATTTTGATTGAATTTTGCCTCATAGGGGAAGGTGGGGTAAGACGGACCAGCTAAGGTTTGAGGCCGCATATCTTGCTACACTGCTCTCGTAATTCATATTATTTATAGTCTTCGGAATGCTCAATCCTTCCTCTGTTGATATGTGTTAAGACTAAATTTCAAATTAAAGACATCTAGGTGGTGGATGCTCTTAAATACCGGGGTTACATGAGCGATCCGTTCCAAATACGCACTACGCTAATGCGCATCAGCTCCCCACAAACGGATCTACGGCACCGGTTACATGAGACTAATTCGTTTTATCTACGTCAAACGGATCTTGTTTGGCTCACCCGGGCTGACTCCTTGACGGCCGGTAATTCGCATCACAAACGGAATAGGATTAGCGTACAGTCATGGCGCAGTTGCGGCATTTACCGGGACGACTGAGCTAAATTTTAAATACTTATATCATTTGATAGACTCAAAAACATTTAAAATAAACATGAAATCAAAAAATGAAAACAAAGTTTTCTTGTTTTAACACGCGCAGTGGAAGGGGGCCGGATTTCGCCCACCCCTCCTGTTTTCGCCAATAACTGGCGCCGCAATCAAAATATTAATGTGAAATTTTGGCTACCTGCCCAGAATTGAATTGCGGATCTTCTCGTGCAAGAAATAAGAAAATCGGTTCACAACTTTTCTAGTGAGAGCGATGTAAAATCAAACATCCTGCCGCCGCGGCGCCGCGGCGGCGCGGCGGCCGGCGCTAGCCGTTACGCGCCGCCTGAATTGTAGACTGTGCCGGGGCGGGACGGTTCCGTCTTTACATCGCGCTCCTTACCGCTGATTATATTAGATTCGCGTCAAATTTGGTGAGAAGACTGAGAAATGTACAGGGAATCATATGGTCAAAGAATTTTGAAAATCGGCCGGTAACAACTTGAGCTATGAGTGTGTACAGGGTGGGCCAAAAAAAGTGTGTCACTTTTCAGCGGCTATTTCTCGAAAGTGGTAAGAGATACCAAAACGAAACTTTCACAACTTAATGAAAATCGTTTGACAAATTATATGATACTTATTTTATGAAAAAAGTCTCAGTCGAACTGATGTTGCCATCACCATTTCAAAAATGGGATATGTGCGTCTTTTATGTTTGCGCATGTGCTCGAAGTGGGCACCGCCAAGCTGAAGGCCATCTGAAAAGCGCTCCGGAAGCTGACGCCCACCTCTCCGTGGTGTCTGCTGTCACTTCACGCACGTACTGCTCGACGCTGACACGCAGCTCCTCCAGGCTACCGGGCTTGTTGTGGTAGACGCTGTCGCTGTCCTTGCAGGCTCCCCAAAACCAGTAGTCCAGCGGGTTGAGGTCAGGACTGTGAGGAACCCACTGCTTTTCGCTTCCCTTGGTGATCACGCTACAAGCTTTGTTCATGCAAGATGTAGCGCCACCGCACACGGCCCGAGAGACACTGCAGCTGCTCCAAGAGCTCTTCGGTTGCCGCGTGATCTCCAAGGGAAGCGAAAAGCAGTGGGCTCCTCACAGTCCTACTCCTGACTTCAACCCGTTGGACTACTGGTTTTGGGGAGCCTGCAAGGACAGCGACAGCGTCTACCACAACAAACCCGGTAGCCTGGAGGAGCTGCGTCTCAGCGTCGAGCAGTACGTGCGTGAAGTGACAGCAGACACCGCGGAGAGGTGGGCGTCAGCTTCCGGAGCGCGTTGAGATGGCCTTCAGCTTGGCGGTGCCCACTTCGAGCACATGAGCAAATAAAGAGACGCACAGATTCCGTTTTTTAAATCGATGATGGCAACGTCAGCTCGATCGAAACTTCTCCATAAAATTGGTATCATATAATTTGTCAAACGGTTTTCTTTAAGTTGTGAAAGTTTCTTTTTCGTATCTCTTACCACTTTCGAGAAATTACTGCTGAAAATTGACACACTTTTTTTGGCCCACCCTGTAAACACAAAATTGTGATTGCCGCGTTTCCCGCGTCGGCCGATCCCGCTTCAGCCGGCGACATCTTACCCTTAGCAGGCTTCTAACTGCCATATTTATTGTTGGATTAACTAGAAATTCACCTTACATACTCACAAATGTTTGGTCTTTCGTATGGTGAAAGAAAAAAGAAAATCGGCCCGTAACTTTTTGAGTTATCGGCGTGTAAACGCAAAAAAGTCGCTAATATGGCAGATTTGACGACATTTGACCTCATTTGACCTTGAAGATATTGACCTAGGGTCATGAAATTCACACACAACAGAATTCCCCATGGCCCCCACCTACCCTCCAAATTTCGTCTTTCTAGCTCCAGTGGGAGCTGAGATCCTAGGGGGGGGCGACATCCGCCCCCCCTTCCACTGGGCGTAGTACTGGCAACCCTTCCACTGCGCGTGTTAAGTCAGTGGGCACTGATTCGCCATGCAGCGACAGCAGGGTGGTCAGAAAAAATTATCTATCAAAATATTTCATTCATTTTATTTCACGCAAAGACTAAACCAAAATACCAACATTTTTTTGCTATTTTCTACGAGGCAGCCAATAAAAAAATGCTTAGTATTTTGCATTTTGACGCTTCCAGTCAGCAAAGAATAGTTCTTGTGAAATACGGCCCGAATCGTGTGCCTCGGACGTTTCGGTTACATGAGCGATCCGTTCCAAATACGCACTACGCTAATTCGCATCAGCTCCCCAAGAACGCATTCAGTGCACCGACTACATGAGCAAATTCGTATCAGTGACGTCAAACGGATCTAGTTTGGCTCTCGGCCCGATGCGCATTACAAACGGAATAGCATACAAATGTGGCGCACTTCCGTAGCAATAGAGGTGACTAAATTAAAAACTCAATATCTTATGTCTTTTTTGCATTTAATCTGCTCAAAACATTCTCAATTAACTTAACAAAAAAAGTTAAACATAAAGTTGTCTTGCTTTGACTCATTGAGCACTTGCCTCTCTTGATTCGTCTGTAGTGCTGTCAGAAAAATGTTTCAACTGAAAGTACTTTGATATTTTCTTTTTGGTTTTCACTATATTTATTTTTGAAAACTGGACAAAATACCGACAATTTTTTTTAATTATTATTTCAAAAGAAGCAAATGAAAAAATACCTATTATTTTGCATTTTAATGTTTCTTTTTGGAAAGAAATAGTTCCTGTAATACGTATCTTGGTCCTATTCGCTTCTAAGCCTCTTTCCCTGCGGATTTTGTTCGGACCGCCGATTCGTATTAGCAGGTGGATACATGAGTCGGTAGTACGCTCCTGATTCGCATTAGCGGTGAATCCGATCGTGATACGTATTTGCTTTGCTCATGTAACCGCGGATCGGATCGCCGATTCGTACTAGCAGGTGGCTACATGAGTCGGTAATGCGTTCCTAATTCGAATTAGCGGCTAAATACGTATTTACTGTGCTCATGTAACCCCGATAAAAGAGGGGCATGTCAAAAACTCAGACAAGAAAAAACGTGGGGTAAGACGGACCACCCAGCAGTGCCTGCTATCCGTTCATGTGTGTTACACTTCTGCTCTGTACTCTTGTAAGAAAAAGTAACCAGAATGGTAAAATAACAAAATGAGCCTTTATTCTTTACTCATGTGTGATGGAAGTGCAGCTAAAAGCTGGGAACATGTGTGTTGATTGTCGTTTGGCATGAATGCATGCTAACTGAACACTTTCATGCATGGCTCACATGCAACAATGACTCCTTCCTGAAAAATTACCTTACTTAAACTTGTGTCAATGTTTTGGAAAAAAAAACTTTCCATATGCAAGGTACAATGGACCACCACAGCAGGGCTGGTAAAGTGTTATGTCCTATTGACGTCGTCGGGGACACAGTACCAGTAAAAGTTCAAGTACCCGGGGTCAAAATTACCACATTTAGTAAACTTTTACAGTAATAAATAACTTTCAAATAAAGCAGAAACTAAACGCGAGTAAAAGATATCATTGAATCCACAACGTATATCCCCTTTAACAAGGACATAAAAAGCCCCTATACCTAATACATACCAACAACATGGTTATGAACAATTAGTAGCCACAACTCACTTCCGTTAACAGCAAAACTACCGTCGACAGTTGCTAACGAAAACAAGATCAAACTAGATCAAACACATACTAACAGACGCTTAGACACCGACCCCGCTGTCGGCTGTGCTATTTCAAGCGGGGTTGATTGACGACCAGTTGTAGCCAGCTATACGACTAGACAAACGACTAGATTCCGGACCCGGGTCGGACCGGTTGGACATGGTAAATTCATGCGGGGTCGATACTTTCTAGCCGTCGTCGTTGTGAGCTACCGATACAATAGCGACACCTATTGCATCTGTTCGACGATCGTAGCGCCCCCTACCCTTTCCGGGTTCTTCGTCTGTTACGCTACCCGCTGACCGAGTGATGCCGTGACATTTAATTAACAAACTGGAAATTTCGAAGCGCGAGTCTGATAAGTAATTTAGTACATATGACTGCTCGTAAAAAAATAATATAGAAATGAAACCTTAAGAAACGCGCATCGTAGTTGCATGCAGCCTGCATACATGAATCGTAAAAAGGTCGGGGTCATTTTTCGCTCTCATTTTTTGGTCGGGGACGCAATTTGCTTTTTTACCAGCCCTGCACCACAGGGTAAGATGGATCACAGTGGTCCGTCTTGCCCCAAATCTAAATTCTGTCACTATCATGACGTATATGTCAAATAGCCCAGCATTGCAAAACCTTGCCTTTCCTAAAGTGTGATTATAACTATGTTTATAATTTGTTCTTCACAGTAAAGTGCAAAATAGAAACTAATCATGCAAGAAAGGCGCCGTAATTGAATCACCCGTAGACCTCTTATATTAGATCGGTTTGACGAAAAACAACATTTTTCTCAATAACTCAAAAGCTATGCGTCCTATCAGCATGAGCTCAAGGTGGCCATTGTTACGAAAGAAAACAAACATAGTGAGTGCATAAAGCAGTAGATACCAGCAGCGGTTCAGCCGGGAGGGCTGGTGGTCCGTCTTGCCCCGCTGGGCCGTCTTACCCCACCTTCCCCTACACAGCACTCCGATCATCCAGGTCCTGAAATTTGACAAGCACTCGCTTGTTGTTCCTCAGCCTGTGGCATGCCGAAATTTGCCCATTGAGTTTGACACCCAGTTTTTCTTGGATGACCTTTTTTGTGACCTCCCTGGTCTCCTCTGGTGTTTCATAAGTTCCATTTGGAACAGTTGGGAACCCTCCCCCACTGAGAATAAGAGAGTCCTTGCGACTGCACTGCTCCATTTGGTCCATCGCTCTCTCCATTTCTATCATGTTTTTTTTTAAAGCTTTCATTTTCATTTTTCAGGGACAGGATTTCCTCTTTCATTTTTTTTGCTGTCCTCTAGGACTTTTTCCATTTTCACATTCATCTCCTTTTTAAGTTTTTCTATAGCTTCCTGCACAATCCCACAGACAGCCTCCTCCTACATGACACCTCCGGAAATTTTTTCAACTACTTTAGAGCTTCAAAAAGGAAAAAAAGTCTGAAACTTCACAACAATTTTAATGAAAAAGATCTAATGAAATGTTGTATCAATACCAAAGAAAAAGGCAGAAAAAAAAATAGCTGTGGTCAATTCAGTGCGCCAGGAAACGCCACGAAAACGCCGCGGAGCTGACACGTCCGACCTCCATCACAGCCAACTCACAACCTTGGATCACACCAGGGCTATTGAACTCAATAAAAAAAAAATGTTCTGTTCAGTGCTAAACTGAAAAACCCAAGCATTCAAAATATTCAACAATACAATTCATACAGAAACTGTCTGAATGCTGCATTACGAAATGCAAAGAAACAATATTACATGTCAGAATTCTCAAAATACCACAACAAACCCAAACAAACTTGGGAAGTCCTTAAAAAAATCTCCTAAATCAGGTTTACAAAGACTTAAACCGAACTGTCCGGGCCGCAGTGCGACGAGACCGACGCGGCGAACTTCACAGAGAGATTAGTGGAGAAATACCGAAATCCAAAGCAGTGGTAAAGAAGTTGGTGAAAGATCATTTCATATCAAAATATTGATACTTGATAGAATGTTCATCTTTTCAGGGTACCATTAATGCTCCAACATTTATTATACTATACAGCTACTTCATTGTTTTGCTGTAGATATCATAACTAGTATAATATACATATGCTTAATATATATGATATGTATATGTATGCTGTGTATGTGTATGTATATGCTATATACGCTATATTCGTGTATATATATATATATATATATATATATATATATATATATATATATATATATATATATATATATATATATATATATATATATATATATATATATATATATATATATATATATATATATATATATATATATATATATATATATATATATATATATATATATATATATATATATATATATGAGTAAACTTTGGCAGAATGTTATTCTTAATGCATTGTTTGTTGAAAGCGACAGCGAGCTGGGCGTTGACGATCTTCTTTTCTGTCGATTCGATCTTTCGCACTAGCTTCTTTCCGGGTTCGTTATATTCGTTAAGTAGTTCGGCGAATGTCATTGTAAGTAAAAATATAAAGCAACTGGTTGTAAGGTTCATATTTTCAACGTTTCATTGTAAATCAAACAACATTTTCAAGATCAGAACCTTGACTGTGTTAACAGTTGCATATCACGTCACTAGTGTACTCGAATATATAAAACAAACACGTGCATTGGTACGCTGGAGCATCTCTCCTTACATTCCTACGATCATATATACATCATTACATCATGGAAATATAGACATGTGACACCTACTCCTGTGTGGTAACATACCACATATCACCAGTGGTGCAACATCACACAGTTAAAGCGAGACGTGCACCCAGCGGTGCTCCACCGTACAGGGACAATGTTCCGCGTGCATTGACCTGCTTGTTGATGAGAGGGTCTAAGTCTCGAATGTATACCGCCTCGAGTGCTGTAAGATACCGTCCAGTGGCCCCATGTGCTAGTATTGTCGTGTTGGAGGTCAGCATATGTCTCGTCAGTCGTTGATGATGATGTTTTTCCATGTGTGTGAGTGGTCCACCGCTTTGTAGATGCATGGTCAGTCTACGTGAGAGTGAGGTCGTCGTCATGCCGATATAACCACTGTTGGGTAGAAGTGCACAGTCTTCTGTCATGCATTTAAAGTGGTATATCACGTTTGTCTGTTTGAGTTATGCTGATTGGCAATGGCTACAGTGCAGAGATGATTGACAAACAGGTTCACGAGGCCCTGAATCGACACGCACAACCAGGAACCGCACCATCAAAGCCTGAGACAGTTCACAACCTTTACTACCGTAACACCATGTCACCAGGATACCGAACGGACGAAAAGGTACTCCACAGCATAGTACAACGCAATTGTAAGGTACAAGACCCCTCACACCAAGTACGGCTCAACATATACTATCAGAGTCCAAAAACATCATCCCTGCTATTACGTAACAACATGACAAAAGACAATTCACCACTCAAACAGACAAACGTGATATACCACTTTAAATGCATGACAGAAGACTGTGCACTTCTACCCAACAGTGGTTATATCGGCATGACGACGACCTCACTCTCACGTAGACTGACCATGCATCTACAAAGCGGTGGACCACTCACACACATGGAAAAACATCATCATCAACGACTGACGAGACATATGCTGACCTCCAACACGACAATACTAGCACATGGGGCCACTGGACGGTATCTTACAGCACTCGAGGCGGTATACATTCGAGACTTAGACCCTCTCATCAACAAGCAGGTCAATGCACGCGGAACATTGTCCCT